>NC_087205.1:20142848-20145348 GCF_015104395.2 Macrobrachium nipponense | reverse complement strand
AAACGTGACGCCAACGGTGGTGTCTCGCTAATTATACACGTCGCCACTTAATGCATCATAACGAGGCGAATTGCATTACAAAACATACAAACTCCGGTTGAAACCGAATTATCCGAACGCTTCATATGAGCTGTTACCGCACTGATTGTATCTGCGGGGAATTCGTCTTCTTCCCCTACCACGATGGGTTAAAATAGGCTGGGAGGGAGGGGGGGGGGGGGGGGGGGGGGGTAACGGGGGAGAGGGTCGACGCCCCGAGAGAGATAAGATAAATGGGGTGATATTATAATTTTCGATTTCGATGTGAATTTCGGCGTTGAACGACCATGAACTGGCATTGTGGGAATGTACTTAACTGAAGGTTAAAAAAAAAATACTAAAAACTAAAATCACTTCTTAAATTTACATTTCACTTCATAAATTCAATTTTGAGTCATTGTGGATAAGTACTTTAGTCGAGTTATAAAATAAAAGAAACCAAATCATTGAACATAAATTGGAAGAAATAATTCACTTCATAAATTCAATCTAAAGTCATTGTGGATAAGTATATACTTTACTTGGAGTAAAAAAAAAAAAAAAAAAAATAATAAACTAAATCATTCAACAGAAATTGGAAGAGAATAATCTCTTCCAACATAAACCTTTACAATTAATAATTTGCTTTAAAAATTCAATTTAAAGAAATTGTGGATAAGTTATTTTACTTAAGGTACAACAAAATAATAAACAAAATCAGTAAATAGAAACCAGAGTGAGGAACAATTAATTTTTTAAACTTAATTTAAAGACCTTGTTGATAAGTTGTTGAGGTACAAAAAATGTAATAAACGAAACAAGTAAACAGAAACAAGAGAGGGGAAACATTTCACTTCATAAACTCAGTTTAAAGTAACTGTGTATACGTACTCTACTCGATAGAAAAAAATTAATAATAAACAATATCAGTAAACAGAAACCTTTAAAGAGAATACTTCACTTTACAAATTCATATTAAAGACATTGTGGATAAGTACTTTACCCGAGAAAAAAAATAATAATAAACAAAACCAGTGAACAGAAACAAGACGAGGGAATACGTAATTCACTTCATAAACTCAATCTAAATACATTGTTGATAAGTACTTTACTATAGGTAGCAAAGCAAAAATAATGAACATCAATATAAATAGAAACCTTTAAGGAGAGAATCATTCACTTTATAAATTCAATTTAAAGACTTTGTGGTAGGCACTTTACTCAAAGTAAAAATATATACATAAAGCCAATCAGTCAACGGAAACCAGAGAGAACAATTCACTTTATAAAGCAATTGACACACCGTCCCCCCCCCCCCCCCCAACCCCGGCATCACTGATTAAACTACACGTGGAAGTATCGTCGCACGATAAAGAGAGAGATTAAAAAGCAACAATGATCTATGCCCGTTGCAAAGCATGTTCGCTTTTGCACAGAATCGAGTAAAGCCTAATTAATTACCACACAACGAAGCGACACGATATGTAAATGTTTGGATGCATCAGATAAATTTTGTTCGCTCGTTCAATTTGCTTTTTTATGTGAATAACAACAGTGGAGATTCAGTCTCACTTTTGTCATGAAAGGAAATGTCATAGTGAGGTTAATAATATAAATATTCTCGTTCGTCAATTTTATATTATGGCTAATAATTAAACTAAGTACATCTCTCGTCATTATTACCTTGACGTTCCTCCCAATAAAAATATCAATACATACAAACATACAATTACTCATCAATACCTTGAGGTTTGTCCCACTAAAAACATTAACGCATACAGATGTAATCAATCGTTGGTTACTTGAAATTTGTCCCAATGAAAACATCTATGCATCCAAACAGATACAATGAATGATCAATACTCTGAGGTTTGTCCCAATTAAATATATCAATGCATACAAGCAGATATAATTCATCATTAACATCTTGAAGTTTGTCCCACTAAAATATCAACGCATAAAACGATATTAATTCATTATGATTACGCTTAAGTTTGTCACAATAAAAAAAAAATATCCGTGCATACAAGCTCATGTAATTAAATCATTATCACCTTGAAGTTTGTCCTCCCAACTAAAATATTAATACGTACAAACAGATTTAACTAACCATTACGCTTACCTACAAATATACCGTAATTAAATAAATCAATGAAAAGACAGAAAAATAATGACTATCTTCTAGAAAATATGTTTGAGCTTCCTTACTCTTAAATTTAAAAAAAACAGTAAATACAAATCAAACAAGGAATCACTATTACCCATAGATGTTCACAACAAATATAAGAGAGTAAAAAGTAAATAGAAATAATATAACTAGGATGCGCTACGTCATAAAGATGTTTGTTACAAAATCAAAGACCTACAAGCGTGGGAATAAGTAAATATACAAATAAGCAAACAAATGAACGAATAAACACATAAATAAACGCTTTATGAGCACTATGCAAGAGGGCAGTCAAGATTCCCAAAAAGCCGTTCC
>NC_087205.1:20130348-20140348 GCF_015104395.2 Macrobrachium nipponense | reverse complement strand
AACATAACTGAATCGCATGTTTATTCACCTAAACAGCCCTTTATGATATATACCAGCAGAGAGACGGATAGACAGTGAGAATAAACGGTATAAGTTATAATAATCAGAGAAATTCATAACCTACAACTTTATTAATAACAGACTAATTACTGTCAGATTTATTTGGCGTATAAATGTGTCATTAATAATAATAATAATAATAATAATAATAATAATAATAATAATAATAATAATAATAAACCAACATTCTCAATGAAGAGATTAACTAAATCTTTATGATTAAGAAATTCTACGTTAAAATTAGATTAAACCATTAATAATCCATAGACTACATTAATAATAATAATAATAATAATAATAATAATAATAATAATAATAATAATAATAATAATAATAATAATAATAATAATAATAATAATGTGTGGCGCCGTGGCAGTGTGTGTTAGGTCGTCAATGGACTGGTTAAGCAACATTGATTCCTTGGGAAAGGATCTTTACCATAATTTCCTCAGTCTACTCAGCTATAAATGAGTACCTATTCCTGATGGGGTAGGGTCCAGCTATGGGCTGAATAGCAAAACTCAGCAATGATGGAAAGAAATGAAAGATTAAACGACAACAATGTAAATGGAATCTCTGGCAACAGAGGAGCTTCGTCCGGCAGCCAGGTATTTAGCCCAATTGAAGGGGAAGACGGTCAGGTACTTGGAGGTCGTCATCCTGCAACTGACCACCACAACGACAGTAAGCACCAGCCTGAGACTGGAGCTACAGAAGCAAACCAGAGGAAGAAATCTACAAGAGAAGAAAATAAGGAAATATGGAGATGCTACATCAGAAGTAACCCGACAGAGAGAGGATATAGAAGAAGGTTGGTCAACATGTGGAATGAGAGGAATAACACCCCCCAAACAGAGCAGAGGCTGGCAGACCAAGTAAGAAACAAAGAAAAAGAACTGGCTTTCCCCAACAGAAAGAGAAGAAATGGAAAGGGAAATGACACACGGCAACGAATTACAAGGAGACGAACTGATAGACGATACCACAGAAGACGACAGGGATGATGAGGTATCAAACAACGACATACGAAGAAACACCGACGAAGTAAAAGAGAGGACGGAATGGGTAGAAAAGATCAGACAATGGATGGAGCCAGATACAGAGAGAACAAATATCCCCTCCATGAAAGCATACAACACCAAAAAATTAAGGGAGAAAATTAAATAATGGGAATAATACACACCACCAGTATTAGAGAAACAAATAACTTGGCATATGCAGGAGCAAGATTAGTAGCAGAACTGATGGGGATACGAACACCAACACCACCAACACAACCAACCCAACAGAAACCAAATCAGAAGCAACCCGACAGAGAGAGGATATAGAAGAAGGTTGGTCAACATGTGGAATGAGAGGAATAACACCCCACAAACAGAGCAGAGGCTGGCAGACCAAGTAAGAAACAAAGAAAAAGAACTGGCTTTCCCCAACAGAAAGAAAAGAAATGGAAAGGGAAATGACACACGGCAAATAATTACAAGGAGACGAACTGATAGACGATACTACAGAAGATGACAGGGATGATGAGGTATCAAACAACGACATACGAAGAAACACCAACGAAGTAAAAGAGAGGACGTAATGGGTAGCAAAGATCAGACAATGGATGGAGCCAGATACAGAGAACAAATATCCCCTCCATGAAAGCCTACAACACCAAGAAATTAAGGGAGAAAATTAAATAATGGGAATAATACACACCACCAGTATCAGAGAAACAAATAACTCGGCATATGCAGGAGCAAGATTAGTAGCAGAACTGATGGGGATACGGACACCAACACCACCAACACAACCAACCCAACAGAAACCAAATCAGCAACCGCCTTGGAAAAGGGGCCAGGAAAAGCAAATCATGGCATGGATTGACTATGAGAAAGCCTTCGACATGATACCACACACTAGGCTAATAGAATGCCTGAAAATATATGGGGCAGAGGAAAATACCATCAGCTTCCTCAAAAATACAATGCACAACTGGAATACAATACTTACAAGCTATGGAATAAGACTAGCAGAGGTTAATATCAGGAGAGAGATCTTCTAGGGTGACTCACTGTCCCCACTACTCTTCGTAGTAGCCATGATTCCCATGACAAAAGTACTGCAGAAGATGGATGCTGGGTACCAACTCAAGAAAAGAGGCAACAGAATTAACCCTCTGATGTTCATGGACGACATCAAGCTGTACAGTAAGAGCATCAAGGAAATAGATACCCTAATCCAGACTGTAAGGACTGTATCTGGGGACATCAGGATCGAGTTTGGAATAGAAAAATGTGCCTTAGTCAACATACAAAAGGGCAAAGTAACAAGGACTGAAGGGATAAAGCTACCAGATGGGAGCAACATCAAACACATAGATGAGACAGGATACAAATACCTGGGAATAATGGAAGGAGGGGATATAAAACACCAAGAGATGAAGGACACAATCAGGAAAGAATATATGCAAAGACTCAAGGCGATACTCAAGTCAAAACTCAAGCCGGAAATATGATAAAAGCCATAAACACACGGGCAGTGCCAGTAATCAGATACAGCACAGGAATAGCGGAATGGACAAAGGCAGAACTCCACAGCATAGACCAGAAAACTAGGAAACATATGACAATACACAAAGCACTGCACCCAAGAGCAAATATGGACAGACTACATAACACAAAAGGAAGGAGGGAGAGGACTACTAAGTATAGAGGACTGCATCAACAGCGAGGACAGAGCACAGGGGCAATATCTGAATACCATTGAAGATGAGTGGCTCAAGAGTGCATGGGAAGAAGGACTGATAAAAGTAGACGAAGACCCAGAAATATACAGAGACAGGAGAATAACAGACAGAACAGAGGACTGGCACAACAAACCAATGCACGGACAATACATGAGACAGACTAAAGAACTAGCCAGCGATGACACATGGCAATGGCTACTGAGGGAAGAGCTCAAGAAGGAAACTGAAGGAATGATAACAGCAGCACAAGATCAGGCCCTAAGAACCAGATATGTTCAAAGAACGATAGATGGAAATAACATCTCTCACATATGTAGGAAGTGCCATACGAAAAATGAATCCATAAATCACATAGCAAGCGAATGTCTGGCGCTTGCACAGAACCAGTACAAAAAGAGGCATGATTCACTGGCAAAAGCCCTCCACTGGAGCCTGTGCAAGAAACACCAGCTACCTTGCAGTAATAAGTGGTACGAGCACCAACCAGAAGGAGTGATAGAAAACAATCAGGCAAAGATCCTCTGGGACTATGGCATCAGAACAGATAGGGTGATACGTGCAAATAGACCAGACGTGACGTTGATTGACAAAATCAAGAGGAAAGTATCACTCATTGATGTTGCAATACCAAGGGACACCAGAGTTGAAGGGAAAGAGAGGGAAAAAATAGATAAGCATCAAGACCTGAAAATAGAAATAAGAAGGATATGGGATATGCCAGTGGATATTGTACCCATAATCATAGGAACACCAGGCCCGATCCCAAGATCCCTGAAAAGGAATCTAGAAAAACTAGAGGCTGAAGTAGCTCCAGGACTCATGAAGGAGTGTGTGATCCTAGAAACGGCACACATAGTAAGAAAAGTGATGGACTCCTAAGGAGGCAGGATGCAACCTGGAACCCCTCGCTATAAATACCACCAGTCGAATTGGATGGAGAACTGTGATAGAGCAAAAAAAATAAAAAATAAAAAATAAATAATAATAATAATAATAATAATAATAATAATAATAATAACAATAATATGTTATTCGCTTTTCTGGGCTCCTTTTTGTGCTCGGGGATATTAGACAATAACTGGCCAATGTTCATGTTAGTAAAAGAACAACAGGGATGTAGGAATAATTTATTTTGGAATAAAATATTCACCAGGGAAATCCATGATTCAGGCAGAAGTCCGTTTTCTGGTGTTTGGTCCGGTATGAATTTATTGTCGGGTATAGGTGGGATCTGTCCTCTGGAATTTCATCTGGAATGCTGGTATTTACTGCTTCCGGTTTCGTTATTGTCTGCAAGTTTCGACCATCTCTCTGGTCATCTTCAGGATGAATTCATGTAGGAACTGGAGAAACGAGTAAATTGTGGCAGTATTGATAATGGTCCAACACTGGGACTGATTTCTTATTAGCCGAGTCGGTCTTGGGTGCAGCCTACTGTCACATTGCAATGGGTTTTCTCCCAAGCGAGTGCCATAGTGCTTCAGGGGATGAACCCTGACAATCCGTCCATCCTGCAGACGTTTCTGATTGGCTGGCTCATTCTGGAGGCCACTCACTGCTGTCCTCCAGGCGGCAGTAGTGAGGAGAAAGGTCTCCTGTGTAATATTCTTGTTAGGCTTTTCCTTCCCTATCTGTAACGCTTCCAGGAGGGGCAGGCAGTGGTCAGCAGTCTAATCAATGATTTCAATATTTGGTATGATGTCTGTCCTTCAGATCCTCTAGTTGTGGGCAATCCTGGCATTGTTATAGATGGCTCCTTCTTGGGCATGAGAGGAAATCTTCTTGGAGAAGCACATGGTGGTCATCCCGATGTATGAGTCGAGGCATTCTCAGACACGGTATGAATAACAGTAGACCCCGGTAGACCACGTTTTTCTTCTTCAAGGGATCCTGCAGAGGGGCGGCTGGGTTGTTGCACATAACCAAGCTGCTAGTCTTTTTACTTCAGTAGAATATAACCAGATGAATCTTCTTCTTCTAGTCAATGCTCCTTCTGACCATATTGTCGATGTCTTTGTTAGAATGTTCATTGTTGACAAGGACCTGGGTAGCACATTCCAGGAGGAGCAGTGCAAGAGGGATCTCCTGACATAAGAGCTGATGGTGGAGCACTTATACCTCTAGGCCAGACACTCACTCTCGCCATTCATACAATGCCCAAGTTCACCGGTTTAGTATAAACTTTCACGCTGAATGAATCTTTCCTCTGCTCAACGAGGACATCGAGGAAGGGGAGGCAATCTTGGCTGTGCTCGATCATAAATTTTAAGCAGCTATAGGCGTGGAAAGCATGCCTTAGGTCTTCAATTTCTTCATGGGATTGGGCGCAGATGAAGGTGTCATCAATGTAGTGCATGTACATCCTCGGTTTATAGATACTTTCGAAGACCCTTTGTTCCTCAGTGCCCATGTAAAAATTGTCGTAGAGGACTCCGAGAGATAAACCCATTGCCACCCCGTCGATCTGGGTGTACATGCAGCCTCACTGGTTGGAGAAAGGGGCCTTCTTGGCGCATATTTCCAGGAGGGCATGAAGGGCTTGCTCAGGGATGTTCAGTAATAGAGTGGTGAGATCCCTATACCCCCGGTCCAGGATCATCTGTATGGTCTCATTGACAGGGACATTGGTGAGAGGGACTCCACATCCATCGAAGCAATGTATCCGCTGGGAGGCGTCAATCTCAGGGCCTCCAGGAACTCCAGTTGATGACTACTGGCTGTGTCTGTTTGGAACATAGGAGTTTAGAATGGCACTCAGCCTCTTGGCCAGCTAGTAAGTTGGAGCATGAATTTGACTGATGATAGGGTGCAGGGGGTTCCCTTGTTTGCGTGATTTTATGTTACCATAAATAAACCCCAAAATCATAGTCTCCTGTGATTGGTGATAGATGAAGGGTGTTAGAGGCGGTGTTGGCCGTTTCTATGATCCTGTTGGCCTCCTGGTTGATGCTGACAATGGGGTTCGTGGTCATAGGGTTGAAATTCTGTGGTGTCGCAAACATCTCATCTAACTTCTGGTGATATTCCCCTGTATTAATGAGGACGACGGCAGCTGTCTTGTGGCCCCACCAAACGGTGATGTCCTCATGCTCCTTCAACTGCTTCACTGTTTCAATCAGACAGCGATTGATGATGTTACTTTGGTAGTCTCCATGGTCAGTGAGAGCCTCAGCTGGTAGGAGGGTTTGAAGGGTGTCAGTCATTCACAGGTTTCATAGGTCATCCTGCTTCTGGATGGTGTCCAAAAGGCATTTGATCTCCAAGTGTTTGTCAATGGGCCTTGGCCAGGTGATATAGTGGCAGTTAAGGCCCATTCTTAGGATCTTGTCTTAATCCGGGGTTGGTGTGTACATCGTGAGGTTAGTGAATTTTGCTCTTTCTTGCTGGAGACATAGCTTGCACCCATTGAGGGCGACCAGCTTTTTAGTAACAGCTCTTGTTTTTTCTCGGCATCCTTCTCCTCCAGGCAACGTAGACAGTCTACAATATTGTTGCACTGCTCACACACTCTAAGGGCATTGCCTGTTGCTCCATCAACTTCCAAGGCACCTGAAAGGGACATTCGAACAGACATCAATGAGATGTCTGGAGTGTCATCAAATGGTACCAACAGGAACTCAGCCCCGACAACCCTGAGTTGATCAAGCTTTTCTATTAAGGAAACTTTCATAGAAAATATAAAGAAGATGAACGGGCCCTCAAAAACATCATCAAGGAGAATGTCAGCCCCACTGACCAAAACAAGAAGATTCCATCTTGATATCTTCTACAGAAGTAAGAAGACTAGCAGCCTTGTCATTCGCAAAAACCAGCCGCTCCTCTGCAGGATCCCTAGAAGAAGAAAAATGTGGTTTACCATTATTCCTGCCCCGTCCAAGGAAGCCTCGGCACATACATCGGGATGACCACCATGTGCCTCTCCAAGAGGATTTCCTCTCATGTTCAAGAAGAAGCCATCTATAACCATGCCAGGACTGCCCACAACTACAGTATCTGAAGGACAGATATCATACCAAATACTGAAATCATTGATCAGACCGCCAACCACTGCCACTTGCCCCTCCTCGAAGTATTACACATAGGGAAGGAAAAGCCTAGCATGAACATTGTACAGGAGACCTTTCTCTTCCCTACCGCTGCCTGGAGGACAGCAGTGAGTGGCCCCCAGAATGAGCCAGCCAATCAGGAACGTCTGCAGGATGGAAGGATTTCCAGCATTCATCCCCAGACGTACTATGGCGCTTGCACGGGAGAGAATCCATTGCAACGTGACAGTAGGCTGCACCCAAGACTAGTTCAACCAATAAGAATTCAGCCCCCGGTTTACGACCACTATAAATACTGCCACAATTGCCTCGTTTCTCCAGTTCCTTTTTGAACTCGTCCTAAAGATGACCAGTGAGGTGGTCGAACATGTAGACGGTACCGAAACCAGAAGCAGTAAATACCAGCATTCCAGATGAAATTCCAGACGGCAGATACCACACCCCCCCCCCCCCCCCCCCCCCCGTATCTGACCACGGATTCATACCAAACACCAGAGGACGGACCCCTGCCTGAATCACGGATTTCTCCGCTGAATATTTTATTCATGAATAAATTATTCCTACATCCCCATTGTCCTTTTTCCAATATGAATACCGGGCATTTATTGTCTAATATCGCTGAGCCCGAAAAGCGAATAATAAGAAAAATAGAGAAAATCCTATAAAATTGATTTCTCGAATACAGCCATTCTTATTAACAGAACTTGTTTTGAAGGAAGGTCTATTTCCTGCAAATAATAATAATAATAATAATAATAATAATAATAATAAAATTTCTCTTTTCAATAAAGGAAAACTAAATCGTTATACTTAAGGCATTCGTCACGTAAATGAGATGAAACTTGAATAAAAAATCCATACACTATTTTTACCGGAGTTTATGGACACAGCACAAACAAAAAACTACAGGCTTTGACAATATATCTTATGAGAATGGATATTCTCCAAACCAAGTACCAAAAAGACTTAGAAATAATGAGAAATGGGCTGAGAGTAATAAAAAGAGAAATTGTTAAAACGACCCAGTTTATGGCTGACGGCTTATTTATGCAAATCTCAAGGACACCTATACAAAGGGATGAAGAAAGAACTTGGGAGACCTATTTGGAAGTTTGAATTAGATGTACTCTCTCTCTCTCTCTCTCTCTCTTCTCTCTTCTTTCTCATCGTCTCTCTCTCTCTCTCTCAAATTCTGCATGAATTTTTGACATTTTGAATTACATGTTTTTTCTCACTCTCTCTCTCTCTCTCTAAGATTCTGCATGAGTCTTTGACATTTTTTCGAATTACATGTTCTCTCTCTCTCTCTCTCTCTCTCTCTCTCTCTCTCTCTCTCTCTCTCATGTTTTTTATTAACCTTTTATTTCAGGATATTCTATTTTTCCTCTATTATGATTTTCGGTTAACTTTTTCAAATCTTTCATGGAATCCTCTTCTTTTCTATGTTTATATATATACACACTTCTGTATGTATATTATCTACTCCATCTTTATATATATATATATATATATATATACATATATATGTGTGTGTGTGTGTATGTATGTATGTATGTATTATATATAAACACAAGAACCAAAAAAAACACCTTAAGTAACAGAAGCAAAAGAAAAACTAGTACGCAAATTCTAAAAGTACCATGGGAATGACCGATTAATTATACCAGTTGTCAGTTAATGCAACAAAATGAGTGATCAACAATTAAATTCTATTTCAAGGTATTAAAGGAACTCTGGGTCTCGTTGGGTTCTTGGGTCTATTGCAACCCATTTATGCTGATGCCAAAACCCCTTGGTTTATATTTCAAGCCTTCGCGTCAATGGCACAAATAAACTAAGCGAAAACTGAATTACCTGACCTTATATTTGACCTGTTCCCACACGTATTTCACCTGTGAGAACGTTTAATGCACTGATTGATCTAATGGGCGAGAAATAAAATAAAAACTCGACATTTAGGTCAGAAACTTTTCAAAAGTTTTAATGTAATTAGCTGGTGGAACGAAACAGCAATCATGCGTCCTGCAAGCAAAGTTAGCTGTTCGAATTAATGAGTGCTCCATATCTATTATCAAATCCAACCATAAAGTTGTTTTGCTTAAAGATACGACGTAATTTAAAAGATGCTTAAAGAGCGCTTACTAAACTAATGCATTAAAAATATTAGTTTGCAAGAAAAGTCAGCATTCAAATTAATGAATGCTCCAGATGTTAAAGAGAAATCTAATGTAATTTTTTCTTTAAAAAATCTCTGAGAGCGTTTAATCGGTTGCGCTTTGAAACCAACATCTTAAAAATCGCAAGAAACTTACGCTTAATAAACATTTTTAAAAAGGGACCAGCATTCAGACCAATCTCAAAATTTAAGTTACTCCCCCTTGATTCACAGTCCACCACTGCGCAGAATATCACAAGAATCCATCGACACCTTTCTTTGATAGAATAGGAACAAAGAGTAACAATTAAAAACAATAGTTTACATCAAACCTCACAGACGAAGGTAACAAAGTATCAATAGATATTGTAGTGTGCAAAATAACACTAAACTCAATGTTGAAAGAATATGTTAAAAATGGAGTCAGTTTTAGTACTTTATCACGTATGGTGCTATGTCACGCCCTAGCGAAGCAAGGCAGCATTATATAAAAACTGTGAATATATCAAGAGATTCTTTGCCCTTTCACTTACAGTATTTACATAAATTGCTACGGTAAAGGGTAAATGTCGACGTGGTAATAAATATTCTGTCGAGTAATATTCTTTATCAAAGAGTGATCTGAATGTATATTTTGAAAATTGATTTTCTCTCTCTCTCTCTCTCTCTCTCTCTCTCTCTCTCTCTCTCTAGAGGTGACACAATATGCATATAAAAAATTCGTTATAATTCCCTCTGTCTCTCCATAAGAGAAAGGTGACCGGATTTATTATTGAAGATCATCTTAAATCTCTCTCTCTCTCTCTCTCTCTCTCTCTCTCTCTCTCTCTCTCTCTCTCTCTCAAGAAATTGTTTTCCTCCAAGCACCCTACAAAGAGGCATTTAGTCAAAATCTTTTTGACGGTCCGTCTCGCAAAATGTAAGAATGTAAGAATGTTTGTGTGTCAAACCTTGACAATCGTGGATGGGCAAGAATGTGAATGTATTAAATTCTGACAATCGTGG
>NC_087205.1:20117848-20125348 GCF_015104395.2 Macrobrachium nipponense | reverse complement strand
TTGGCCTGAATTCTATACTGTTATATATAATCTACCTAATAGACGGAAAAGCTTACACACAAACGATGGGAAGACACAAACAAATATATGCAAATGACCAAATACCAAACAAATCGACGGGGGTCAAAGATGAAATATTCTCCCTCACAACTAATCAATGATTGTTATGGGGAATGAATTCCTTCAAGATCTTGTATGGGTGCTGACCCGCCTCTAAATCAACGAGTGGTAATGACTTGCATCACAATAAATCATCTCATTACTCCTTGTCAAGGGAAAGCTTCATTTCCAGATATGGTCCTGTGATTCTAAATAAAGTTTAGGGTTACAATCAAGGTCAAAGTTTTTCTCAAATAATGAAAAACGAAAAATGATGGAGAAGCTTTATCTTATCCTAGAATAAAATAACAAATAGAATTCAGACCAAATGCCAAGCGCTGGGACCTATGACGTCACTCAGCGCTAAAAGGGAAATTGACAGGAAAAAGGTTAGAAAGGTTTAACAGGAAGAAAACCACGCCGCAGCTGCGCTTTTAAAAACTTATTAGAAGAGGGTACAATATAAGATGGAAGAAAGAGAATATGAAGGGACGTACAGTAAAAGGAATGAAAGGTGTTGCAGCTAGGGGTAGAAGGGACGATGCAAATAACCTAAGCAATAACTACAGTGCACCTCATGAGATGCACTGACAGTACTAACAACTCAACCCCCACTCCCCCCAAACGGGATATCTTACCCTGTATGCTGGCTCAAATTCTCTATCATTCTGCTTTGATCTTGTGATTATCAGCTGCTTTGCCCTACTTTCGTCATGACTATATTTTGCTGTTCCTATTCAAGATGATAATTAGGGTATCTTTATTTGGATGGATCACCATTCACAAATGATAAAAGCAGTTGGCATAGGAGCTTTCTTGACTATTACTGAAATTTACAATAAACTTCAGTAGTCACAATGAACAATGAATATTCATCAGTTTGAATGAGCGAGAGATTGGTGCTGCTTCCATGCCTCTCTCTCTCTCTCTCTCTCTCTCTCTCTCTCTCTCTCTCTCTCTCTCTCTCTCTCTCTCTCTCTGAAGAAGAGATATGTAACATATATGAAATCTCTTTTGTTATCTCTAAATGAATAATGAAAAGTAAAAAGGCATTTAGGTGTATTTTCCCTTAAAGACCTTGTCTCACATAAGCCATGAAATAATAATAATAATAATAATAATAATAATAATAATAATAATAATAATAATAATAATAATAATAATAATAATAATATTCCACCCTCCAGGTCTTGTCTCAAAGTACATTATATTCTCTCTGATAATCACCATATCTTTTCATTATTGATCAAGCGAAAAAAGGACGAATCAGAAGAAAAGTGAGGAATAAAATAAAAAAAAATAAGAGTCAAGAAACGTGAAGCTAATCTGGTATAATTCTCGCAACAAAATTAAAATTGATGCGCTAATGGTTCTTCAGACATTCCTCATCAGCGAACTTTTAATACTTAAAATAAGATTCTCAAATGCTAATGTTACGTCATTCTCACTTCATAATATTTCAAATTTTTGTGCTAGGTTTATTTCTGACATTATTATTATTATTATTATTATTATTATTATTATTATTATTATTATTATTATTATTATTATTATTATTATTATTATTTATTATTACTGACCGCCCCAATTCATATGGAACAAGTCTACAGGGGCTAATGGCTTGCAATTCAGCTTCCAACGAATATAGTGTTCATTTGAAAGTTAATGAAGATATTAGGAAATACAAAAATAAGATATCAGTTATAAGCAAAGAATTAAGAGATCAGTTATGAGCAAATAAGAAAAAAAAATCTTCTTTCCCACCGTTATCCCTACATTAAGGGGTCGGTTGCCTGATGCGCCTTCTCTGCTTCTCTGCCTTCTATCAAAGGCATCATCCTCCACCAAACCTCTTCTCTCCATATCTTCCTTCACTTTATCTCGCCATCTAATTCTCTGTCTCCCTCTCGATCTTCTTCCTCTAACAGGTTCCTACCAAGCCCTCTTCAATCCCCTCTCGTCATCCATCCTCAACTCATGTCCATACCATCTCAATCGTGACTCTCTTATCACCACTGTAATCTTTACTGAGCCTGCCCTTCTTATTTCATCATTCTCAAGCAGCGATATTCCCATAATCCACCTCAGCATTCTCATCTCTAGTCTCTCAGGCTTTACTTCCTCTTTTCTTCTTAGAGCCCATGTTTCTGCTCCATACATTAACACTGATCTTATCACTGTGTTATATTATCTTCATTTTTAGCTTGACTGGCATTTTCTTATCACATACCACTCCAGCTACCTCTCTCCACTTCCCCCATACAGCTTTTATCCTACTGTCAACTTCAGCCTTACATCCTCCCTCTTGGCTTAAAGTAGATCCTAAGTATTTCAACTTTTCTGCCTGTTTCATAATCGAGCCTCTTTTTCTTGTATTACTATTAGATATAACTATTGCTGTATCAGTAATATACAAGGGTGATTTGTTTTGGGGTAGTACTGCATTGCAACTTTCACTTGAATGTAACTGCTATCTCAAAATAAAAAAGCAGAAAATTAATATAAAGAATATTTTTTAAAATAACTTAAAATCAATTTACTTCCTCTACAAACGCAAGAAAAAACATCCCATCTCTCCAGGATTTTTTAAAATAAATTTTTATTTTCGAAAGTTGCTTCAGCTCTGGTACGAACTAACGCTGACATTCAAAAAGCATGTGAATAACTCTCTCTCTCTCTCTCTCTCTCTCCTCTCTCTCTCTCTCTCTCTCTCTCTCTCTCTCTCTCTGTTTAAATGTCACGATATTTTCAGTGTCTGTGACGTACTTCTCTATTTACTGGCTGTGTTAAAATCAATCACTGTGATCCTCTTATGAAGTCATGAATATACGTATATTTTCACCATCTGTGTGTTTTTAATATATATATATATATATATATATATAATATATATATATATATATATATATATATATATATATATATATATATATATTGCTTTCTTGTTAGATAATATTTTTTATAACTAGTCAAGGACATACTATGTACATAATATATATATATATATAATATATATATATATATATATATATATATATATATATATATATATATATATATCTTATATATATAATGTATATATATACACATATATATGTGTATGTAACTGTGCACAGTATGTCCTTAACTAGTTATCAAAATTACCTGACAAGAGAGCAATATAATATAATCAACTATCATGATTCAGCAACTCCTTTTGGCATTTTATTACCCTAAGTGCCATCTTATATTTTACAAAAATTCATTTTGGAGTTTGATAAAAAGTCAAGCCGGCAAAGGAATGAAAAGATACGCAGACTGTCATAAAACGCATTAGCTTGGAGGTCTTGCAGATGACGTCATCTGCCCATGTGATTTATGCTCGTCCACCATACCGGATGGAAAAATAACCCCAGACCGCAAAGGTATTTCTTCCTTGAAAAACAACCCCGGTTTCTGTCATTTGTTATGGGAAAAATAAACCTGTACGTTTCTGTTAGTTTTTGTGGAATAAAAAAACCACCGCGTACTTTTTCTTCCTCGTAGAAAACATGGCCGGAATGTCATGGATCTGAACATTTATTATTGAAAATGGGACAGAACTGAGAGACGGGGCAGAATGCCGCAGTTGGCGTACCTCACTTTTTTTAAAAGTTCCGTAGTTAGCGTAATTTACTTTTTTGAAAAATGATGTACAGAGGCCGTTGTTTACCTAAGTCATTATTGAAAAACGGGCCAAAAAGACATCGTTTTCGAATTATTTTATGAAAATTGGAACGAAAGGTAGAACAAAATGCTGAAATTTTCGTAATTTACTGTGGTAAAAATTTATTTATAGACAGCATTAGCTGTAATGAGCTTTGACAAATGTTATTCCTTTTATTGTTAACTTAATTACACCAACAAAGGATTTTTACGTCATCCTTCAGTATCCTCTGCACAAAATTTGGTTAGCCTGAAAATCTCTCTCTCTCTCTCTCTCTCTCTCTCTCTCTCTCTCTCTCTCGTCATCATCATCATCATCATCAGGCCACCTAAGGGCAAAAAATTTAAAAGAGAAAAAAATGTTCATTTAGTATATACCTTCACATGTCGCAATGAATTACCTTGAAGCATGAGAAGTGAATAACATAGCCTCCTGTTATGCTGATGAAATCAATGCGGGTGATGTAACACCACTATCACCGATAGTCCAACGATCGATTAAATCACCTGGAAGTGATCGGATTCCACTGATATTTCAGATCGATGTGGATACATCTAATGTCATTTGAGAGAGAGACATTTTTCAGGGCACTGGAGAAAAGAAATGTGGAGTTTACAGGGTCACTGAAGTGGTATGTTGCAGAAACCTCTTGCAACATGAGGAACAAAATAGAAGAAATACTGTAGAGTAGAACAAATAAAAACAAAATTCTACATTTGCTGTCGTGCTGAAAACATTGACAACAGTAAGAAGCAAATCCGCTTTTACTTCAAGTGATGCAACATACTTCCAACTACGATGTCCTACATATCAATTACAGTGAATTATTTGTTCATCTGGCCTGTTGATCTGAATTTTCCACAATAAAATACATGATTGAAAGAGTACGGGTTAAATCCCTTTCTATGTAACATTAATAAGCTCTTAAGAAATTTTTTGGAGCAAAGTAATATTGCGTGTTAGAAAGATAAGCACGTCTTATCTGCAAGACGATGACGACATACAGAATAACATCCAAAGAAGGAGCCATTGAGAATACATGCCTATGCACAAAAAACCTCTCCCCCTTCCTCTACAGCCATAGCTCCCCCGGCCCCCCCAAAAAGGAAGAAAAATAGTGGTCAAAGTATAAGGAGTCATGTCAAACCTTATACAACTCTTCCTTAGCCCCGATGCAACTGTTGAACAAATTTTATTGAAATTCAATTGTAATTTCTATTCATAATTTGTTTACAGACAAACAGACCTGGATAGCTAAACAAGACCCATCCAACTATGATACGGAGACAATGAAAGAAGAAAACATCCCAATATAATTTCAGAGAATCTCAAGGCTAACATTACGCCCCTTTGAGTTAAAGATGTCATTGGTTCAAGAAGTTTATGGAATGAGACTGCTAACCCCACGCCCTACCTCATTGATACCCAAAGTGCTTCTGGGATTTGATGTCTGACTTATTTATTTTTAGCTATTTATTTATTTATTATTTTTCTTATTTATTAATTTTTTTTTGGTGGTCATCCATCCGACTAGCGACCAAACCCAACGCTGTGCATTATACTCACATTAATATCAAAGCATTAATGTCTACACTGGTCTTCCAACGCCTTCTCCTGTTACTTCAAAGCACCGATATTCCTTTGAGCAAAAGTTGAAAGCACTAATACAATCAGGGCCTTTAACTTTCTGTAATCAGCCTCCTCTGAGTTCAATCAGATCATTCGTCAAAAGACTGCAAAGGTGATAAGTCATAAAAACCGGAAATAATGCCCATGAATAATATGTGCATAAAAGCAAAATACATTTTTTATGGAGTCAGGTCACGTGAAATTCAGCAAAAATAATATAAGCATCGGTGAAAAACTATAATTCAATAAAAACAACATCAGTATCCTTCAAATGAAACATATGTTTTAGCAATATAACACAAAGCTCGTTTCCGCCTGAATAAATACGTAAACAAAAACAAAAAAAACTGAAAAAATGATCAACCAGAGCAATACACAATGGGTTTCAATTCAATCACCTAAAAAAAATATAAAATAAATAAATAAAGGGGAGGGGAGGGGGAGGGGGAGGGGGAGGGGGCGGGGAGGGGGAGGGGAGGGGGAGGGGGAATGGGGGAGAATTGAACGTGGCATTGGGCTATCACCGCCCCGTCCCCTCAAAACACAATCATACTCAATTTAAGCTTCATTCAACCGTAATCGGGCAATCAGCAACAGCCCGGGGACCTCAAATCGGCATAAACGAGCAACTCAGTGTTCCCCTTATGAAAAAGACTAATGCATTTGAGGCGGGGTAATGCATAAAACACGGGCCTGACTGCCAGGAAAACGCTGTTGAATTCGTTAAATGCCCCTGAATTATTTAAAAGGGTTGAACTCACCCTGGTGCGCTCACAGCACCCACCAGATGGCGACTGTGGAACAGGCCCAGGGAAAAGCACTTAAATCATTCCGTTCCTCTTTGTTGAATGGAATGCGGATGAATGGCCACATACACGCACATACACACACAACTACACACACACACACACTGCTTCCTTTACAGTAAAGAGGAACAACAGAGGAATGGACTATAAAATTTAGGCCAAAAGTCCAAGCGCTGGGATTTATGAGGTCATTCAGCGCTGAAACTGAAACTGAGAGTATATATTTTAAAGATGCAACAGGAGGGAAAACCTCGCAGTTGCACTTTGAAACAATTATTAGGAGAAGGTGGAAAGTAAAATGGAAAGAGAATGTGATGAATAGAGTTACAAACGGATTCTGCAAAGAGCCGAAAAATAATACCTATAGTGCACAAGGTCTCGTCAAGCCATGCCATCTTTTTAGGTGATTGAATTGAAACACATTGTGTATTGCTCTGGTTGATCATCTTTTTTTTTTTTTTTTTTGGGGGGGGGGTTTCTTTACGCATTTATTCAGGCGGAAACGAGCTTTGTGTTTTACTGCTAAAATATATGTTTCATTTGAAGGATGCTGATGTTATTTTTATTAAATCATGCAATATTTATTCTCTTAAAAAGCTTGAAAAACAACTCTGAAGATACATAAAGTGATATAATATACTTACAACTACAATGGCCTCCTTATCAATTAGGGAGAATTATTCTTCATATATGGTTTTGATAATCAGATATTCTTACAATCAAATGCAACTGAGAGCTAATTAACTTTGTAACGAACCTTGGCAGTGAGGTATAAGGGGCAATGGGTCATAATGAGCCCCGAGAGCCACCAGACAGAATGAGAACAAAAATTGTGGATATCTCGGCCATATTATTGAAAAAATATTTTCTATTTGGTTATCTCATTAATAAACAAAAGCTAGACAAAACGAATATGCATGTTTAAATCATCACTAAACTTCCATTAACTAGGAACTAATCTGAAAAAGGTTTTTTTTATACTTCTAGGCAGAAAAACTAATGCCCATAACATTGAAATACATAGATATTTCTCCGTAAACCTGATATTCCCAGATACTTCTCTGTAAACTTGAAATAATAAGATATTTCTCTATAAACCTGATATTCCTAGATATTTCTCTGTAAACCTGAACGACATAGATATTTCTCTACAGGAAAGCTGAAATTCCTCCATATTTTCCTAAAACACTAGAATCCCTAGATATTTTTCTAAAACCCTACAATCCCTAGATATTTTCCTAACCACTCTTATTCCAAGATATTTTCATATAACCTGAAAAA
>NC_087205.1:20100348-20112848 GCF_015104395.2 Macrobrachium nipponense | reverse complement strand
AAAACATGAAGAAAACTAGTAGAGAGGAAATGGAGCAGATGTGGCCCAATCAAAAGCAACTGATATGAAGACAAAACAAGGACTTTTTTGACACATACTGCATACATACCTATATATCCAAGTTTGAAATTAATGCAACTTAATACAGCACATGACGACAATACAATGCAATACAATACAATGCAATGCAATACAATACAATGATAAATATGACAAATATGATGGAGAATGGAATTATTAAATAACCTCTATTCTTGATACTTGGCTCTCTCTCTCTCTCTCTCTCTCTCTCTCTCTCTCTCTCTCTCTCTCTCTCTCTCTCATAAGAAAAAGGGCTTTAAGATAATGCAAATTATGCAAGTTCAAAGTGCTCTAAATTCAGAAGTAATAAACACCCAGTGTAAAAAAAAGCATTACTCTATAGCCGTAAGGAGGAAACTTTTGCCTCTATCCACATTAGTCAATCTTCAATGAATTTCTAAACTATATATGTATTAAATAATGTATTAAGCTTTGCTCGCCTTCGCTTTAATATTACTCCAATCTGCATTTTCAATTTGCTGACAACTCTGATTTCACTTTATTTTAATTGGCTGAATTTCATTTCGTATCTAAGTCTCATTAGTCGTGTATGTATGTACGTATGTATGAGCAACAAATTTTTTATATATCACCTTCCTCTAATATATTTAAACCGCCTGAATACAAGGGACTTTTATTACTACCCGAGTATGTATGTATGTATGTATGAATGTATGTATGTATGTATGTATATATAAAACTATGTTAGTTCTCCATTTCTCGATGTAAACATTTAAAAGTATGTAAATCTTAATTATATACAGATACGGTTACAATGTATGCATGTGTACACGTACAATTAATATTATATATTATATATATATATATATATATATATATATATATATATATATTATATTATATAGTATTATATTATTATCATATATATATATCTATATATATATATATTATATAGATAGATAGATAGATAGATAGATAGATAGATAGATAGATATAGATAGATATAGATAATGTAAAACTAAATCACGAAAACAACTTATCTCCCGTGTCCTCCTTTAATTCAAATCCATTTGTATGTGGATACATAGTATACATAAATGCCTTTGTGTGCACACACTTTCCGTCACCCATAGAAATCCATTCGAAAGTAGCCTTCCGCGCGCTGCCCATAGTGGAGAAGGCAAAGTGGAACTTGGTATTCCGAGTAAACAGCGAGATATGAATTCGGTTCAGGGATGACTGCTCTCGGTAAACGCAAGGGTTCTGGGGCAGCGACGATTCCTGATGCGCTTTGGCCAGGTTAATTTACTTAAAGGTGGATCTAATGAGGAAATTTCCGCCGAGGGAAGCTAAACAAGAAGAAGAAGGAGAGGGAGAGCGTATGGGCGCTAGAAGTATCTGGAAGGAACTTCTTGGTATGGGGCCAAATGGTGTTACTGTTGTTTCCTTGGTAATTATTAGTGTGTGTGTGTGTGTGTGTGTGTGTTTAAGGACTGATGGACAGGTTACCAAAATATGTAGAGTTCAAGCTTAAAGATAATAGAATGCGATAAAACAAAAGAAATATCCATAATATGGTAAGTGATATTACAGGTAATACCAGACCAGATAAAATATTAAGGCTTATAATATATGTGTATATATATACACACTAAATTTTACTCTCTTCTATAACAAAATATGATTTTTTAAATTGTGTGGATGTTCTATACTTTTTTGTATCGAATATATATATATATATATATATATATATATATATATATATATATAGATATATATATATATATATATATATATATATATATATATATATATATATATAATATATATATATATATATATATATATATTTAATTTTACCCTCATCTATAACAAAATATGATTTTTTTTATTGTGCAGATGTTTTATACTTTTTTATCGAATAAATAAATAAATATACATATAGTTATATATATATAATATATATATATATATATATATATATATATATATATAATATATATATATATATACTTAATTTTACTCTCATTTATGACAAAATCTGATTTTTTAATTGTATGTATATATACATATATACAAGTTTAACACAAGTTTAAGCAAAGTTTTCAGAAAAGGAAAGTCATTCTGAGCAAACAAAAAATTTCCATCACGATATGCATTTTAAGGCTTCATCAGTCAGGGGAATGAATTTTAAAAGTAACCTGGTATCATAATTCTCTCAGATGAATTTCTCTAGATCTTGTTCTGAGCAGTCACTTGTTTCACTGAAGTAGAAGTCTCAACAGTCTCGCTTTTCCAGAAGCAGGGATACGAGGGGGTGTCCAGATTATAAGTTTGAAATTCCTGATTCATTTTGCAAGCAAAAAACTGGAGACAATGCCTTACCGTTTCAGTAATGTGGAATATGCTGATACGATGTTTATTTACGGATTTGTATTGGGAGCGCGCATGCTGCTGTGCAAGAGTAGCCTACAGAGGAAAGTATCCAAACAGATCTCCTGGCGTAAGAACATTCTACTCTGTTTTTCAACATTATAAAGAGAAAAGGATCTTTCCAGGGAATTATCCCAACAGCTGATCGGATAAGGGAACACGGAAAAGTAAGAGAGATTTTTGAAACAATATCACAGCCCCGGCATAAGTACTAGAAGAACTTCATTGTGTCACATGAAAGCTTGGAGGAGAGTTAAACATCTTCAGGAAGGAGAGACTGACAGGCTGCTAGAGCTCTTTAGTTGGTGGCAAGATAGCCCTCAGCTATTATGATTTTATTTTAATCA
This sequence comes from Macrobrachium nipponense, assembly GCF_015104395.2. Taxonomy (NCBI): domain Eukaryota; kingdom Metazoa; phylum Arthropoda; class Malacostraca; order Decapoda; family Palaemonidae; genus Macrobrachium; species Macrobrachium nipponense. Next base: position 20,110,026 of record NC_087205.1, on the reverse strand, counting down.
CCTATGAAGCTGCATTTACCCATAGGGAGCTACACAATGTGGGAAAATGAAAATCCTCAAAATAAGTAGAATGTAGTTTCCACCATAGATTTTCAGGTAATGGTCACTTGATGTGTTAACGGGGATGCTTATGCCAAATTATTTTTATAGATCATCTCCCCTTACTCCGGGAAGATGCCGATTCATTTTCCAACATGACGGAACACCTCCCAATTTTAGTAACCAAGTAAAGCAGCACCTTAAATAGACATTTCCTAAACGGTGGATGGGGCGAGGAGGTGCGCACAATTGGCCTGCAAGATCACTAGACCTAACACCACTGGATTATTATCTCTGGGGACGCATGAAGTCGCTAATATACGAGAAGAAAATTAACACCAAGCAGGAACGTCAGCAGAGAATAATGGAATCTTTACAGCAAATAAAAAATAAACCAGAACTTCTTAGAAAAAGTACAAATCCTTATTGCAAAGAGCAGTATCATGTATCAACGCCAATGATGGCCATTATGAAAATTTTATGTGAATGATAATAAGTGCTCCAAACTTACTTAAGCAATAGTTTAAATAACCAATTTTTGGACTACACGGTTGTGAAATCCACCGCTCTAAACAAAATCAATGATTAGGCAGATGTGACTAAAATATCTTCAGATCAAAAGTATTCTTTAATATTGAACAAAGGGGAAAAGACAACCAATGTTTCACTGAAACTCTCTCCCTTTCCATCAATGGTATTCTTTGGACACTGATCAAAGTAAAAGAAAAGCAAGTCTAACTGATTCGCCTCTCTATCAGAGATAGGCCTATACATTAGATACCGACCAAATGTTCAAAACATATTATGAAAATCTCTCCATCTCCATAAATTGTCCACATCAGACACCGATCAAAAGAGGAAAATGCATCAATGAAAACGCCTTCGTCTCCATCGAATGAAAATACAGTTAGATGTTGAAAACACCTTTCGTTCCTTCTGTCAAAGGTAGCCTATTCATCGAGTAATCGAAAAGGGTAAAACAGCCGACATTCAAATGAGAGTATTATTCTCCCTTCCTGCTTTCCCTTGTCATCATGACTACTATCACTACTACTATCACTATCACTCAAGCACACAAGCGTAGACCCAGTCCTGTCCTGACTCCTCATTCAACCATTCCGTAACGAGGCGGAAGGACAGAACGCTCAAGGATTCAGCGATAACAAACTTTAATGTTGCCAAGCATCATTTACAATACTTCTTGGTACGAAAATCATAGGGCATCGCCGTAAGTTAAATCATTAAAATTAAATTACATGAAGTCTGTTCATAGGTGACTAACCAGTTGAAGGGACTGTAATGTTGCATTGTTCAGTAACTTGCAAGAAAAAAATCATAATGAAAATACTAGCAACCTACTAGCCTCATTCGATGCATCCCCCCACCCCCCAACTCCCAGGTTACTCCGACCTCCCGTAAACGCGGCACGCCTGTCAGTAGTCAATAGTGAACTGCGACTTTTTGATATTTCTAAAAATTCATCTCACCGACAAACGAATCCCTAAAATGCATATGTTTATTGAGCATTATCTGCATAGAATGACGTTTTATTTAATTTCCCAAAATATTTGCATAAACATGTGTTACACCTTGTGTGTGTATGTTTGTATATACATATATATACATACATACATACATATATATATATATATATATATATATATATATATATATATATATATATGTATGTACACAAGGTTGTGATGAAAAAAAAAAAAATATCCACAGAAATACACATCTCTCGCTCCTCAATGGAATGGCCGAGAATCGAACCCGCGACCGCCGAAGTGGGACGCCAATACCATACCAACCACGCCACTGAGGCGCGTACACACGAATGTGATGCAAAAAATAAGAAAATATCCACACAATCAAATAACACAGATTCTGTAACGCGTATTAACATGCCTTCTTTGATACAGGACAGAAATGATTATAACACCTAAAACAATGGACTAACGGAGGATGCAGGCCTCTTCGTAATCAGCGATTAGAGTTAAGATTCGTAAGGGGAGCAAAATTAGAAATATGTAAAAACTGAAAGCTAAATCAATTTCATTTTCATACTTGTGGGTTTTGCTCAGTCTTCTGTGGATAGAAAATGTGTATTTTAACATAGTGATTCTTGAAGGCAAAGAACAAGGTGTAATTGGTCATTTTATATTTTCAAATGGGCTACAGGTCGGAATTATGTAAGAAGAAAGAGCAATTCCATACAGAGTGAACAGATAAAAAAAAAAATCTATAACATAATCCGAGAGGATTTGATCTTGTTTGTCCTTCCCAGGTGACGGCAGGGGGAGACATGACACAGCCACCCACCCCCTGCAAACCGGTTTATCACTATCAGCCCAGTGGAGGGCGGGTAGGGGAACGGGATCGTAGGAGAGACATCCACCCTCCTCCTACAAACCTGTTCCCCCTCACCCGTGGTGGGAGGGGGGGGGGCGTTAGGTAGTGGATCGGGAGGGTAGGCGAAACAGCAGCCCCTGGTTCTACACATAGACAAGACTTGTGAAAAGGCTTTACAATGCACAAGTTAAATCAAACCACCCATAAATATGACTTGTGAAAATGTTTCGCAAAAATTAAAGACAAGAACAAGATTCCCTGAAGCAAGCAAATATTAACAGAAAATAGAGATGAAGGCGTGAAGTAACAATCAAGTTTGATTTATCAAAATGAGAATGCATTTTGTCACCAGTACAAAAGAGAGAGAGAGAGAGAGAGAGAGAGAGAGAGAGAGAGGACAACAGCCCACAACAGCTCATTCAATCACCCGGGAACCCTGAAACTCCAAAATGTTGTTTAAGTCGGTCGAAGAAAACACGGCGGAAGACACGATAAACATCCATGTCTGACTGATGAGGACAAACGCGCCCTGAGCCGGTTTTGACAAGGAGACAAATACGAAGCGAGAAAGGTTGGGAGAGGGGAGCCGGAGACAGATGATGCATCAGCGTACCAGAGAGATGGCCAAAGAATTGCGCGATTTATGGAAATCGCCAGGTTTCGGACGGAGTGATTCTTATCCTATTGCGCGCCAAAGAAGTTGCGTTTTGTTAACCGTACAAGTTAGGCAATGTAAGTTATACTGAGTTTGGCTTACGATTGTTTATATATATATATATATATATATATATATATTATATATATAATATATATATATAGTATATATATATACTATCACACATATCCACAGTGAAATAAGAGACAGGGTGTAGGTCCTGACCGGTTTCGGCTTTATCTTCAGGCCATCAGTCCTTTGTCAATGGCTTGAAAATAAAGCCGAAACCGGTCAGGACCTACACCCTGTCTCTTATTTCACCTGTGGATATGTGGTGCTAAAACGAATCACGTGCTAAAGTGATTATAATCATTATATATAGTATATATATATATATTATATATTATATATACATATATATATATATATATATATGTGTGTGTGTGTGTGTGTGTGTACAAATGTATATCTATAATATATGCATATACATATAAGTACTATATAATATATATGTGTATATATAGACAGACATATGTATAATTATACACACAAACACATGCATATACATACACGCATATGTATATATCTCTATGCACATTTCTATGTACACATACTAGTGTTTATAAATTTTACATGCAATTAAAATATAAGGTGTTTTTTAATATTCCTTCAAACACAATGTAGTATATAATTTATGAACACGTTTATTTCATTTTCAACGCACTTTTCCCCGGAAAACTACACTGACCTACATCCACATACATAATAACGAATGAACGCATTACACAGTACCACAGCGAACAAAAGTAGCAAATGCCCCCAAAACATAATACGCTGCATGGAGCACTAAATTCCTTTCGCGTCCAAAAATAGAGTATTAATCGGCTCCCTAATTATCATACGCCACAGGTACATAACTAAAAATTGTTGCTGGAAATGAATGAATGAATAAACAAGTGTGCATAATGAATTAACTCGACGTCATCCCGACACTTTCGTGAGATTTTAGTCGTCAAATTATTTTTCCAAAGAGACGTTCATTTTATCTTACGTAAGATGCTACTGATTCATTCACTGAGCGTGACCTGGCGTCGCAGAAGATCCTGATACCTAATAATGAGCAGAAAATACCGATACCTATCAAATGACAGTATAGTAGATGATAGTAATGATGAAGAACATTAACTTTATTTTACGTAAGATGGTGATTGATTGATTAATTTGCGTGAGCTGGCGCCACATGAGATTCAAAATACTAGTACTTAACTAACAGCAGTTTTACTTGATGACAGCAATAATTGATTTGTTTATATCGATGTCGTCGCAAATATAACAGTGGCTATATAATGATAGTACTAAGAAATGACAGTAATGAATGATTTATTTATATCAAGCGGTGTAGCAAATGCATTAATACTTAGCTAATGACAGTATTAAGAGATGGCAGTAATGATGACAAACAGGAAAAGGTCTCTTCGAATGTGTTCATGATTCCTATTAGTATTTTATCCCTATACAACTGTAAACTCAAATGGATATTCACTGCACGCCAAGCTTTTATTCCCCGTACAAAAAAAAAAAAAAAAAAAAAAAAAAAAAAACACGTTATTCCTAGAAAATGTAGAGCCCAGACACACAGTATACGTATAAAAAAAGTATCACTCGTTAACAGACAAGGGAGAAAGTGTTGACCTTCCTCCTGCAATCGTTTGAAGCCCATAATTAACTCGTACGGATATTTACCCATAAAATCTCCTTTCAACTATACATTAATTTACTCCTAGGGTCCACAATTTCACAATATTCCACAAAACGAATAGCGTGCTGGTGTCATTGTTAATGAATTTACGACTAAATTTTCGTCGATTTTTTCTTTCAGTTTTAGGCAAAGTACCTAAGACTTTAAATTGCCATGCTTAGACCACTGGAATACTTAAAGATATTTACTTTAATTGTTCAACATAGGTATCTTGGCTCATACGCAACGATGTTTAGATAAACAGATACCTACTAAAGCTTTAAAACCTAAGATATCTAAAGTTAAAGTAGTGATATCTTAAAAATATTGCCAATTGGGCAAGGCTACTGAGGGATATCTTTCAATCATCAGTTTACAGGTTTTCAGGTGCTACTTGGGTTGTTACATAAGAGTCGCCTACTTCGTGGTGCTAGTATTAGTCTTGGCACTAAAGATGGCTAGCCTCCTTGGGACGCCGTCTTTTGCACTAACCACTCGGAGACCAGAGCATTATATACACCCATTTCTATACTGTGTGGTCGGCAAATTATATTATAATAAATGATATCTTCGTGCGTCCGTCTACTTTACATCTACCATACGGTGTTTAGTACTAGCACCTCGGAGTCGCTGACGCGTAGATAATAAGCCAACGGATCTTTCACTATTATCATTTATCCTGGTTTAGGCCCTTATCATTTAGACTCCATCGTACGATCTTACAACGTACACTACTAACTCAGGCAGTATCAATTTATTTATTAAAGAATGTGGCCATTTCTACGCCAGCTGTAACGGTGCGTCAATCGGCTATTACTAACGAACATATGCTTATGTGAGTTTTTCTCAGGCTTCAGCGTTATATATATATATATATATATATATATATATATATATATATAATATATATATACATATATATATATATATGTGTGTGTGTGTGTGTATGTATGTATGTATGTATGTATGTATGTATGTATGTATATATATATATATATAATAATTATATATATATATACATATACATATGTATGTGCATTTATGTATACTAGACAACCATTCCTAGACTGATGTTAGCTCGTTGCTCCCTAACTGAAGTCGTTGGGATGGAGGTTGTTCTCTAACACACTCACACACATCATCTCTGGACCCCTACTAACTGTAACAACTGGTTTAAAAATACCAAATGACAACTAATGTTCACTTACACTATAACAGATTGTTGAACATCAGCTTATAGAGAGTTATTCCTTACGCAGGCTCTCTCTCTCTCTCTCTCTCTCTCTCTCTCTCTCTTCTCTTTTCTCTTCTCTTCTCTTCTTCCATCAACGTTTAAAAATTACTCAAAATACTCCCTCCCTCTGTTAAGTTATCCTTTAGCCTGTAACACTGGAATTCCTACCTCTCTCTACCCGTCGCATGAGCGGAAGTATGCAAAAGTGTTATATGCTGAAAATGAAAAGTTCATCCCAAAAGATTTCACAAGCAAAAGCAAAACACGAACCTCATTCATAATTGAGAAATGGCACCGTTACTCTAACTGGAGAGAACAATCGATTGATTCCTTAATAAACTAAGCATCGCGATGGAGAACAGTTTTCCAAAGAATAAAAGAAACACTTGGAGCACTTACTGGCATATAGCCTACGCTTGCACGTATTTAGTACCGTATATTCATACACACTTACGCCTTTACTTGAAAAAAAATCAACACTCGTTTGTTATCACTATGTGTGTCACCACGTTTGCTTTCTTTGTCAGTGTGACCTACTAACACACATCAGTACAGACTACTTACATACCTATTGTAACATTCTTAAAAATTCCTTCGTATCACTGTATTATTCTTGAACAGCCACAAAATTCAATAATATACTTAAATACCAAAAAACACATTAATATACATTAATTCCATAAACTTAACAGTTAAATACATAAATAAGCATCTTTCTACTTACCAAAACAGAAGACGGACGCTCTCAAAATCTACTGACACAAAATAACCTTCACGCGGCACTTGTACTGTCGAATTTTCTAGTGAATATAAGCTGGCAGAACGTGGTCACCAAAATGGCCGACCAAACAAAATTTTTATAATTTTTTTTTTTTTTAGCTCACTGAGAATGCCTTTTGAATGCGTCTTGACTACACGTCAACGCACCTACACAATTTGTAATTGTAATTGGAACACTTTTTTTTTTCTTCTTCTTTTGCATTGCACTTATACTCACGAGAGAGCAGCGCCTGTATTCATGGTCATCACCGGCTGCGCATTTGATCTTTGCCAGATTAATAATTCTCACACTGCTACCAGTGTCAGCAGAGATCTCTTCTCCATCACTGGCTCGTATTTCTCACTCACAGCGCACTGAGGAAAATATCTGTTACATAATAACTCTCAGACGCGTGCTAATTCACTCGCGATCGTGCTATGATTTCAACGAAATTCCAGGTTTTCCAAGTATTAAATATTGCTTAACGGTTCCAGACGTCTTCAAGTTTTGCTAAAACTTGAGATTTGAAATGCTTTAGTTATTTACGTGCTTCCAATTTTGCCTGTCTAAAACTATCAAAGTACATTCTAGATATACTCCAAATTAATGTGCTTTAGGATATTTCCAATAAATCACACCGCACCAGCATATTCGTATTTATAAAATCATTTCCAATATTTTTTCAACCAATTCGTTAATATCACAACACTGAACTTCAAACGTATACACCAAAACTAGGCCTACTAATATATATGTATGGTTTTCTCCTGGCAAATAACTTGTTTCCTCCAGGCAAATAACTAATAAGTCTAATGCGAATATGTCTCGATAAACCCCTCTTAGTATGTCTAATGCTAATGTCTCGATAAACCCTCTCTTAATTCGATAAACTCTTCAACATATACTTTCCTTCGGGGTAAACTGCTCAATACGCTAGTTCTTAAAACACACAAAAACCTTTCCCTTGTTATCCTTATATCTCAACATATGCCAACACCTTAAAATTTATCTCAAAAGTTAACCGGTAACAACTTTGTACTTTTTTTTTTTCCAAGTCACACGAAATCAGCCAATATCTTAAACTTTTTCCTAATCACTTCGCAAAAACAAACACTTCACTCATTCAATCTAGGCCTGAAATCCGATATAGGCCTATAAGTCTCTCCACAACAACAAACAATTTCTTGAGAGCTTAAAATGTTAGCCAGTCTCTGAAAATGTCAAAACAGATGCCGTCGACAACTTGTTCATTATCCTCTTCTTTCGCTACCCCAACAACCGTATTGAAGTTTTCCTACGAGCGTAATGAAGTTTGTAAGTGAAACAAGTAGCTTTTGGAATACTCTTGCGAGAAACAGAACGAGGCTCAAAGTTCCTTCTTTTTTTTAACTACTGTAAATCTATCAGTCAACAATTAACACTCTTCAACAAGAAAGGGAACAAGTTTAACAACGGGGGTTTGTAAAATATATAATCTGCTTATTCTAGCTGGCAGCCGATAAAAATAAAAGAAGCAATGTCCTGCGTCCTGTTTTTTTTTTTTTTTTTTTCTGTTGACGAAGGAAACAAAACTTTTGCGGAAGTTCTCTTGGAAATCACTATGGAAGCCACTTTGGGAATCGCATTCTCTCTTTTGCTGAAGTAGTAGTCCTAATCCTTCCGTATCAAACAAACGCAAACGAAATAAATGAAAGACAGGCCCGAGTGATAATGAGAACCAAAGTTGTTTGCACGAGGTGGGAGAGGGAGGAGAGACAGTCAAGTTAAAAGGATTGGTGTGACAACAGCGAGGGAGGAGGGGAGGTGGAAGCAACCCTCTCTTCGACTCGGTTGAGGCCAGACTACCACACACACGACAAGACCTCCGACCCAGCCCCAACGAGCTCCCACGATCATCATCCCGATGCCGACGCTCCCATTTCTTTTTTCTTGCTCCCACTTTACCTATCTCTCTCTCTCTCTCTCTCTCTCTCTCTCTCTCTCTCTCTCGTTCATCTCGTCGCTGTTTAATCGCTATATTTCTTTCTCCGTCTTTACCTGCCTCAATGTTTCGTTCATCCCTTCGCTATTTAATCACTGCATCTCTCTCTCTCTCTCTCTCTCTCTCTCTCTCATCCCGTTTTATTTAATTACTACTACTTCTTTCGCATTTTACCCGGACTTTGTTTTTGAATGATGCTGATGATTATCATTCACAGGTTTTATAAAAACAAAAGGTGAAAAAAAATATTGCTTTAACGATTATGAATCATAGGCAGGTATACACCTGTCTAATTAAAAAAGATAATGGCTCTCTTTTTATTCTCTTTTGCTTGTGATGTATCAAAGGTAGTCGATCGGTGCATTGTAATTGTGTTTAATTAATTGTGCTTGAATGCCAGCTCTCCTGTTCTTGTGAAACATCACCCAGTCTCGAACAAGAGAAGTTTACCTATTTTGTCCACTTAACCCCAACGGGTTGACAATGGCCGTTGTACCGGTTCTCGTATATTCGTTATTACTTAACTGATCCATCACTTTTATGATGATACTCTAGTTCAGAGGTTCTTAACAAGGGGTATCATACCTCTTGGGGGTATGAGAACAACATGCTGGGGGTAAGGGGGCTTAATCTCTGGATATTTGTATATATTTGGTTTTATTGTGTTACACGAGAACATTTTGTAAATAAATAACTATATTATACGATAAATGCCTTTGATTCTCTTGTATGTTCTATTCCTAGTTATTTATACCTTAAGTGTGAATTAAACTAAATACATTAAGTGGACTTGAGTATGGAACAATGATACTGGGCAATTCAGCTGGGGTCTGGGGTCATCAAAAAGTTAAATAACCTCTGCTCTACATAAATGATATCTGTGTTGCATAACGGACTCACAACGATCGTAAATTCAATC
>NC_087205.1:20072848-20095348 GCF_015104395.2 Macrobrachium nipponense | reverse complement strand
TCCCTATCAGATGTGTTGACAGGTTATGAAAACAAAAAGGAGATCTCGAGTTCCTCTATCTGAGGTGTTGACATATTATGGAAACAATTCTATCTTGGAACGGACAAAGTTAATATCTCTCTCTTCACATTCTACGTTATATTAACTTTTACATAATGTTATGCGAAATCTGAACATACATTTTTAGACATCCTATAACTCTAAGCTAGATAAGGAAGCTGAAAATTTGCAAAATTCTTTCATATAACATTTCATACAGTCAAAGAAAAGATAAATGCGTTATGAAAGTAGCAGCATATAATAATATATATATATATGAATGTCTTTTACTGTCATACAACAGTAAAATATGAAGATAAAAAGCCCCAAAACACTATTTACACTTTGTAACCACGTATATGTATATATATATATATATATATATATATATATATATATATATATTTATAATATTACATATATATATTATATATATATTATATATATATATTATATATATATATATATATATATCATTAATTATTTTGCAGTCAGTCAAATTAGTTTCTATTTATGTACTGATGAGCTATATAAAACGTACCAATTACGAAATGGGGTATATATATATATATATATATATATATATATATATTATATATATATATATAGTATATATATATAATATATATATATCAGTAATTGGTACGTTTTATATAGCTCACTCAGTACATAAATAGAAACTAATTTGACTGACTGCAAAATAATTAATGATACTTTATTTACCACCGGTTGGAGTAACATGATTATTTTTCATATTAGATAAAAACTCCCCTCGCTATTTCACCGAAATAAATGGTGAAATGTAAGGTGTACAGAGAGAGAGAGAGAGAGAGAGAGAGAGAGAGAGAGAGAGAGAGAGAGAGAGACCTTCAAAAACAGCACTTTCCACTTGTCCCTTTTCCCCATCATTACGCTTAATAATGTATCTGGGGAGGAAGTAGAGAGAAGAAGAGAGGAGAGAAGAGAGAGAGAGAGAGAGAGAGGAGATGAGAGCTGCTGAGGGGATTCCCTCCAAAACATGTTCCCTGTCCACATCCATAATAACACGCATCTCTGGAAATGAGAAAGAAAAACTCTTATAAAAAAAAATACGGCACTTAATAACTTGTCCCCTTCTCTCCATCACCGTTCTTAAAAAGAGCAATAGCTAGTGCGTAGTTTTAGCGGGGAGGGGGGGGGTTTCAAGGCGTGGTTGGTTGGGGGAGGGGGCGACAAGCGGAGAGAGGGGTCGTTTGTTTGGCCGAATGCAAAATGCAGAGTGGGACAATAGAGGTGCATAAATATGAATTAAGTTAAAGTGGCCATGGAAGAAGATAAAATGGAAAGGATTTTCATGTGTCAAATGAAACAAAAGCAGGTAAAAAGTTCCTTGCCATTCTGTCATGCGATAATGAAATGAGGTTAATTTAAACAGTTCTTTTGTGGCAGTGAAAATGAAAAAGACGCACTTGCTGCGACGAAAACTACGATGACATGATGTTGATTTCAACAGTTTATTATGGCAATGAAAATGAACAGGAAAAATGTAGTGAAATATGAGAATATAAATACCTGTATACAAACTGACGCCGTAGAAATTAGACGGACAGACAGACTGACAGACAGAACCAGTTACAGAAATGATAAATATAAGAAGGAAAGACAGAAGACAAAAAAAAACAGGGAGACAGACGGCGCAAGAAACTTCCTCTCCTTAAAAAGACAGGACCTCGGAGTGAAAGAGTCAGAAAAGGAGAGACAGATGACCACGAAGATCAATTAAGGGACTTGGAAAATAAAGTTCCTAAGTGATTAACATCAAAGCTAAGAATTATTGGAGATCTGGGACTTGAGGCTGAGTTTACGAAATATGGGGGAAGGTGAAGGAAATGTAAATTGGAAAACATTAGATATAAGAATGTAAACTATTATTATTATTATCATTATTATTGACAAAAAGACGACGAACGATGACGTTCCAATTGGAAAAAGGGGACGAAAACCCAAAGAGTTGATTTGGTGTTTGTATTGTCTACTTGTTACATGCAAATTTTACCAGTTAATTTCCGCAATACTTCTGGCTTATGATTACTTCTGCTTTCGTAAGAACACATGTTGAAAATGTGTAAGTAACAAGATGGATTATTGTTACTTTTGTGCAAGTGTGAATGTAATGCATATACTACTTAATTCAAGGAAATAATTAGACACGCACGCACACATGCATATATTATATATATATATATATATATATATATATATATATATAATATATATATATTATATATACATATATATATTAATCAGTGTGTGCGTATTAACATGGGTACACATTATATATATATATATATATATATATATATATATATATATATATATATATATATATGTATGATATATATATATATATATATATATATATTATATATATATATATAATAATGATTTTATGATGTTAACGTCTGAACCCATGAGAAGCGCGAGGCGGAATACCTAATAAAGTTTATGGTCCAGGTAAGAAGATAAGAAAGAGAGTAGGAGTGAAATCTCTATTTTTAGGAGAATCGTAGAGTTTGCCTGGGAGATACTGATAAGGCAGAAACGACAAAAGTACATTTTCTGATATAATGAAGAGACTGATTTGGTCACCACTGCCCAAACTGAGTGTGGTCATTGTAAGACTGAGTTGAGTGTCAAGTTTGTTCCATTTGAAAAATATGATCATCCCGCTTCTTGAATAGCGGGTATGCTTCAGTGATCCAGAACCATAGAGGAAAGTAGAAAGTTCAAAGTTTTTAACTGAGTATTTATATTTTGGCAAAGTATGATAGGAGATCAGCAGGTGACCCCGTTTTAAGAAATTTATGCTGGTGACCAAAATTTACAGTTAGACTTCAAGTTTTCTAAAAAGCCAACATTGAGTAGAAATTATTTTTCTTACCCCAAAACAGAAGCAAGAACAATGTGTCAGTGTTTGAAGAAAGTAAAACAGTCATTAGTCTTAAGAATACGTGTAAAAGCGGTTGCCTCTAAAATTAAAGATTAATACTGCTTTCGGATCAGGCACAAGAAAAAAATCATAACTAGTAAATACTGAAACACGTTCATCTACAAATATTTGAGCAATTGGAGACAATACAAATGATCAGTCAAGCTTTCCAGACTTCAAGGATTTGATTACTATTTGATTAGCTTAGTGATATGAGAGGTAAAGATTTATCGTTAATGAAAATCTAGTCGTTGGTCAGTTGCAGTGGAAATATCCAAGGCTGAGTTTAAAGGCTATAAGGCCACAGAGAAAGTAGCTGTTTTATCGCTCTTAAAGATTTGTAATTGTTACAAATGACCTGGTTATGGCAATGAAAACATTCATTGCCTTTAGTCAGATAAATATTTATAAACCAAAATTCTGCCTTGAAAGGATTCATACTGAGTTTCTTTATCTTGTTATATGGAACAGCCTTACAAAAAATAAACAATTTAGATGAAATTTTCGAATTGTATGAAAGATGCTGACCAACTGGGGATTGAACGAACGCGGGAATTCGTGTCTGTCGAAAATTGCCGGTTGTTTCGGATGAAAAATGGGAATTTTTTTCACTTTATTTTTCTACGGAAGAATATTTTTGTACGAGAAAATTGTTCTCCAATGTTTGCAGGAAAATGTTTCAAAATGGTTTTGAACAGGAAGAAAAACCTGGATAGAAAATTGATCTTAAACAAGAGTCGACTAGGGAAGAAATATTGACAAAGAAAGACATCAAGGAAAAATGTATTTTCTTGTTGGGCATTAGTCGTTCTAAAGACAAATGAGTCTTTTTTTATTATTATCACTTAAGTTTCTGTTTGAGTTCGAAAAAGAAGTAAAATTAGAGTTTATTTGATCACGTACTTGTATTTCCACACAAAAAGGATCATTCCGTTCATTGTTGGTTTGTCTTTTGGTACATTTTAGGATGGAAAATCTTTTGAACGTTTTATCAAGAAATTTTAAAATTGTGATTCTTGGAATAAGGTCAAAACTTTGGTGAAGCAAACACTGGGGCCTAATAGAATTTCCAAGGAATAATCAGACACAAGACGAAAATGTATTGCCTTCGGATTTTGTTAGAGAGAGAGAGAGAGAGAGAGAGAGAGAGAGAAGAGAATTACTAATAAAAACTACATAATATAGAAATAAAATTTAAACTATTTGATTTCTTATAATGTAGCAATATTTTCTTGAGAATTAGTCTTAACTGGTAATAATTCTCTATTCCTTCTCAGTCACCTTGGGAACGAGTCGAAACTCATAACAAAGAGGGCAATTGCTTGGAAAAAAAGGTCAATAACTCTTGCTTTAACGGGGTGACCCTTGACCCGGGCCCGACCGTAGCAAATCGTTTCACAAAAAAAATTTATTTCCTAGAATCTCATTTTATGACAGAGTTCATATTTGTGCAGATTTTAATCTGGGCAGGCATATAATAAAATGTATATAATAAAAGGTATATAGGTATATAATGAGAGTTCTAATTATTATCTCGTCTGTGTCGACTGAAAATTGATATTTGAATTTCTGGGCATTTTATCTTGGCGGATGTTTTTCATTTATTTCTTAATGCATCAAACTGTGCATTTATAAATATGCATATAAACTTATTTTTATACCTACACACACAATATATATATATATATATATATATATATATATATATATATACGCATTGAATTTCACGTTTGTAAATGTATCTATACATTATTTAAATATACACATACATACATATAGACTATGTGTTTGTATGTGTGTGTGTATATATATATATATATATATATATATATATATATATATTATATATATATATGTGTGTGTGTGTTGTGTGCGTGTGTGTGTGTGTGCGCGCGCGCGTACGCGCGTGTATTTTCATGTATATATACACATATATATATATATATAATCTATATATATACACACGTGAAATTCAATACGTAACCCTCCAATCACCCATTAATTCCTCTGTACTCTGCATAAAAATAAATTTATTCATCAACTCCCCCATTAAAACTCCCGAAAGGTCACAGTTTATACGCACGAAAACCCAACGAGGCTGGGAACTAATAATTCCCGACGCAAATGTCCAGTGAGTTGACTCTGACTTTTGTTAACGGATAAAAATATCGAGATCCGTCTCTTTTCGCTTCCATTGCGATTCACGTGCTTGCTTTCGAATGCACACGCGGCCATCGATCGAAATGACGAAGAATGACGTCAAGTGTTGTTTCGCCGCTGACCTTCGAAATTCAATCTGGAAATAAAAGCGAATTTGCTGACGAGGAGACGGAGGAAAAAGGCCGATGGTGTGACGGCAACATCGAGCTCTGGCTTGTCGATTTTGATTTCATTTCATTGATTTATTCTTTTTTACTGTTTTAATTTGGGTGCTCCTCGGTAATCCTAGGATATTAGATTTTCAACAAAAAGCCGTCAAATCGTATGTAAAATTTTTGGTGTTTCTTAATGACGATGACATACAGTAAATGTCGATTTCATAATTATTAAAACTTGAGAAATATCGGCACCCCTCCCGTAAGTTTCTAAGCGCTGATTTTGGGAAAAAGTTGTGAGTTCTGTCACTGATACAACATGTAATATTAGTAAAATTAGAACATAAAGTAACCATTCACGGGAAGACTTCGATGAACAAAGGTGACGATGGTAACTTTAAAGGTACGTTGTTTCTTGGACTTTGATGTTAGAAGAAATCTGGAGAAGGATACGATATATATGAGTAAGGAAACGAATACATAAACACCTCGTATGCATCTATGAATAAATGAATAAGGGAAACTTTGCGTTATCCGAAAAAATAAGCAAAATTCCTCCAACTACAAAACAACGACAAAAATATATATTTTTACCGGAGTCATTTTTCTGCCTTCTAATAAATGACCCTTCGCAGTCCAGTACATTTCTTTACCTCAAACTCCTCTTGGTAAACCCGTTCAAGTTTTCATGAATAATATTTAAATGGGCTTCCGCATTTGCAGATATTTTGCATTAAAGTGGATTAATAAGTGTATGAAACTTTATTCGATGCTTTGGTACGTAATGGCGTCGAATTAATGAAGTCATTATTTTATTTTAAGCAAATGGAGTTGCCGAGGCAACGACGTTAAGCTGGATAATGATTATCATATTATCTTTACATTCTTTGCATCATTTTCAGTTCAGTTCGTTTCTTCTTAAATGTTAGTGGGGAAAAAAATTTAAAATAAGGGTTATCTTTTTCATCCTTATTAGAAGATTTTGTCATGATTTAGAACTATAACTAAAATGACAGTCCATAAATTTTCGTATTAGTGTAAATATTGTTCAATATATTTACGATATTCTGACACCCGAAAAAAATATGAAGAGAATTTAAATTATTGTCATCTTTTTCATCCTTTTTAGAAGATTTACGTTTTGAGCTACTGGTGAAATCTCCTTCTTTCCCACCGTTATCCCTACACTAAGGGGTCGGTTGCCTGATGCGCCTTTCCTTACAATATCAGGCATGGTTTATTATTTGGCAAAGGGGTATTTTACGACCGCATGCCCTTGCTTTCATCAACCACAATTATTGGCTGTGGGCCTCGTCTTTGACTAAAAAGTCCACCTGCAAGGCAGCATTTTCCACAGTTATTGGCGTTGGCCGTAGCCTTTTACTAGAAACGTAAGACTGCAAGGCAGCAGCTGTCCTTTTAGTCGCATTTTACGACACACAGGACCTAGTATTCTTACACCCCTACCACAGGGATTTTGAACTACTGAAGTGGTAGTCAATAAATTTTCGTATTAGTGTGCACAGAATTAAATAAATTTTTGATAGTTTGGCCAAGCCTAAAAATTCAAACAGAATTAATATTATGGTAATGGTAATCTTTTACACCCATTTTAGATGAAGTATGTCATTTGAACTATAGCTGCCATGGTATACCATAAATTTTTGTATTAGTGTCAAAAGTGCTTAATGAATTACCGATATTCCAACTACCTCTAAAAATTGAATAGGTTTAAAATTGTGATAATCTTTACATGATTTTTTGGAAGAATCATGTCAACTGAACTAGTGTTGAAATGACAGTTGTATTTTGAACGTTTGTATTAGTATAAATAGTTACAGCTACATTTATAATCTTTTGACCGCCCCTTCGCAAAACTAAAAAGCCTTCCATATTATTATTTCCATTTCTGTTACATCTGTCATCTTTCCCACGAACTCGACTAAAAGGTTTCCTTATTTCAAATAAGTAAAAAAATCTTGAGCTCCGTATGCCCCGTTTCTTTCGAAAGCGAGGTCAGCGAGCGAGTTCCTCTTGAAAGCACAGAGAAACAAGCACGTTCTCATCCCTGAAGACAAGCAAATCCTTCCTTGCAAAGTGTCATAAATATCTTACTTATTAAAACTTTTATGAAGCCGCTTAATTTGTTATGGCAATAAGTCATTTTTTGGGAGGATAAAAATTGGTTCCCAGCATATAAGAAATAAAACTAAGCTAGATTTAATTAGATCTCCTATAACAGCGAGACTTGATTCCATGATGTAATTTCTAACGTGTTTTAAGTGAATTAATGTTCTACAGCTTGCTCTTAACGTTATCCATAACACAGTAAAAGGGTGTATTTTGTTCAAATCGGTTTATTTTTCTCAGCCTTATATTTATCTCAAAATTCAATGTGTCCATGAAATAAAGAAAAATGCCGTTTTCGTGCCTTTAAAACTGTCTTATGCTTTTCCCAAAGGTGTCTCATTGCTTCAGCCTGTAAAGAGACAAAAAAATTATATTTTTGGCTTATTACATCAGTAATGAATAGAGAACATATATTCTTTTGGCATAAGATTTTATTTATTGTGATCTAGTTTCAATGCACCTTATATCAAGCTGCTAAGGCTTGCTGCAAGGCTCATGATCCCTTGGGTTTTGACAAGGCAGGACTTGATTCTTCGCGGGTCCCTCTTCTCTTATCCAAACTTAGAACCAGCAGAGACGTTTAAACTCAAGGCATAGTTAGAGGAGTCCTTCATAAACTCACTTTGTAGTTATACCAACTCTCTCTCTCTCTTCCTCTCATATCAGTGGAGCCAGAAGATCTCAGGCCTGATCAAGGAAAAATTATTACTTCAGCTAAGGAAAATATTCAAACGCTTATTGGTGCAATATTATAATCCCATGCATAGTACTCAAGCATGTGAAAACCATCAGTTAGAATTATTATTTCCTAGCAGACTTTTAACGAACCTTTTCTTCTCCTCGGAGTTTCCATTTGAAGCCTCAGCGTCAAGAAAAGTCAGTTTCTTGCCCAACCTTCGCAAAAGTGAGGTCAGAACAACAAAGGGTCGAAAGTTTCCAAAACTCGGTGATTGTTAAATTACTTCATGGTTACGGTATGAAAGGAAGGAAGGAAAGGATCGAGAGTTACAAGGTTTAAAGAGAGCTTTTTCGCTCCCTCTTTCTCTCTTTCTTTACACGCGTTCAATAATTTAATGTCTGCTCCACTACCTAGATTCCCTGTACCTCGTCAAACTTGGCCCCCAAACCAACCCTCTCTCTCTCTCTCTCTCTCTCTCTCTCTCTCTCTCTCTCTCTCTCTCTCTCTCTCTCTCTCTCTCTCTCTCTCTCAAACACGAGTTCAGCAAATGTTTGTGTCAATACCTTGATTCCCTGTACCTCGTTTTACTTGCTAGCTCTCCTCTCTCTCTTAAACACGAATTCATTAAATGTCTGCTCCGATACCTGGATTCTCTGTACCTAGTCTTTCCTGCCAAGTACCTGTAACTGCGCTTTGTAAGGTTCAGATCCGTTCGAAATAGACTTTGGATAAACAAATAATTCTTTTAGGTCAAAATGACTGAAGTCCATGAACTCGAAATTTGCCTCGAGTTTTCATCGCACTGAAATCAGTTAAAGAAATTATTTAATCAATGGTGGGATTATTCATGATTTATTCTCAGGGCCGAATGACGTTTTCTAAATACTGCCAAAAAGTACTTTTCTCTATTAGTTAATTTCGAAAGACTTCATAAAACCATGTTATTATAATTTTCGATTTTTTTATCAAAATATAACCAAGGTTCCAGTATTTTTTGTCCCTTTATTAATCTCAAAAATAAGTAGTAATTTTTTTACTGATTGTTTTATATTGTGAGTTCCCATTTCACCTTCTACAGACCATTTTCACCCATACATAGGCCTCAGACAAATCACTAACTTCCTGAGTATCGTCGCATGTGAAGTTATTCTTGGAAAGCTGATTTCTCAAAATAAAAAAATTTTGGTTTTAGGGTCCGTTGGTGTCTCCACACAATTTCTAGGTAAGCCAAATTTACAGCAGTAGCATTGCAGTTACAAAAGATACACAGCTGCTCATGACACTCATGACCCAGTCAAAAGGTCTTAAATCCCAAGGATACCAGGTCAATCATAAGTACCTGAAGTTCTTGTTTTATCAGTCCTTCAAGTTGTTGCTGGATAATAACCTTCCCGTCCGGTTTCCTGGATAGACAAACAGTATTGCATGATCCGGTGCAAAGATTATGAATTCTCCTTTCATCCCTTTTTGGTTCCCAAAGTCTGGTATTCCTACCTTTCTTTTTATTTTGGTATCCCGTCCCATTGGCGTTTGAACTTGGAAAACAAAAGTTCACTCTCCGTCTAAAATTAAGGTGACTAGCCCCTTAGGGTAATTACTTATATATCATGCTTCTGGGCTTAATTTGTGACCTATCACCTTTTACACCAGGGTACTAATATTTGCTGTAAGTTCAGTTACGCTTGGTATTTTGGAAGGTAGATTCATTAACCCTAAAAAGATTTGCCTTATCACTTCCTAATTTGTCATGTTAAAACATTTGAGGATTAAATCTTGATTTCCTGACATGATGGTCGGTATAAGCCAATGGTTCTCAACCTGGGGGCCATGGTGGGTTGCTGCAAATTATACATTTCTGAATAATGTTAGGAATCTGAATAAAAAAAATAAACTTGCATCACTGACCTGGCAAAGAAAATTTTTTGTAGTCTAGTGACGTAAGTGAAGCATATCACAGAAATCTATCAAATATAAGATAATTATGACTGCAAACCTCGTAATAAAGCAACGGTGTTCTCTTCATCAACATTTTATTTATTTTTTTTATCTTTTTTCGGCGGGGTGGGATTTGGGAGAAAAATGAAGGGGAGCCACACGAATGTTGAGAATTCATGAGGGGGGAAATGGAGTGGAAAAGGTTGAGAACCTTGGTATATATAAGCTATCTATCATCTGCATCTTGCGGGCTGCAGAAAGCATGAAGGCTTGCAGAATGTTCGTATTTGAGCAAATTGACTGATACTGCTCTGAAAAAGATGGCTTTCAATCTATGAACATATTGCCCAATACACAGTTCTGAGCCTCATAACACTGTAATTAATATCATTACTATTATCAATGTGAAATCTTGAATGACATTTCTCAATATTTACATCATTACCATCATCATATTCACAACTTGTATTAAAACATTGGAAGCAACAACCTATCCTCATTATGAAAATTTCCAAAATTACAGCCATGGCAAAATTCCACTTTCATCAGCTGACAGTCAGATGTTAAAAGCTCGGGGGGAGGCTTTTGTTCAAACTCCCCAATTCCCCCCACCCCCCCCCACCATCTCCCTCCGACTCTGGTACAGGCAACATTCAGCCTGATTTGAATACATTATTTGATTCATCGGTATGGATAAGAGTCTATTCACAGGGAAAGTCTTAAGCTTTTACAATTGAGAGAGAGCATATTTGATGATAGGTATGGGGTTACCTCGTCGAGGTACCCAGGTCCTTTCTTTATCAGTTTATATCGTAGTCTGTATAAATATGCCTATTTTTTTCTTCTTTTCCTCTTCCTCTCTCTCTCCTCCCTTGGCTGCTATCTAGGACAACTGACTAAAAAGAAAGTATATAATTCATTATTTACGTCAGTACAGAGAGAGAGAGAGAGAGAGAGAGAGAGAGAGAGAGAGAGAGACAGACAGACAGACAGAGAGAATATCTAATAAGGAAGGGCACTGAGTTACATCATCGAGGTATACCTATTTTTTCCATCTTTCACTCTCCTCTCCAGCCATGACAGCTACGAAAATTGAACCAAAGAGCATCTACGTAGGTTGTGAGGCATGCGAGAGAGAGAGAGAGAGAGAGAGAGAGAGAGAGAGAGAGAGAGAGAGAGAGAGGAAAATAGTAAGAAAATACCGCACTGTGATTTTCTGATACATTCGAGCTGTGACTGATAACAAGTCTTTAGATTCCTGTGGCCTTAGACATTCAGACGTTAGATTACACAAACCAATCAGTCAATAATATTTCTTCTTATTTGTGGAATGGATGAGGGCAAAAAAACTATCGGAACCTTGATTTGGTGACATTTTGATGAAAAATTGAAAATGTAGACTGGAAATTACAACACAAAAAAAATTAAAACATGCTTTTATTAAAATGCACTAAAAGTGAAAAATAAATTTTTGGAACACCAGGATTTTCTTACAATTAATCATGCTTTCAAATATAAAAGCGTGGGCGCCAGACGTGGAAGGAAGTGCTACAAGAAAATAATGATATTTTTTCTATTTCTTGTGGCGTTTACTTCCATGTTTGGCGCCCTTGCTTTTATTTTTGTAGACATGATTCATTGTAAGAAAATCCCTGGTGTCTCCAAAAATTCATTTTCTACTTTTTACTGTATTTTGATAAAGGAGTGATTGATTTTTTTTTTCATATTTCTAGTTTTGACAGAAATTGTAATTGACTTATGATTGTAGCTAACGAAATTAATATCCTGTAGAGCCAAAGAAGGTTTGGAAAATCCCCAGAGTTATTAACTTATCCTACCGAGTTAAAGGTATAAAAATCTGCAGTGTTATCAACCTTATACCGAATCAAAGTTGTGCAAAATCTGAAAAGTTTCATACAAATCCTGAGGAGAGGTCACTGCAGGGTCATACGAGGTCACTGCTGATCAATAGTATTGATCGTGTGAGGTTGAATTGTCACCGGACTTGAGTAACCATGCCAAATTTCAAGTCCATCGGACGAACGGAATAGGTCGAAAACTGAGTTACAAGTTCTGACCCAAACAGACAGACAGACAGACAGATGCAGAAGTTAAGTTAAACAAAAGCATATCAACATAAGTTCAGGTGGTCTTACGAAGACCAAATTGTATGAAATATCGGAGTTCAGAGAAGGAAGCGAGAAATAAGAAAGCAAAGTAAATAGATGTAATCAACGAGGAAAATAAAATATCTGAAAATGAATGTAAATAAATAACCTAGAAATCGGAGTTAATGGTCTCTCTTTTGGTCATATGAAACCACTTGTACTGCTCGAAGCACCAAAAAATGTGTTCCAGTGCTGGAAATGTCACTTCTTGCTTAAGTCAATCAGTCAAAAAAGCCAGACAGCCGGTTGGGGCTGAGTGAGTCACTTTTTCATAAAGTCCGGAAATTAAATTGGCTCAGTCATTTCTGTAAAGCAGCTCGGTTAACAGTCAGTCAGACTGAATTACAAATAAATATGCAAGACAAGACGAGAAACAAAGAGAATAAAACTAACTATGAAAGAACACACACAATGAATAATAATAATAATAATAGTAATAATTTTCTTACAAAGTGCGCCGTTTTTAAGATCACACTCTTCTGCATGAGTCCTGGAGCTACTTCAGCCTCTAGTTTTTCCAGATTCCTTTCCTGGGAACCTGGGATCGTGCCTCGTTTTCCTATGATTATGGGTACAGTTTCCATTGGCATATCCCATATCCTTCTTATTTCTGTTTCCAGGTCTTGATACTTATCCATTTTTCCCCTCTCTTTCTCTTCAAGTCTGGTGTCCCATGGTATTGCGACATCAATGAATGATACCTTCTTGATTTTGTCAATCAACGTCACGTCTGGTCTACTTGTACGTATCACCCTATCTGTTCTGATACCATAGTCCCAGAGGATCTTTGCCTGATCGTTTTCTATCAGTCCTTCAGGTTGGTGTTCGTACCACTTATTGCTGCAAGGTAGCTGGTGTTTCTTACACAGACTCTAGTGGAGGGCTTTTGCCACTGAATCGTGCCTCTTTTTGTACTGGTTTTGTGAAAGTGCCGGACATTCGCTTGCTATGTGGTTTATGGTTTCATTTTTCGTATTGCACTTCCAACATCTATCGGTCTTTGGACATATCTGGTTCTTAGGGCCTGATCTTGTGCCGCTGTTATCATTCCTTCAGTTTAGTAAGAAAAGTGATAGACTCCTGAGGAGGCAGGATGCAACCCCACACTATAAACACTACAACAACGAATACCTGCGGGCGACAGGGATTTGTAGTTGAGAGGCGGCGTAAACTTATATTCTCTTTCGGTGGCGGTGTGGTCTAAGGCTCCACTGTGCTTCCTGAATTTGTTGGTTCGATGGTTCTCGCCCATGAGCCGACGAATTTCTTACCGACTAAAAGATTTCCCTTCGGTCAACATATATGAAAATATATTAGATATTAAAGGACATTTGTAGCTCGATGTGTGTATATGAATCACGGTAATGTGATATGCTTCATATATATGTGTGTGTGTGTATGTGTGTAATTGTAATAGCCACAATGTCCTCTTAACTTCTCAAATTCCTTGCTCTTTATAGAGCTCCAACTTCAAAGAAATTTGAAGAAATCATTGAAGTTGGAGCTCAAGGCTTTGTAGTGACAAGAGTATCCAAAAAGAGCAAAGAATTTGAGACGTTAAGAGGGCATTATGGTTATTAAAATTTCATATGGATCTAATAAAAAATGGCCAGTTGATTCTACAGACACACACACACATGTATATATATATATATATATATATATATATATATATATATATATATATATATGTGTGTGTGTGTGTGTGTGTGTGTGTGTGTGTGTGTGTGTGTGTATAACTGAATCACGAAGATATGGAGCATAATGAATGTAAAAATAAAGGAAATTGCCACGAAGGGAAAAAGTGAAAAACGGAGCGATTTACTAGGTCTTTCTACTTACTGTCCTTTACCTAGGAGACTGATAGAAACATGAAAATAAGTCTACAAGAAGTCTCGTAGAACTGACATATGGGGACTAAAAAGAATCAGATGTACCTGGAATCCAGCACAGTTGAAGAATTAGTGGACTTACCAAAACGAGGGTTAATATTTGAGAGCTTTCACAAAAGGTTAGACCCAACAGCCCGGAAGAGCCAATTAAAAGATTATCCAGGGAAAGAGACTGACCACCAAAGATGACAGTGGAAGGAATAAGCTGATTTCATATGTTTAAATGTACAACAAACTCAGTATATTCTCCTTTTGGTTAACAATAAAAAGTTTTGCAAACTGAATATTTAAAAAAGAATATGTTAAATATACGAATACATTGAAAACATATATAGGGTAACTAATTAGAAATTAAGACAGTGATTTCATCTTTAAGGTCATTCTTGAATATTTTTCTAATACAGGGGTCGATATAATACATGCCAGGCCTCAGGTAAAAATGATAGCTGGAAGTAAGCTGTATAATAGCAGATTCTAAAAGATTTCATGAAGAGAAATCTTTCGATCTGGCAATCACTGAACTTTCAGTCCAATTTATCCTGTGAGAGTTTTCACTTAAATGAATGACTACTGCATTGGACGTTTGGCCAATTTTGACAGAATTTTTATCCTGTTGAATTCTTACTTCTAAATCCTTACTGGATTGTCCGATATAAAACGAAGAGCAGTCCAAGCATGGAATTTTATATATTATGTTGTTGCTTTCCTTAGGGCTATTCTTTATTAACATTCCTTTTAGTGTGTTATAGGGAAAAAACCAGGTTGACATTAAAAGATTTTAACAATTATTTTACAGTTTCAACACCACTAAAACAAGGCAAGCTAAAAATGTTCTTTGAAGTTTCTTTCTCCACGCTACTTTCGTAAAGGTTCCTTGCAGCGTCACTTCGGCCCCTAGCTGCAACCCCTTTCATTCTGATATTGTATCTCCATTCATACCATCTTTCTTCCATATTATTATCCACTCTCTCCCAACAATTATTTCTTAGTGCAACTGCGAGGTTTACCTCCTGTTACACCTCTCAAACCTACCTACTTTCAATTTCCTTTCTACCTCTGAATGACCTCATAGGTCCCAGTGCTTGGCCTTTGGCCTAAACTCCACTATATTCCATTCCATTGAAGACACTTTGCATAATGAGGTCGCTTTTATATTCTTATAAAATGTAGTCTCTCGTGGGTGGACATTGTAGGTGTTACCTTTGGTCCCAAAGAGTAGCGAACAATAAATAGCGAACAATGGTTTGTCTCTCTCTCTCTCTCTGTTCACGTAGAGCGGAGGCGACTGCAAACATATCCTGGTTGCCATGGTAACAAGGGCTTTCGATCTGGTCTTTTTTTTCCGGGCATAATTTTAGTACCGCCATCTTCAGCTTAGGGAAGAATACAGGTGCGTACTATATATATATATATATATATATATATATATATATATATATATATATATATATATATATATGTATATATATATTATATATATATATATATATATATATATATATATTATATATATATATACTGATATGACTTGGAACTACTTGCTTTATCTTAAAGTGAAGAATACGGTATTTAAACAGAGACTTTTAATATACTTGAAAATCAATGCTAAAACATACATTCGAATTATGATTAATAATAATAATAATGATAAGAATAATAATAATACATGCTTGAAAAAGTTATACTATATAGAAAAGATACCTACATGATAAATATCTTAATAGTTTATATCGCAAACACTTAAAATATAAAAGAGGACTACATACAGTAATAAAGAGGCAAGGAAATAAAGTTATGATTACAGTACAACCTCCGTTTAAATGATTAATGAAATTCTGGTTTTCAAGACAATCTCTAAGACACTTTCGGGCAAATGGCGCTTATGCCAGTGATGAGACGGGGCAGGAGTGGTTGGGTTGAATTGAGTTGAATATAGAATTGAGGTCAAAGACCTATGAGGTTATTCTGCGCTGACATGGAAATTGACAGTAAAAGTTTGAAAGGTGTAATAGGAGGAAAACCTCAAAGCATTTGCAATGAATTAATTGTTAGGAGAGGGTGGAAATTCAGATGAAGAAAGAGAATATGAACAGAGGTACAGTTAAAGTGATGGAAGGGTTGACAGTTAGGGGCCGAAGGCACGCTGCGAAGAACCTTAAGTAATGCCTACAGTGCACCACATGAGGGTTGGAGTGGTTGGAGAGCAAGATAAAGATCCTGAAAATGAAGGAGATGAAGTACAAGGATCTTAAGGTGGAACTCGGAGAAACCCACACACTAAGAAGCAACAGTTAAAGTTGGTGGACAGCAAAATTGAAGAAAGAAAACGGGAATAAAGGTAAAGAGACTGGCCTCAAAGTGGGTGCAACTAAGGGCCGAGGAACACCGCAAATACCCTCTCGGAATGTCTACAGTGCACCAGGTGAGGTGCACTGATGGCACAAATCCCCTAAGAAGTTCGTGGAGGTAAATCAAAATGTTTGGAGGATTTTTAAAATTACTTCTTTTAATAACGCAAAGGTCGACGAGACGTGCAATCTAATACATCATCTAGTTCAAATCTGTTGGAATGAAAACGAGAAGGAAAAAGTTGCTCTAAATCCCGAATGAAAAGACATAAAATGTAAAAAAAAAAAAAAAAAAACTTTAAACTATGAATAACTGTAAAGGACAGTCGAATCGATGCAAAATAAAAATCCTCGTTTAACTTGAAATTATATCATTCTCGAAAATATTAAGAACAAACAAATCCAAAAACTCACTCAAAGAATGACTCCTCATTTTAAGATTTAAAACTCTTAGATATGAAATGTTTAAATTTATTTATTTTTACTTATCCTTTTAAACACGTGTATACCTAAAGTGTATTGAATTAAACCTGCAGCGTTCTTTACTAAATCTTTTAAAGTTATGAGTTTACAGACGATAGATATCATTGCTATCAAAGGCGATAGATGCATATTTCTTTCTTCTGGGCATTCACGTGGAATGTCTGGCTGATAACTGTTGCTGCGGGGATGTACATTCCTATGATGTGTTCAACTTTTTTTATTAATCTTTAGCAAATGTGAGGCACTCATATAAAGTGTTTCTTTTATCTACACAGATATAAGTACCGACAAAAAAATCTTACCAATCATCCATCGTAAAGATGGGCAGATATCGTTTCTAAGTACAGAACATAAAATAGATAGTATATATATATAATATAGTTTAAATTGCCTTATATCTCTTGATGGCTGGGTGGTCAGAGTCACTATCTATCGTTGTTTGTGAAGCAGACGACGGTCCGAATCCTGCCGGGGACGAAGCACTTATCACTTACAATTCTCCTTCATTGTAAATTGTTCACGAGGTAGAATGAACTCGATATTTAAGATATTTTTGACTAAATACTTGAGAAAGCATATATGTACGTATGTAATGTATATTTGTATATATATATATATATATATTATATATATATATATATATATTATATATATGTGTGTGTATATATATATGTGTATATTTATATATACATATATATATATGTATATATATATATATATATATATATATATCTATATATATATATATATATATATATATATATATATATATATATATATACAAACGCAAAACACATACATTATATATATATATATATATATATATATATATATACATACATATATATATATATATATATATATATATATATATATATATATATATAATTTACAAGGATTGGGACTTACAACTGATTAGCGCATCTGCCTTGGCAGGAATATATTATAAGAGCAGTTATTCCACACATTAAAGTACAGGTTTCTTTCTCCTTACCTTCTACGTAGTCTGAGATCCACATTGGTAACTCTCTCTCTCTCTCTCTCTTCTCTCTCTCTCTCTCTCTCTCTCTCTCTCTCTCTTTCTACATCAAAGTTAAAATGGTGTTACCCTGAAGGTATCTCGCAATCATAAGATACGGGAACAAACCCCCCCCCCCCCCCACAAAAAAAGAGGTGAAGTAGTCTTTCTTCTTGAAACTCCCATTACCCGCCTTGAGATATCATTACGAAATACTTAACACCCTTTTTATACGGCTCTATTTAGCTTGCTCTTTTGTCTGTTTATTTGTTTGTTAGTCTTGGTCAAAATTTTTAACTCAATTTTCGAAAAGCTTCTTTCGTCCGGTGGACTTGAAATTTTGCATGGTTATTCAATCCCGGTGACAATACAACCTTACATGATCAGTAGGTCAGCAGTGACCTCTAGTGACCCTACAGTGACCTCTCCAAGTATCTCAAGATTTGTATGAAACTCTTCAGATTTTTCATAACTTTTACTCGGTAGAAAGGTTAATAACTTTACAGATTTTTATACCTTTGACTAGGTAGGATGAATTAATAACTCAGGGGATTTTCCAAACCTTCTTTGGCTCTACAGGATAGCAATTTCATTAGCTACAATCATAAATCGGTTACAAATTCTGTCAAAACTGAGAAGTATAAAATAAAAAAAAAACTTTAAAACATTTTAAACGCACTTTTATTCAACTGTATCAAGAAGTGAAACATTAATTTTTTCAGTCACAACAGAATTTCTTTACAGTTAATCATGTCTACAAAACTGAAAGCTTGAGCGCCAAACATGAAAGGAAGTCCAACAAGAAATTAAAAAAATACATTTCTTTTCTGGTAGCAATTCCTTCCTGGTTTGGCGGCCACGCTTTGATTTTTGTAAGAAAATCCGGGTGTCTCAAAAAATTTATTTTTAATTTTTAGTGCATTTTAATAAAAACGTTGAGAACAAATATACATTTTTTGAACTGTTCTTCTCACGTAACGATACATTAAAGGTAATTAATGAAATCGGAACACAGCAAGAATTTTTGGCTTCACAAAATTAAAATAAGAGAGTTTCCCGGTTGAAATAATTCACACCTTTGTTGCATCATAATAAGTCTTCCCCCTACTGCGTTGTCCTGATGTGCGGCTCACTGTAAACAGTTACGCGACTTCCTTCCTCTTATTTTTCATCATTTCCCTAAGATCTTTTCCCCACGTATATGTCCACTTCGTAAAGTTTAACTTCGCCTTCGGGCGAGCCCTGAGGGACTTGAGTAATCTAAGTTAGTGGCGTGTCTAAGTTTAAGGTAATAATAATATAATAATACTGCTTTACAAAACTTAGTGCACTTCCCCACCTTCTCACTGAATTATATTCGAAAACCTTCAGCTTTACGATATGTTGTTATATATTGACGCTACCTTAGTATCACTCAGCTGATTTCATAAAAATCTTATGATCGCACCACTCACTAAAATGGTGAAGAAACCCACAATAATGTCAGTGAAAATATATATATTCAGAATATATATACAAACCAAGAGCTTTCGAAAACTTGTTCGATTCTCCTTATCAACCACAGATGAAGGAAGAGAATCGAGCAGGTTCTCGGAAGCTCTCGTTTTATATATATTTTGTATAAATATTTACCCGACGTCATTGTGGATATCTTCACCACTAAGAAGATTCCTAGCGCGGATCACGTCACGTGAGATTTGTTTAAAGCCTCTACAACAACTCCGCTGAAAAAATACTATGTAATTCTGTTTGCTTACATAAGATTCCTAAAGTATTATGAACAACAACGCAACTCATTGGTCTTTCAAGTTAGTGTAAGAATAAGCCCATCCATTTATTTCATAATAAGATATATTTATCATGCAAAATCCTGTCTTCAGTCACTGTCATTCCTCTAAAGCTATCGGTCCATTAAAGAATTGTCTCGAAAACTAAGCTTTTCCAGCAACTAATTTCTTTCGTGACCCTAACGAAAATATGATCTACTGAAAATCTACTATCGGGAACACACAAGAACTTTCCAAAACTGTCTGGATTTGATTTAGCAAAGGAACGCAAAGTCCTTTGTGTGACCGCACGTGCCCCCCCCCCCCCCCCCCCCGCCCCCCCCCCCCCCCCCCCCCCCCCCCCCCCCCCCCCCCCCCCCCCCCCCCCCCCCCCCAGTTCCTCGTTGGACGAGTGGATTTCGCGCTCGGCTACCAATCCGGTGGCCCGAAGTTCGATTCTCGGCTCGGCCAACGCGGAACCAGAGGAATTTAATTCTAGTGATAGAAATTCATTTCTCGATACAATGTAGTTCGGATCCCACAATAAGCTGTAGGTCCCGCTGCTAGGTAACCAACTGGTTCCTAGCTACGTAAAAATATTTAATCCTTCGGGCCAGCCCTTAATCAGCTCAGTGGTCTGGTAAAACTAAGATATACTTAACTTAACCCCCCCCCCCCTCCCCCACCCTACCCACCCGTTCACCGTTCCTGATAAGGGAGGAATATAGCTTGCAAAGTGGTTTTTTGGGTAAAATAATTACTAACATACTCACCATCTCTACTGATATGGTTTACAAGACCCTTCTCCATAACATATAAGTCACATTAACGTAATCGTCAGGTTTTGGGAAGAAATATGCGAAGGGAATATCAATTAAAAGCTTTTATGAATAAAGATAGTTGTGTAATTACACTAGTAAAAATATTAAAATGAAGGAAAATTGTCTAATATAATAAGTAAACGCTTTTAGGATACGCCAAAATATTCTCATTACAATAGCAGGGGAGAGTGGGGCAAGAAGCCCCCTTTAAGGAGAAATGCTTATATTGTCTATAGTATTCTAGCTATCGAACTAATAGAGATATTTCTAGAAAGCTTTGTTATTGGTGTATCAACGATCATAGTCATGAGAAGTTGTTAGCAGTTTAGGATACCAAAAACATGACCTAAAAAAAATATAACAAAGAGGTCCTTTTACCCCATGGGTGGGGTAAGAAACCCAGGATGGGGGCTTTTTGCCCCATACCTAAGATATTGGGTACTTCATGAAAACAACCGTTTATATTTAAAAATAGGCGTATAATTTTGCTAAATATAAAAAGATTCAACCTTCAACACAAAAATATTAAAGATTAATGTTGAAAGATACACAGTAATTAATCCTAGAATTCTTAGTTTCAAGTAAAACCAAGGAACTTTTTGGTATTCATAGGAACTGTAATTAGCAAAATTGTAAAACAAATTGACACTTCCTCCACATGACAGCTGTAAAAGAACGATTAGAAATGAATTTACTTTCTTTATATAGCACCAAGTATAGCACAAAGGAAAGAAATAAAGGATAAATTTTGCATAAGAGTAAGAAAGACACAAGTAAAAAAGGTAGACTTATTTCCTTTACGGTACTCCATTTTCTCTGGCTAAAGTCCTGTGACTGTGGTGGCCATCTGGAATTGTAATATGCTTTTCTGCTCGACATGGCTTAATAATTTTAACAAAGTGATGTAGACAGTCTACGAAACATTCAGCAGTTTGGTGTGCATTTAGCAATTGATCCAGATGGGTTGCCGATCAAAAGTAGTGGAGTCATCCTTTACAGGCAAGTATAAATATAGGAGGAAGATAAACTCCAGCTGCATTCATTGCACAAATAAGTTGTAGTCTGTCCTCTTTCCCCACTGGTTACACGTCCAACTGATCAGATGGGGTAAAAAGCCCCTACTTGGGCTTCTTGCCCCAAAGCGTGGTGGGTCTTTTACCCCACATACCATTTTTTAAGAAACAAGCTCCACCTGTACCCCAATTAAATTTTCAAGTCTGGATTGCAGTGCAAGATATTGCTTAGTTCTCAATTAAAGTATCCGTAGTTAAAGTACTGACTTTACTGAAAAGATGTCTGTACAGGATATCCCTAATATAGCACGCATAGTTACATGAAATGTGTCAAAAAAAGAAAAATGGGTGCTGGCTGTTTCCCAATCTAGTTCTCCATGGCGGTTTGGTACAGAAACTTCAGGCAGATGGTGTTGCTGAGCTGATCAGCTGACTAAGTTACTATGACATGTAATAAGCAAGAAAATAGAGGGAGGCCTTTTACCTCACGGGGGTCTTTTATCCCACTCTACCCTAAGACTATAGAAATGAACATCAAATCACTTCATTTATTCAAAACCGAGCCTGAAAGATGAAAGCCACTACAGAGGTAAAAGGCAGACGCAAAAAAAAAAAAATAATAAATAAATAAATAAAAAATAAATAAATAAAATTTTTGAAATTATTAACGTGTGCATACAATCAAAACCTACCAAAACAACCTCGCTGAATAACACTGAACATTAAGCACTAACCGACGAGCATACATATTTACAAGCATACACACAAACGAGCATACACATAAAACGAGCATGGTATACACATAGCGGACATAGAAACTTTATGAATTTCAAATCTTAAAGTTCTGTCGCAAACTCAAAGTTCCCAGCCAAGAACGGTAAATTATTCATAGAATACTTTGAAGTCTCTAACACCATTTCCCTTT
>NC_087205.1:20042848-20065348 GCF_015104395.2 Macrobrachium nipponense | reverse complement strand
TGGAAAAGATATCATTTGCAGGAGTAAAATGAGCACATGACCCTCCAGAACCTTTGAATGCAACTATAGTCCGACAGATCTAAACTGATAGATTGTTTACTTCCTTGAGAAAAACCCTGTTGCCAGTTCTCTCTTAACCTTTAAATCTTCCCCTTCTTAAGTCCTCAGCTATCTCCCAACGAGGGAATTATTTGGGACAGTAGCTAATGAAACTGACCATATAAATCCTAATCCGTAAACTCGATCCCTATTTTATTTGGTTATTACTTGTGAGACTATTTATTTTTATATTTGTTATGACTTATACCCTTATATTTTTCTTATTATACTACATATTTTATATGATGTTTTTCATTAAAAGTAATAAAAATCGGCAATTGCCATTCAGTATGTATGTCTTATGACATTTTCTTATAATCTTGCCAGTAGATTACTTCTATTTATTCTTTTTTATTATTTGAATTTTCCGTCTACCATACTATTCATTTCCTAAACAAGTTTGCAATATTTTGGATTTCATTGCTCTTCATTTTAGGTTTCCCCCTCATTCTAATTCATCAAGTTATGATTTACTTAAATTTCATTTCCTTTTCACTCACGGTCTAATGCGTGTTACAATTTTTACTTTTTATAAGGTTGTTGCACATAAACTCACCATTGGGAGAAAAAAAATTATTTACAATAATTATCGCAAGAATTGTAATAATATGATCCTTTACAAAATGTACATTACGAAGAATCTTCGTCGTCAGATGATCTTACTTTAATAACTGCTATCCTTTGCAGCATCGCCTGTTTGCAAGTTTTCGTCAATGCTTAACTGCATTTGCCCTGTTTCACAGCGTGCTTTCTGTAGGAATAAATTAATTTTCCTACTGACTATTGTTAAAGCAAGAAGTCATTCTTTTTGGCGATAGAGTTCTCAGCTAGACCGGGCGGTGGGGCTTATCCAAAGGGTAGCTTAAGAGATAATTCCTTTAAACTTCATGGTTTAATAGGCTTGGCCCACCGACCTATCGTCTGTCAAAGGTAACAGGAAAAGTGGCAACGTTTTTTGAAACAGATGTCACGTTTATAAATGCGATTTCTCATTTTATTTACAAATAAAATTATAATCACAATATGTGAACGCTTAAGGTCCAGCAAAACATGCTAAAAACTTTAAACTGCTGATTTATTGATTCATGTGTTATAAAGTAAGGTATTTAAAACTGGATACTGGTAAATGTGGCAACAGGGTTTTTACCCAAAGACGAAAACAATCTATCAGTTTAAATCTGTCGAACTATAGCAGAGAGAAAAGAGCCCCATTAACTGTCCTTGTTTTCAGTCTGTTTCTTTGTTTAGTTTTAAAGCAAAGAGCAGTTAGAGCAAAATTGGCTTGGTCTGAAAAATTAGACTTTTTTTTCCTCCTGGCCGTGGGCCCCACGCCAGACGGCCTGACCCGGTCTCCTCCCCACCAGGGACCCCACCCAAGGGGACCAAATCGGTGTCCTCCCCACAAGGATTCTCAACCCTGGCGGCAATACCCAGTCGCCTTCCCACTGGGGGGCCCACTCCTGGCAGCCCAACCTATTTGCTTCCCCTCTAGAGGCCCCACCCCTGGCGGCCAGAACGAGTCTCCTCCCCGCCAATGGCCCCACCCATGGCGGGCCCTGCCAACCCATGCCGAGGCACGTGGCAGACACCGCCCACCCATCCCAGGACACGTGGCATAAACCGACCACCTGTACCGGGACACGCGGCAGGCCCACACAGCCAGCCAGCCCGGGAAATGTAGCAGGCACTGCCCGCCCGTCCCGGAACCCACAGCAAGTCCAGCCTAACCGTCACGGGACACGAGTCCTGGGACTGGCGGGCAGGGCCCGCCACGGGTCCGGGGATGGCCAGGCAGACACCAGCCGCCCGTCCAGAGACCCGAAGCGGACCGGCCCCCCTGTCCCGGGATCCGTGGCGGGCATGACCCGCCCGTCCTGGGACGCGTGGCCGACACCTACCTCCCGTCCGGGGATACGTGGCAAATACTGTATGCCCGTCCCGGGACCAGTGGCAGATGCCTGCCCGCCCGTCCCGGGAACGGCGGCAGGCCCGATCCGCCCATCCCGGGACCAGTGGCAGACGCCTGCCCGCCCATCCCGGGACCCGCGGCGGGCCCGGCCCGCCTGTCCCGGGACCAGTGGTGGACGCCTGCCTGCCCTACACGGGACCCCAGCCCGTCCGGGGACCAGTGGCGGATGCCTGCCCGCCCGTCCCGGGAACCGTGGCAGGCCCGGCCCGCCCGTCCCGGGACCAGTGGCGGACGCCTGCCCGCCCGTCCTGGGACCTGCAGCGGCCCTGGCCCGCCCGTCCCGGGACCCACGGCAGCCCCGGCCCGCCCGTCCCGGGACCAGTGACGGACGCCTGCCCGCCCGTCCCAGGACCTGCAGCGGGCAAGGCCCACCCATCCCAGGACCAGTGGCGGGCAAGGCCCGCCCGTCCCAGGACCAGTGGCGATGCCTGCCCGCCCGTCCCGGAACCCGAGGTGGCCCCTGCCCGCCCGTCCCAGGACCAGTGGCGGATGCTTGCCCGCCAGTCCCGGGACCCGCGGCGGCCCTGGCCCGCCCGTCACAGGACCAGTGGCAGACACCCGCCGATCCCGAGATGGTGGCAAGTGGTGTCTGCCACGTGTCCATGGACAGGTGGACATCAGGCCGGCGGAGTCCTCCACGCGTCCTAAGACTGGTGGGCAGGTCCCGCCACGGGTCCCGGGATGGCCAGGCAGACACCAGCCGCCCATCCAGAGACCCGAAGCGGACCGGTCCGCCTGTCCCGGGAACCATGGCGGATGCCTGCCCGCCCATCCCGGGATCCGTGGCGGGCATGACCCGCCCGTCCCGGGACGCGTGGCGGACACTTACCTCCCGTCCGGGGATACGTGGCGAATACCGTATGCCCGTCCTAGACCAGTGGCGGACGCCTGCCCGCCCATCCCGGGACCCTTGGCGGCCCCAGTCCGCCCGTCCGCCCGTCCCGGGGACCGCCGTTCCTGGTACGGGCGGGCACGCGTCCGCCACGTGCCCGCCCGTACCGGGAACGGCGGCGGGCCCGGCCTGCCCTTCCCGGGACCAGTGGTGGACGCCTGCCTGCCCATCCCGGGACCCGTGGCAGGCCCGGCCTGCTCGACCCGGGACCAGTGGTGGGATGCCTGACCACCCATCCCGGGCACCCCGCGCCCCACCCGCCCCGAGATGCGTGCCCGACCCCGGGACCATTGCGGACGCCTGCCCCCGTCCCGGGAACCACGGCGGGCCTGCCTGCCTGTCCCAAGGGGAAACCAGTGGCGGAACGCCTGGTTCCTCCGCCGTCCCGGGACCCACGCGGTCCCCGCCCGCCGTACCCAGACGTGGCGGACGCCTGCCCGCCCCCCCCTCCCAGACCCCGCGGTGGGCCCGGGCCCCTCCCGTCCCGGGACCACTGGCGGACGCCTGCCCGCCTGTCCCGGGACCTGCGGGAGGCCCCCCGCCCCGCCCGCCCGGACCCGCCATGGCGACGCCTGCCCCGCCCGCCATCCCGGGGACCCTTGGCGGACCCAGTCCGCCCGTCCCTTCCCGACCCGCCGTTCCTGGGACGGCGGGCACGGCGGCCGCCACGTGCCCGCCCGGTACCGGGAAACGGCGGCGGGCCCCCCCCCGGGGACCTGCCCCTCCCGGGACCAGTGGTGGACGCCTTCCTGCCCTCCCGGGACCCGTGGCAGGCCCGGCCTCTCGACCCGGGACCGTGGTGGAAGCCTGACCACCCATCCCGACCCTCGCGGCCCAGCGAGATGCCGTGGGCCCACCCGCCCGGGCCGGTGGCACGCCTGCCCGCCCGTCCCGGGAACCACCCCCGGGGGGGGGGGCGGGGCCCCCCCCTTGCCGCCTGTCCCAGACCAGTGGCGGACGCCTGTCCGTCCCGTCCCCACCCCAGCGGCCCCCCCGGCCCGCCGTCCCGGGAAACGTGGCGGACGCCTGCCCGCCCGTCCCAGGACCCCGTGGGCCCGGCCCGCCCGTCCCGGGTCCACTTGCGGACTGCCTGCCCCGCCTTTCCCTGGACCCTGCGGAGGCCCCAGCCTCGCCCGTTCCCGGGACAGTGGCGGACTGCCTCCCCGCCCCGTCCCCGGGTCCCTCGCGGGCAGGCCCCGCCCGTCCCGGGAAAAAACATTGGCGGATGGCCTGCCCGCCCTCCCTCCCGCCCCTGCCCGCCCCGTCCCGGACCCCAGCGCTCCGTGGCGGACCCGCGCCCGGTCCCCGGACCCCCCGTGCCCGTAAACCCGGGACCCCCCGCGCCCGTGCCCGGGACCAGTGCGGACGGGCCTGCCCGCCCCCACCCGTCCCAGGAACCCAACGGCCCGGGCCCGGCCAGCCCGCCTTCCCGGGACCAGTGTCGGACGCCTGCCCCCCTGTCATGGGACCAGTGCGGGCCTGCCCGTCCAGGGACCATAGGCGGACCGCCTGCCCCTCCACCGTCCCCTGGACCAGCGCGGCCCCGCCCCGCCCGTCCAGGGACCCAGTGGCGGACGCCTGCCCCCGCCCTTCCCGGGAGAACCCCAGGCGGCCCCAACGGCCCCGGCCCCACCCCCCGCCCGTCCCGGGACCAGTGGCGGACGCCTGCCAGCCCGTCCCGGGTAACAGTGGCGGCCAAGGCCCGCCCGCACAGGACAAGTGGCGGACGCCTCTGCCAGCCCGTCCCGGGACCGCGGAGGCCAGAGGCCCACCCGTCCCGGGACCCGCGGAGGAGGCCAAGGCGCCCGCCCGTCCCGGGACCCGCGGAGGCCAAGGCTCCGCCCGTCCGGGGGACCAGTGGCAGGTGACTGCCCGCCCATAGTGTATTGGGGACCCGCGCCCGTCCGGGACCAGTGGCGGATGCCTGCCCGCCCTAC
Source organism: Macrobrachium nipponense (assembly GCF_015104395.2). Classification (NCBI taxonomy): domain Eukaryota; kingdom Metazoa; phylum Arthropoda; class Malacostraca; order Decapoda; family Palaemonidae; genus Macrobrachium; species Macrobrachium nipponense. The sequence continues at coordinate 20,060,451 of NC_087205.1, read as the reverse complement.
CCGGGAACCACGGCGGGCCCGGCCCGCCTGTCCCGGGACCAGTGGCGGACGCCTGCCCCCCTGTCCCGGGACCAGCGGCGGGCCCAGCCCACCTGTCCAGGGACCAATAGCGGACGCCTGCCCGCCCATCCCGGGACAGGCGGCGGTCCCGTCCCGCCCGTCCAGGGACCAGTGGCAGACGCCTGCCCGCCTGTCCCAGGACCCGCAGCGGGCCCAGCCCACCCGTCCCGGAGCCAGTGGCGGACACCTGCCCGCCCGTCCCGGGACCCGCGCGGCGGGCCGGCCCGCCCGTCCCGGGACCAGTGGCAGACGCCTGCCCGCCCACCGTCCCTGCCCGTCCCCCTGTCCCCGGGACCAGTGGGTGGACGCCTGCCTGCCCATCCGGGGACCCGTAGGCAGGCCCGGCCGCTCGACCCGGACCAGTGGTGGATGCCATGACCACCCATCCCGGGACCCGCGCCCGCCCCGAGATGCTGTGCCCGACCCGGGACCAGTGGCGGACGCCTGCCCGCCGTCCCGGGAACCACGGCGGGCCTGGCCTGCCTGTCCCGGGACCAGTGGCGGACGCCTGTCGCCCGTCCCGGGACCCACAGCGGCCCCCGGCCCGACCGTCCCGGGACCAGTGGTTGCGGACGCCTGCCCGCCCGTCCCAGGAACCCCGCGGTGGGCCCGGCCCGCCCGTCCCGGGACCACTGGCGGACGCCTGCCCGCCTGTCCCCCGGGAAACCTGCGGGGCCCCGCCTCGCCCGTCCCGGGACCATGGCGGACCCCGCCTCCCGCCCGTCCCCGGGTCCCTCGGCGGGCAAGGCCCCGCCCGTCCCGGGACCAGTTGGCGGATGCCGCCCGCCGGTCCCGGGGACCCGCCGCCAGTCCACGGAACCCGCGCCCGTTCCCGGGACCCGCGCCCGTCCCAGGACCCGCGCCCGTCCCGGGACCATGGCGGAACGCCCTGCCCGCCCGTCCCCCAGGGAACCACGGCGGGCCCGGACAGCCTGGTCCCGGACCAGTGGCCGGCCGCTGCCCCCATGTCCCATGGGACCAGTGGCCCTGGCCTGACCCACCCGTCCAGGACCCAGAGGCCCCGGCACCCGCCTGCCCACCCCGTCCCAGGGACCCAGCGGCCCTGGCCCGGCCCCGCCAGTTCAGGGACCCCCAGGTGGCGGACGACTGCCCGCCCTGGCCCGGGACCACGGCGTGGCCCCACCCCGGCCCGTCCCGGGAGGGGACCCAGTTGGGCGGACGCCCGGGCCAGCCCGTCCCGGGTTTCCCAGGCGGCCAAGGCCCCCGTCACAGGACAAGTGGCGGACGCCTGCCCGTTCAAGTCCAGGGAACCGCGGAGGCCAGGGGCCCAACCCGTCCCGGGACCCGCGAGAGGCCAAGGCCCGCCCGTCCCGGACCCGCGGAGGCAAGGCTCCGCCCGTCCCGGACCAGTGGCAGATGCCTGCCCCGCCCATCCCGGGACCCGCGCCCGTCCCGGTGACCAGTGGCGGATGCCTGCCCCGCCCGTCCCGAACCCGGCCCGGGTCCCGGGACCATGGCGATGCCTCCCCCCGCCTGGGCCCGCCCTACCCCCCCGGGTAACCACGGCGTGCCCTGCCCGGGCCTGTCCGACCAGTGGCGGACGCCTGCCCCCCCTGTCCCGGGCGGGACCAGCGGCGGGCCCTGCCCCACCGTGTCCAGGACCAATGAGGACTTCCTGCCCGCCCATCCCGGGACCCGATAAAAAAAAAAGCCCATTAAGAACCCAAAAAAAAAAAAAATAAAAAAAAAAAAAAAAAAAAGGCCCCGCCCGAGAGGAAGGGAAAAAAAACAGGCGGCGGTACCCTTCCGTCCCGCCCGTCCGGGACCAGATGCATTGCCCCTACCCGAAGGCCTGCCCGCCTGTCCCAGACCCGCAGCGGGCCCGCCCACCCGTCCGGGAACCACCATGGCGGACACCTGCCCCGTCCCAGGGACCCGCGCGGGCCCGGCCCCTCCGCCCGTCCCGGGGGACCAGTGGTCAGACTGCCTGCCCGACCCGTCCCGCCCGTCCATCTGTCCCGGGACCACAGTGGTGGACGCCTGCCCGCCCCTCCCCCGTTCCCGTGACCCGCGGCGGGCCTGGCCCGTCCAGTCCCGGGACCAGTGGCGGATGCCTGCCCGCCCATCCCGGGACCCGCGGCGGCCTGGCAGGCCCGTCCGGGACCAGTGGCGGACGCCTGCCCACCCGCACGTGGCCGGACGCCTGCGCGCCCGTCCCGGGTCGAGCCCCGCCGTCCCGGGACCATGGCGGACGCCTGCCCGCCCGTCCCGCGGGACCCGTAAGGGCGGCCCCGCCCCGCCCTTCCCGGACCCAGTGCCGGACGGGCCTGCAACTGCCCGTCCTGGTCTCAGCAGGCCCGCCTGTCCCAGACCAGTGGCGGACGCCTGCCCGCCCGTCCCGGGACCCGCGGCGGCCAAGGCCCACCCATCCCGGAAACCAGTGGCCAGATGCCTGCCTGCCATCCCAGGGACACCGCGCCCGTCCCGGGACCAGTGGCGGACGCCTGCCCGCCCTACCCGGGAACCACCCCGGCGGGCCCGGCCCGCCTGTCCCGGGACCAGTGGCAGAGGCCTGCCCCCCTGTCCTGGGACCCGCGTGGGCCCAGTCCACCCGTCCAGGGACCAGTGGCGGACACCTGCCGCCCCTCCCGTCCTGGGACCAGCGGCGGCCCCCGTCCCGCCAGTCCCGGGGACCAGTGGCGGACGCCTGCCCGCCCGTCCCCGGGACCCAACTGCGGGACGGGCCCACACGTCCCGGGACCAGTGGCGGACGCCTGCCCACTGTCCCGCCCGTCCCAGGGCCAGTGGCGGATGCCTTGGCCCGCCCTCCCGACCTCCGGGACCCGCGGCGGCCCGGCCCGCCCCATCCCGGGACTAGTGGCGGACGCCTGCCCGCCCGTCCCGGGACCCCGCGGCGGGCCCGGGCCCCTCCCGCCCATCTCAGGACCAGTGGCGGACGCCTGCCCGCCCGTCCAGGGACCCGCCGCCCGTGCCCGGACCCGCCCGTCCCGGGACCCAGTGGCGGACGCCTGCCCCGCCCGTCCCAGGAACCCGCGGCGGTCCTGGCCCGCCCATCCCGGGAACCAGTGGTGGACGCCTGCCGCCCGTTCCGGGACCCGCGGCGGTCCCGGCCCGATCGTCCCAGGACCAGTGGCGGATGCCTCCCGCCCGTCCCGGGACCCGCGGCGGGCCCGGCGCCCGTCGCCGTCCCGGGACCAGTGGCGGACGCCTGGCCGCCCGTCACGGGACCCGCGGCATGCCCGGACCCGCCTGTCCCAGGACCAGTGGCGGACGTCTGCCCGCCTATCCTGGGACCCATGGCGGGCCCGGCCCGCCCATCCCGGGACCAGTGGCGGACGCTTGCCCGCCCGTCCCTGGACCCGCGGCGGGCCCGGCCCGCCCGTCCCGGGACCAGTGGTGGACACCTGACCGCCCGTCCCGGGACCCATGGCGGACCCGGCCCACCCGTCCTGGGACCAGTGGCGGACGCCTGCCCCCCCGTCCTGGGACCCGGGTCGGGCCCGGCCCGCCCATCCCAGGACCAGTAGCGGGCTAAGCCCGCCCGTCCCGGGACCAGTGGCGAGACTCGCCCGCCAGTCCCTGAACAGTGTAAAAGCTATTCTGTTCCTTAGAACCAGAATATGCCACTGCATCCTCTCAATTCTTCTGGGGATTCTCTGAATCTTTTAGTTCTTTTCCTTGCACTCCACGAATCCTACTCAATCCTCTGTTTCTTCTCCTGGCACCTCCACCCATCCTATTTAATCTTCTCCTAATCCTGTTTCTTTTCCCGGCACCTACACTAATCCCCTTATTTTCTTCACCCTTTCTATATTCCCCCGCTCTTCTTTTCCATCCAGGAATCAATAAAACTCTAAGAAAACATTTTAACATATTTATTTCTGTTCTAGTTCAATTTCCTTCAAGGATTAACAAAACAAACTTATTACAAAATAAACATCCTCCTTAAAATTTCCACATCTTATCCGTCTGAGTGAGGCCAGTGCAGTCTTCATCACGCCATTTCTTGAAAATTGACAGAATCTTCTGCAGCTTTCAGTTGCTCTCCTCCATTCGTCTTTATTTTTCCTGGAGGTTCTTCAAATCCACAATTTTCCTTCCAAGAGGTCCTCCAAGTCCTTCTGCAGGCGCTCCGACCTCAGCTCCAGGTCTTTCCTGGCGGATTCCCACTTTTCGGTTGAGTCTTTTTGTTTCTGGATGAGCCTCGCTATCCGCGCCGCTTCTGCCATCTTTAGCTGCACGTCTTTCTCCTTTTGTCGTAGCAGTTTCTCGAGCCCCTCAAGCTGGCAGTTTGCGTCTGGCCACTGCCCAGACAGTTCCCTTATCCTCTCACAAAGGGCATCGTTCCTCTCACCAATTTCCTTTACGATGTTCTTCAGATGCTGGTTTTCTTCGGCCATCTTGACGATCTTGACTTCCAGCTGCCGTTTCTCCCTCTTCTCTTTATCGTTCCAGCTTCGAGCGAGTGGCCCCTCTCTTGCAAGGCCTGCTGTTGCAACAACACCTGAGTGATCTGCATTTCACGAATGCGTTCTTCCCTTCCGCCCGCCTTCTGCGTCTCTTCTTGGTAGTCGAGCCTCTGTTGTAGCTGAAGAATTATTGTCCTGTCCAAGTGCACGCGCTGCTCTCTCTGGTACTGGATGGCGTCTCGCAAGGCCGCAATTCTCTCGTTCAGTTCCTTTTCCTTCGGCTGTTCAATCAGGAGAGAAATCTCGCCAGCGAATAGGCAGCCACACCAAACAAGATCACTATTCTTCCGGATTTCGAACAACATCTGGACAAATACGTCCTAATAACAGCTGCTGCCAAGGACAGGTAAGGCCACGTTTTCTTCAAACTGAAATCCATATCTGAAGTATTCGGTTTATATACTCTCCTCTCTCTCACTCTCGATTTTTCGTTGATTTTCTATATTCCACGAGAGATATTTTGGTTTATCGAAATATAGCAGGAAAGATTATGAATTTTAATTATGTCTTGTCTCTTGGTGTTATAAATTGCTGAAATATCTCTCTCTCTCTCTCTCTCTCTCTCTCTCTCTCTCTCTCTCTCTCTCTCTCTTTTCATTTTCTGTCTTTCTTTCTTTCTTCCTTTCTTGCCCCGAACTTCCGTAATTCGTCATTTGTTCTTTCATTTAGGTTTAAGGCTTTGCATTCAATAAGTTGAGAGAGAGAGAGAGAGAGAGAGAGAGAGAGAGAGAGAGAGAGAGAGACCGTATTTTTGCGTAGAAAAACAGAAAAATAGAGAATCTAATGTGTGTACTACCATGCTTAGTGTATAATGCTTCAATTGAGGTTTATATTAATATTATTCATTTTGTCTATATATATATATATATATATATATATATATATATATATATATATATATATATATATATATATATATATATATGATATAGAGAGAGAGAGAGAGAGAGAGAGAGAGAGAGAGAGAGAGAGAGAGAGAGAGAATGGCTACGGTTGTTAATGATGTTTTTTCGGGATCACAAACCGTGACCAGGTAGTGTTTTTCTTCTTCTTTCGAAATAGCGTATTCAGGAACTTGACCTTTTTCTCTTTAAAGGAAATAGTGATGGCCACAGCTGTGAGTAAGAATAGACCAACGTGAAATGACTTAACAGTGTGTATTTTATAATCTCATTACATTTTACGAGTATCTGTGTATTTATTTAATTATTTGTCCATTTATTTTTTTTCTTTTCCAATTACTAGTCTCTTCTGTCTGTTTATCTGTTACCTTCTGTTACTACTTTCTAATGAACACCATAATATTCTTTGGAAGCTTGAATTTCAAGTCAGTGGCCCCTTTGGTGGGGTTGTTCCATATGAATACGGTTTATAGAACCACCTTTCCTTTCTACCTTTTTCTTATTTTTACGGCCCTGGGCAAGAACAGGACCTCTGGTTGCACGTCCCAACTGCCCCTAACAATTCGCACGTCCGTCAACAATCATTATGCCAATGAGTAACTTGAATTATTGGGTAATAATAATTCACTGACATAGAACTCGTGCGTAACGCTGGCCACTTGTTTCTTAGGATATGTGGACACCGGATGTCTGATACCATTAAGTAGTTTTCTGTTTCCTGATTTCGTGAGCTAGTTTATCGTCCGTTCTATTTAACCTTTTTAGCCTTTCTAGGGGACCGTTGTAGTCTCAAAGTTAGTATTATTATTATTCTAAAGATGAACCTCATTCATATAGAATAAGCCCACCACCACAGGGTCCAGTGACTTGAAATTCAAGCTTCCAAAGAATAGTATTCTGCCGTTTATTGGAAAGAAATGATAACGGAAGGTAATGGGATATACAGAATGAAGAGATCACTAAACACGCACACACACACACACACACATATGAAGAGTTCATAACCTCTTCTGACCTCCCTTGCTTAAGTTGGCGAAACTGTTTACATAAATATTCATCTTTGACCAAACAGTTTCATCAGACAGCTGGTAAAGATGGTAAGATGATAGAGCTCTTTATCTTAACATTATTATTATTTTTTTTTTTTTTTGTCTATCACAGTCCTCCAATTCGAGGGTGATATTTACAGTGTGGGGTTCCAGGTTGCATCCTGCCTCCTTAGGAGTCCATCACTTTTCTTACTATGTGCGCCGTTCTAGGATCACACTCTTCTGTATGAGTCCTGGAGCTACTTCAGCCTTTAGTTTTTCTAGATTCCTTTTCAGGGATCTTGGGATCGTGCCTGGTGTTCCTATGATTATGGGTACAATTTCCACTGGCATGTCCCATATCCTTCTTATTTCTATTTTCAGGTCTTGATACTTATCCATTTTTTCCCTCTCTTTCTCTTCAACCCTGGTGTCCCATGGTATTGCGACATCAATGAGTGATACTTATTATTATTATTATTATTATTATTATTATTATTATTATTATTATTATTATCCTGTATCATCATTTTTGTTGCCAAAATTTGTTCGTGGACGCCTAACTTTTTTTCCGTACTTGCGCGAGAATTAGTCACAAACAAGTACATGAGGAGCGTTCATAATTTTGTAACAAATAATTTTGTGACTGATATGGGATAGCGTGGTTTAATAGGCTAAACGTTTCCAGGTAACTTTCTCCCTTGTGTTGAATCAAGTAACCACCACCGGCGCCAAAACAGGAATCTGGCAAGTTCGTGTTCCTACCACTCCTTCTGAACGAACGCGCATGACTTCTGTTTGGCACAGAAAAAATAACTGTCCTTTGATCCGAAAAGTGATAAAAGATACCGAAAAACACGCTAGTGTTATACCACATAGCTATAATTCCGAAAAATAGAGAGGAGAAAAATTAACTCTGTAAGAATAACAGAAGAATAAATAACGGTTGACATCTGCTTCGAGAAGTGTAGCGTAAAAATTAAATGCTCTTAAAAAAAGAGCTTAAATTGCTTAAATCTATATGGAGCAGTAGGTTGTAAGAAGTAGTTTCTCTAAAAAAGACAAATTAATAAATTGGTATCACTGAAAGCTGAATGAGATAATTTGCTTGTAATTATGAACGTGCAAATATTAATTAACAACGTCTATCACTGCAACACGTCTCTGAATGAAAATTATTTCAATATCTTATGAACATGGAGGCCATGCTATGTTCTATGTTACTTTATTACTCGCATGACTAATAAGATCTCGAAACTTCCGTTGTCTGTTACGGTAATAAAGGATTTTAAAAATTTGACAAGCAACGAGAAAACTATTTTTAAAATTGTGCAGTTACCCTTTAAATGCGCGACTAGTTACGTTTTCTTTCACTGCCCACTCGTCGCCGGATGGGTTGATGGGGGAGGCTGTTGCTGCCTGATCATAAAAGTGTCGAGTTTATATGTCCACATTTTCGTCGTTTTACTACAGGAATAAAACTCATTGGTTACCGCAATCTATTGTATACATAATAATTATAAACATAGACATAAAAATGACTTCAATGCGCAGCAAATGAACAGTCATATGAATTCAATTCTAACACAAAGAATACAAGCAGCGTTCCAGAAATCATTCATTCTCCCTGGTTATCATCTTGTTGGTTTATGTTTATAGAAGTGTGTCGATGCTTTCATCATTATCCCTTCATTTTTTTTGTGGATTTTAAATTTTCTCATTTATTTTTCACATACGGGCGTTCCATTCTACGGAAACCTGGTTAGCATATTAATAGTCTTATTACTTATTTTTATACTGTGGATTGATGAGGCCTTTGTTCCCTTTCTAATAGGTATTCATGAAAAATAACAAATGATCAAGAGTTGTCTTTTGAAATAATCCCTACTTGATCGTGAAGCATCACCTTTGAAATGGCGCATCTCTTCTGTATTCTATACGTATAGGAATCTGCTTACAGTGGGCATGTGAAATTCATTAAGTCTTAAATAAAAGGAATATTGTAAAGAAATTATAGTCCGGAAATTAGTCTTGAACTTTACTATGATTTTCTCGCTTTTTGTTTTTCGCTGTTATAAACTCTCTCTCTCTCTCTCTCTCTCTCTCTCTCTCTCTCTCTCTCTCATACTTGACGTCAGGTGTTAAAATGTAAAGGTCGATTTAGCAAAAGATTCAAAACTGGGAGAGGTATTCTTTTTGTTAAAGATGTCTTTTATGAAAGCTGCACTCGCGATTAGAGTAACCGAGCGCTAGTGATTCAGAACAATTATAGAAGATCGTAGGTGGGTTGGGGTAGGGGAGGCACATCACTACGGTAAGGGGAATCTGGAGAGAGGGGTATAGGAGAAATGTAGGGCGTGGTGAGAATAATCGTAGAGATGAGAGAGTGAATGTGGAGGTCAACCAGGAAGATGTGCCGAACAACGAAAATGATGGCAACAGTTAGGAGGGCGAGGTTTCGAAATCAAAAAGGGGGCGAAGAAAAGCTTGAGGGTGAGGAGAATCGTAAGATGGGATTAGAGAAATCATAAGGAGAGTGATGGAGAATCGTAGAGAGGGTTGAGGGAAATCGTAAGTAGGGTGAGGGGGAATCGTAGAGAGGGTTGACGGAAACCATAAGTAGGGTGAGGGGGAATCGTAGAGAGGTTTGAGGGAAAAGATATGGAGAGTGAGGGGAATTGTAGGAAGGTGTTACGGATCCGAAGAAGCTTCTACATTATGTCTCCGTATTCGATAACATTCTCGGTATTTATTATCGGTAATTCCGGTGCGTGTGCATACATACATACTACATATATGTACATATACACACCATACACACAAACATACACACATACCTATATATATATATATATATATATATATATATATATATATATATATATTTATACATAGGGCTACAAATGTCCTTTAATATCCAATTCACTCTGCCTCAGATCTCTCCTCAGTCCACTGGGCGCATGGATCGAACCCACGAGATGACGAAGTTATAATCAACTAACAAATTTCCCTTCGATTGAAATATATGGAAATATATTAATTCCGAGGTAGAGAGAATTGGACATTAAAGGACATTTGTAGCTCGATGTATATATATGACTCACGGTGATGTGGTAAAGTTCATATATATATATATATATATATATATATATATATATATATATATATACATGTCTATATATGTATATATATATATATTATAATATATATATATATATATATATATATTATATATATATATATATGTATATATATATATATATACGGTTTCATACACCGTGATCACAGTAGTAGCAGACATTACGGAGCCAGATAATCATGAACATGCATTCAAAATGTAATCAGGTGTATTTATCAGGAAGGTCAATGTATAGAAGTATTATATGAAAAACGAACCACTGATGTTATTGATTCTCTACTGAAAGAAAGTTGTTAAAGAGCTTAATAAAATTATTATTCCAGCTAAAGTTATAAAGTTCGACTTGAAAACATACCGTTACATTTTCATTGAAGGCGGAAAATCAATAAAGACTACAGAAAGAGAGAGAGAGAGAGAGAGAGAGAGAGAGAGAGAGAGAGAGAGAGAGAAAGTGTCCATGCTTTCATCGGCCCCGTAATGACCATCATCCTTTCAAATGAGGATAATTTGTAACTTCTTTCTCTCGTTTACTGTCAGCCTTCAATACGTACTCTCGCTGACTAATTGCGTCCATCTACTCTCTATCTCTCTCTCTCTCTCTCTCTCTCTCTCTCTCCTAAGATAATCTGTGTCTGGTTGCAACTTTCGTCGTTTTCTTTTCTTTCATGCTATTTCCTTAATTCCTTCCTTCCTTGTTTTCCGCTTGTATCCTATATTTGGTTGCTTTATCCAACTGGCGTTTCAACAACAAAGGTCCTCGACACCGACCTACTGTCCTTGAATTGTTTTCTACCTGTTTGGGATATGTATGCGATAAGTTTCGACGCTTGTTTGTGACATGTTCCACTGGAGTGTGGACGTATCCTTACTGCCCAGAGCTTGTATTAGAAGGCGTTTTAAGGTGTCCCAATTTTCGTGGTCAGTGCCCACGCTGTAAGCCGTAGAAGGCAGCGCTGAAATAATGAATTAAAACGAAATAGGAATGTCAATTTGACGATCATCTTGAAAAACGAGGAGAGGAGAAGTAGGAGGAAAGAGGAAGGGGAAGAGAGAGGGCGGCTCGAGGGACTTGCGAGCAGCCTATACTCCGTCTTGACATAAATCAAGAATCAATTTGAAAAATTAAGGTCACGAGTCATGAGGAAAAGGAGGGGTTGGATGAGGGGGGGGGGGGGGGGGGGGAGAATTTAAAAAGTCAGCCTCAATTTTTCTATATTTCTTAACAATTATTTCGTTTACGTTTTTTTTTTTCTTTTTTCATTCTTTCTTCTTCATCTGCAGTTTAGTATCTGCTGGTCTGAGTCTGCATTTGGCGAGCGCTAAATGCACTTCCAGCTATTAACATTTGCTGACGTGTCCCAACACTAATTGCATTTTCAGATATCACACCCGGCGCGTTGCTGCACAGCCGCATCTGCTGCTGTTATTCCTGCTCATGCACCTTTCGGAAGGTATTTCTGCTCATGCTCTTCACGGCTGTCATTTATGTTCATGTTCCTTTCCGTTGGTATTTCTGCTCATGCTCATTTCGGATGGAATTCCAGCTCATGCTCTTCACTGCATAGTTTTCATAATTTGGAATACTGTGATATTACCTTCCCTTTTTTCAGAATGCAAAGAGAGAGGAATGACAACGTTGGTAACTTAGAGCAATGAAATGAATTGGAATAAAGAGGTTAAATCAAAATAAGGGATAAGAAAAACAGAATTAAACAAGAACGCTTAAATCACATATCGACAGGAGGAAGTACAATTTTTTTTATTATCTGTTTCTACTATCTACTTTCTACAAACTATGCTAAAAGACAAAATCAAGTAAATTGAGGTATTTATAGATAATACGGACTGAAGAGAGAGAGAGAGAGAGAAAGCGAGCAGTTTACGATTGCTTTTTTGTCGGGCAATAGAATTTGTCTAGTTTCAAGATTTATGGAAGTAAATTAAAAGTTTTTAAATATCGTCAAGGTAGTGTGAAAATTTGGTCTTAATCTTTGTAATTACTCCACCTGGATATCGACACTAAGGAAATTCGAGGACTGCATTTTTAGTTTTCTGGAAAGAAAACTACTGTGCCGGCTTTGTCTGTCCGTCTGCACTTTTTCTGTCCGCCCTCAGATCTTAAAACTCGTGAGACTAGAGGGCTGCAAATTTGCATGTTGATCATCCACCCCCACAATCATCAAACACACATAATTGCAGCCATCTAGCCTCAGTAGTTTTATTTTATTTAAGGTTAAAGTTATCCATAATCGTGCGTCTGGCAACGATATAGGCAAGGCCACCACAGGGTCACATATTCCTTAACTATAAGCTAAGTACCGACCCTTCCCTGAAAAACGGACCGCCATATCTCAAAAACTAACCATAGAATCTTCCTAAAAATGAGCTCACTAAGTTTCCCTCAACAAAACAACGTGGAGGCGCCACTTGAAGCTAACCTAAACTAGGGGCATGGCAAAAGAACCGGGGATAGATGCAATTCTATAGTAGATTCAAATCAACCGTGCATCTGATGTCTAGGCCCGTCCCTTACGACGCTCCTGATTGGCTGATAATATGTCAATCACAGAGTTGGAAACTCAGTCTCTCTCGAGAGTTCACATTGGCAGGATGTATTTTCCACCTCTCCTGAAGGATACTTTTGAAATACATATCCCTCATGAGAAGTGGAACATACATCCCGCCTATGTGAACTCTCCAGAGAGACTGAGAGTTTCCAGTCCTGTGAATGGCTTAACAACAGCCAGTCAGGAGCGTCGTAAGGAACTGGCCTAGACATCAGATGCACGGCTGATGTGAATCTACTATAGTATACATCTCGGGAATTTGCCATAAGCCCGTCGTTAAAATTTCATGGGCCGCGGCTCATGCAGCATTATACCGAAACCACCGAAAGATAGATCTATTTTCGGTGGCCTTGATTAGCCTATACAATGTACAGAAAACTCGATTGCGTCTAGGATACTTCGATGCATTTTTTACTTGTTATTACTTGTGAATGAAATTCGCTCCATCCTTCTGTTTTCTTTGCTTTCTATAACTCTCGCGCTTCCAAGCGGCGCAGATCACTTCCTTCAAGGTCAGATATGGGGATATTATGAAGTCCATTCAATTGATCTTATCCTGAAGGACCTTCTTATAGTTATTGGAATAAATTAAAATTTGAGTTCGTTTGAAAATCTAGAATTATAAGTGCTAATTTCTCTTCAAGAGAAAATAGCTTTAATTTTCACCATCAATAATTTTCAAAGTAAATCATTATTTCATCATCGAATTCAAGGTGAAGGAGATTTAAAACCAAATGTTTTCTTGCAATTTAAGAGAGAGAACTTGTAATCAATGAAGTAAATCCATATGATAAACAAGTTACCTAATTTTCGAGGTGAAACTCAAATCAAGGTAATCCTGAAATCCTTCTAAAGAAGAAGAAGAAGAAGAAGGAGGAGGAGGAGGAAAAGGAGAGAAAGAGAATGAGCGGCAATCTTCTCTCTGATTCTTCTTAAGGAGTTTCGAAAGATTTCTGAGGGAGATATATAAATAAATCACCGGCCGAGGATTTGAGGACGACATGGAATCCAGCGAAAACAACCCATAACCATCAGGACTTGCGGGGGTGGAGGAGGAGGAGGGGTGGAAGATCCAAAGGAGGAGAATTAGGAAGGGGAAAGAAGGGAAGATAGACGACTCCACCGTCGAGTTTCATCGGTTTTCTATAAGACGAATCCGGACGAACGAGCCAAGTGATTTTGAAAGGCTCCGAAATGCTTCTCAGAGGTTAGAAGGGAGCCGGAGGCAAAGACCCTGATAGATTGCAGGTGTGCATTTGATGGGAAATTATCCGTTAAGGTCCTTGGCAGATATCTTTTATATACAAGTATATATATATATATATATATATATATATATATATATATATATATATATATATATATATATATGCGTGCGTGTATTTTATATAACTTCTATATATATGAAAGGCAATTTCTGCCTGTTTGTCTGTCTGTTTGGTCACTATGCACGCCCAGACTATGAAAACTAGGGCTACCAAACTTTTACTTTAGACACCCCCTCCCCCTAGGAAGGTTTTAGTCAAAATCCGAAATTCGATGGCCGCTTCCAAGGGGGTAATAACCCCTCTTTTTCATAAACCCCAATTTTTTTACAACTTCCGGAATTGAGAGCTTGGGCTACCAGTTTTTTATCATAGACTCCCCTCCCCTAGGAAGGTTTTATATAGTATATATATAGTCAAAATCCGAAATTCGAGGTGCTCTTTTTCATAGCCGCTCATTTTTTACAACTTTCGGAGTTGACATCTATGTAGAAGTGTTTCTATAGGAACAGGCTCACCACAATATGGGGCCATACGGCACCCGCAGTAGTAAGGGGCCCATTCCAAGGAATGGGGACCCGAGGGTTTTCCACAATATTAGGGGGCAGAGGCCAACGCCCGTTCGACTTACCTACCGAAGGAGGTCGTAGCCTACCTACCCCGACCTTGACAGCCGCCCCCTTTAGGAATTAGGGCCCAACGGGTCAAAGATGGGCCTACTGCATTCAAATTTGATACCATGAGTTAACGTAAATGACTATAAACGCATTTAACATCAATATCAGAGTTTAACAATAGGCTGAGTTTTATCTAAGCCGTTTAAGGGGGTGGTGGTGGGGCCTCGCGATGAAAATCTTTCTCGAGCAACCTGAGCAACAGGTATGCACCTGCCGTTGGCCGGCAGTGCCTGACTGAGCCAATCAGTGACATAGTAACATTGGCTGGGAAAAATGCATATATATATATATATATATATATATATATATATATATATGCATAAAGCTACGAATCTCCTTTAATATCCAATTAGATTTACCTAAGAATTAATACTTTTTATATATGTTAACCGGGGGAAGGGGAATTTTTTTAGTTGATAATAATTTCGTCCTCTCGTGGATTCGAACCAGCGGACAGAGAGGAAAAATCAGGACTTCAGTGATGTTACCGACTTGCTGGCCAAGTCGGTAACTTCACTGAAATCGTGATGTCTCCTCTGTCAGCTGGTTCGAATGCACGAGAGGACTAAATTATTATCGACTATAAAATTTCCCTTCGGTTAACATACATGAAAATATATTAATTCGCGAATTGGATATTAAGGAGATATGATAAAAGTTCATATAATATATATATATATATATATATATATATATATATATATATATATATATATATATATATATATGTATATATATATATATATATATATATATATATAATATACATATATGAGTATGTATTGTATATATGATGTACTGTCCCCGCTTGCCATACATACTCCATTTAATAAGGAACTCCCTTCTTCTAATCAGTACAAATATATATATATATATATATATATATATATATAATATATATATATATATATATATATATATATATATTTATATCTGTATTTATATATATTGTAAGGGATTGACGCCATCTCCATTTCAGAGTAAAGTAAGCTAACATTTATTCATAATTCAATACAGGTTCAGTCCCCTCTACCACTCACATATCACTCCTTTTAAGGGATTAATTCTGACTCATCTCTCGTCCACTTTGACTGCCGCAAAGACCCTTTGTCTTTGCAGGTAATGGAATGGAATGGCACCTACCCGAGAAAGGGATTAAACGGAGCCATATTGAATTGGCCATGCACATGGTTACCACATGGTGATTTGACCAAGAGAGTCGGAGGTCACAGAAGGATTGACAACACCGCCATCTGCCTGAATGTCAGCGAACTTTCTCCGAAATGATAAAGGGACGCATGTTCGCTACAGACGATAGTTACTGGCTGCTCCAGGAGCAAGAGCCCGTGCCAAAACAAGGCTGGCTTACTCTTGAACAACAACTACAGACGGCATGAGACAAGATTACACCGTCAGAAAGATCACATGCTTCGCTTCTCCTGAGCTACCCCGCCCACCCCCTTCCCTTTCTTCTTGATACGGCTATTGCCATTTTACAAAGGTTAATGCAGTCAGTCAATCACAATCTCCAACTTATTTCCTTTCATTTTCCTGAGCAAGTACTGTATTATGTTATATTCTTATTATGTCCCCCGCCTTATTCATATTAGGTTCTTTCATGCTGTGTGATAATTACAGTTATTAGCCATCTGCTAAAATGATCCCTTCAGGAAAAAACATAACTGTTTCGAGTCATTAACCATTCCCATAATTTCTTACTCAACATGACCATCAATGTAGCTTCTTGCCTTTGTAATCACTCAGTAATGTACCAGCTCCCCTCAAGTTGGCATTGACGTAAGATTAATGCTTGTGAGATCAAGTATTCAACCCTTTATCATCTGTCCAACGCACCCTCGCTCATCGAAACCACTATCATTACAGATGTTCTATTTATGTTGCTGTTTAGATTCTGGATTTCTCACCTCGTGTTGCTCCAGATTTCACCCCTCGTCTGTGTTTCCTACATACTACGGGGCTGGATGCCCGACCGCCAGTTCTAGTTCAAGATCTATTAATTAACTAATCGCTATTAAACCCCATTGGGTATCATTTACTCCTTTACTGATACGATCTTGTAATGTGTAAATATAATGAAGTAAGCTAACATAAAAGTTTACATCATCTTTACTTATTCTGAAGCAGGCCTTCAGCCTAAGTTTGTGATATGAATGTACTTCCTTATACAGGCCATTCGCAGATCAGGTAAGCTATGGCAACCGGTACATTCGTATCATTATATATATATATATATATATTATATATATATATATATATATATATATATATATATATATCAGCAATAGAAGAGTTCCGTGGAAATCGGAGACGAATAATAAATATGAAAACCAGTGCTAGAATGAAGAGCATCTTTATTTGTCGTGACTAGTAGTTTCGGAGACTTACTTTCCTCCGTCATCGGGCAATCTACAATGGAACATTAGTCACACTTAAAATCAATGAAGTAATATAAGTTCCATTAAGATTAACTAAGCAAAATAAAATAAAATTCCACAATTACAAGACTTAATAACCTAAACCCGCAGCAAAATCTTAAAATATAGAGAAATACACACTGTTTTTTGTCAAAGAGAGCAAAAAAAAGTCTAAAAACACAGCAATTCAACATACCTTTCATTATTACAAAGAGAGGGTTTATCTCTTAGGGTTTATAGAGACTCCACCACTCCGACCTCCATTTCGTTGGTTCTGCAAGTAAGGACTGAAAAGAAATCTAAATTTATAGGATGGCCATATTCTTCAGTGTTGACGAATACACTAAATGGTGGTTTGCTTAATGGCCTATTTGTCCTAACAGATCTTCCGAGATGTTCGAAGATGCGAACCCTGAACTGCCGCTTAGGTTTTCCAATGTACATTGCACTACAGCAATGACACTTGTACTTATGCACAATAGCTGACTGCAGCTCAGTTGGTATCACATCTTTGAACCTGAAGAATGTTTGTAATGTAGATTTAAGGACCTATATCCTAGAAACGCGATGGTGAAATACATAAATGCTCTGTTGACATTGACAGCTGTATAGGTTTTGGAAGTAATCATTTTTGAAGCTCCTTTCCTTTATACGTATTCGTAAAACTTTTGCTAAACCATTGAAAAATAAGCAGTGCTTTATGAAATTAAACACTAGGTCCATATCAACATAATTTGAACATATGTTAAAAGATCTCGATGTTAAGATCGTAATCAAATTTCTCTTGAACTGAATAGGAATAAAGGAGGACATTATAGTGGTCAAACCCGTGAAACACTCTGGAGAATATGACCATCCTATTAATGTAGATTTCTTTTCAGTCCTTACGTGCAGAACCAACGAAATGGAGGTCGGAGTGGTGGAGTCTCTATAAACCCTAAGAGATAAACCCTCTCTTTGTAATAATGAAAGGTCTGTTGAATTGCTGTGTTTTTAGATTTTTTTTTTTTGCTCTCTTTGACAACATACATTGAGTATTTCTCTGTATTTTAAGATTTTGCTGCGGGTTTAGGTTATTA
>NC_087205.1:20030348-20040348 GCF_015104395.2 Macrobrachium nipponense | reverse complement strand
TGCTGTTTTGGTTGATTCAGTTCAATACTTTTATTGCAAAATGAATATATTTCTTGCACTACTGTTTGGTTAAATTTATCTCGAAGCCGAATTGTTATGTAATTATGTGCACACAAATTATTTATCTTACTTAGCTTCTCCGGAGTTCCTGAAGCAACTCAAAATACTATGTCCATTCAGGAAGACGTGGAACTGGTTGATTTATGGACTAAATAAAAAAAAAATTGTGAGCATTGTTTTCTTTAAGTGCTTTTAAGTTTCAAGATTTTTTACACAATCATAAATTTGCTAACAAAATGACGCATGCCTGGCGAGGCATGAGGAACCGAATACAACTGTCACCTCTAAACAAACAAAGATTATTTGACCATAAAATATTCAGGATAATCAAATGAAACTAGTTTACTAAATGCATTTTAGGAGCGCTATTACTTTCGGTAGTACAAGCAGCAACTAAGAATCAGAAGGCCACTGCAAATGAGAAATAATTAAGTTATTTCCAGAATTATTTTCATTTACTAAGAACTGACACTATGGAGAGAGAGAGAGAGAGAGAGAGAGAGAGAGAGAGAGAGAGAGAGAGAGAGAGAGTTGTGCTCCTGTTTTCCTAGCTTCGTAAAAATAATAATAATAATAATAATAATAATAATAATAATAATAATAATAATAATAATAATAAAAAGTCTTAATGACATCTATCTAACCATCATGAGTAAACGAAATGCGTATAAACAAAAAATCTTCGTCGGGAGTCCACACGTGCACAAAAGCAAGCCTCACTCAGCCCACGGCGTGCGTGACTCAGGCCATGGTCTCAGGCTAGCAGACGCCGCGCGTGGAAAAAAAAGCAAGGAAGCAAGGCGTGTTGAATGAAGAAGCACGGCCATCTCTATCATCTATAGTGGCCGTGGTTGAGGTAGGTCGGTCGCTCGCGAGAGGAGGAGGAGGAGTCGTGCTTTTTTTTTCCTCGTCTTCTTCTTTTTCTCACTCTGGGCGAGGGAAGGAGAGAGAGTGCGAGACTCCTCCTCTTCTATCTCCCTCCCTCCTTTCCTCTCTTTCTTAGCGGTGCATTTCTCGGACGCTGTGTCGAGGCCTTTAGAAGGACGTAAACAGAATTACATAAGGGTGGTTCCGGCCCGAAAACGTGCACCTCGACTCCCGTGGCCAAAAACGCGCTAAACAAAGGGTTTAAGAGGAGTTTCTCAACAGCAGTTCATAAATTTGGGTAACTCGCCCAGAGACCGTACAAAATTTCAGGGGTAGCTTCGATAATGTAACGTTGGAACGTTGTCGACGTTCTTGTTACTGCCGTTAATTCGATTTCTGAGGGATGTTTGCTCTTTGATTTGCGATTAGATCATTCATGCAAACTTTCTCTTCAATTTCCATATAATTTTTCACGCTTTAATGATTATAAATGTCAAATTTTTTACCTAAAATGAAGCAAAGAGCGATCAGGTTTGTTTTCAATTCATCGATATTTATAATCCGTTATTTTTAAAATATTTAAATTCACTATACAGGGATGATATATTTTCATTGCAGAATGCATGATGTCCTGATATGGAAACTGCCTCTGAATATAAATATCACTACTTCCAATTTAATAACGAAACTTGTAGCAGCAAAGAGTAATGAAAGAAAACTAAATGACGTCATGTACACATGATAGGGGAGACTTTAGCAAAGTGGCAACAACCCTTATTCCGAGGAATAAGTAGTTTGTACGCATATTATATAAGCGTGCGTTTGTGTGAGTGTGAACGTACTTATTTGGATTTTCTACACTCATATGACATAAGTAAACTTAGTTAAATACTTAATCAAATTATCATTACACAATGGAAACGTCTCAAAGTGCTGAGTTCAACTTCACGATAATATCTACTAAGCAATATTTGTTCTCACAAAATAGACTGATGTAAATGTAAGTTTCTTCTTATGTTTGGCATAAATGATAAAGTCTCATCGTATTTCATACGACATGATTTTAAAAAGAACTCCTATTACCTTTTTAATAATATTACGAATCAACCCTGTCAACCTTATGATTATCTGATCTTAATGTCTGTTAAAAGACGCATCATGAAGAAAGTAAGGAAGAATAGGAAATTGTAAAAGATTTAGACAATTTTTTTACCAGTCTGTCTGTTAAAGGAATCTCTGTATAGGCCACATATTTGCCGCCATCGTACTGGATAGGCATAATTCCTCACAGATCCCATTCCAAGTAGTTTTCTCGTCCATTGTATGTTTACTTATTAGGTTATAATTTGATCCTGCCTTCGAATGTTATCGCATTCTGAGTTTTCCGCTGTGGGATCGAGACGTTGCGTCGTGGAAACTTTAGTATAAAATGTCAAAATGGGAAAAAATATTCCGGCGGGAACATCCCTCACTTTTTCCAAGGTACGTTTTCCCTTATCCTGGACGGATAAGCCAAGGGTTATGGGTTGACCAAGAGCCCGTGCTGGCAAAAGGCCACTTTCAACTACCACAGCATCAAAGGCCGATGGGGTAGAATCCCAGTGCCTTTTACTTAGCCAGGGCCCGAAGTAAACCTTAAAAAGACTTAACCATGACGAATATGAAACCTAGACCAAAGGCTAAGCAATGGAACCTATGAGGCCATTTGGCGCTGGAAGGGAAATCGAGGGTAAAAAAAAGTTTTAAAGGGGCAACAGGAGGAAACCCTCGCAGTTGCATCTATGACTCATTTATTAGGAAAAGGTAGGGATGTAAGATGGAAGAAACAGGATATGAACGGAGTTTCATATAATAAAAGGAAAGGATATGCAGCTGGAGACCCGTTGGACGTCGCAAAGACCCTTTTAAAGTGATGCCAACCTCGCCCTGCGTGAGGAGCACTGAAGGCACTATCACCCCCCATCCCACCACCTTCCAGGGGGTCTAACTATGAAATAATGTCATTCATGTCAAGGAAAACTGCTCGAAAGTTTCGCTGTCAAGAGAAAGAAACGATCATTGACACGAAGGAAATTGAACCTTTTTTGGGTTAGGAAGGAGGAAATAAATGAGAAAATGAAAAGAAAATTTAATGAGATTGGTGAAAGGAAAAATGCACTTTTAACATCAAAGAAATCTTCAGGCAAGCGAAATACACAAGAAAGGTTCGAATCCCTCAGCAAAGGGAGAGAAAAGGGCACTGGTCATTATATGCATATCACAAAGGATTACTTACACACGCATATCAAGAAAATTAAAATACGGGGACCATCTTGTGTCTATTTTGGGGTAGGGGGCTCGATCTTTTTGACAAATTAAACTATCTGAAACTGTTCATGAGGCTTCGAAATGGGGTAAATTCCTATATCTATGTGGCATATATCTATTGCTGTTCTCCAAAAAAAAAAAAAAAATACTTTATTAAGTGCGCAAGTCGTGGCGGATCTAGAAATCTTTCATAATGGGGGACACTTAGGATTATCATTATATATATGTATATATATATATATATATATATATATATATATATATATATATATATGTGTGTGTGTGTGTGTGTGTGTGTGTGTGTGTAACATTAAGACACATACGGTGCATATATATCAATACTATTTATATATTATGCACACACACACACACACATATATATACATTAGTTGTTGTTATTGTTGTTGAAATAATCCTTGACTAAGCACATTTTTGCTACTAATAATGATTTATTAAAAGAAAACAATGTTCTAATATTCATGTCCAAGGGGTCATGTGACCAGGTGCCCCCCACCCCTTTAAATCCGTCACTGCGAAGAGTGCTGACGTAATGCAAACATACATAAATGCATTACTGCCCTGCAACAACTCTCCTTATATCATTTATTTACATCTTATCCTTTTATTTATCAAATTATTAATTTACTTTTTCTTCTCTATGCTAGGTGATCTCTTTTTCATGCATTTCCTATTACCTCCTATCACTTCTTTCACCATATTCTTTGGAAGCCTGAATTTTAAGTCAATGGCCCCTGGGCTTGTTTCACCCTCTGGGTTCACCCTCTGGGTAATAATGTAATAATAATAATAGGCTGAATGCACTCGCTCCCAATCAGATGCACCTTCAACGGAAAAACAGTAAACAACCTCTGCTAAGTCGATGATATCACCACGTCATGTTCATGTTTCATATCCTAAACATCTCACATTCTCAAAAAATATGACCTACGGGCTGCTCTAGGAGGAAGAGCCCGTGCTAGCATAGGGCCAGCTTAATCTCAAACAACAATAACAGCCGATGAAATAAGTCTAAATTCCTCGTCAGTTCAAAATATCGGGCAACTCTAACAAATTAATGTAGGTGAATTTGATATAATTTATTAGGCAACCTAGACACATGGAATGTTGCTCCTCCCCCTGAGGACCCCTAAAAATTTCATCGGGACTCATCAAATGAATTCGTGTATACACTTAAGAGTATATTGCTTCGAAGGAGATTTGTTTTCTGTCTACGGATGCTCTCATTATTATTATTACTTTTCAGAAGCTGACCCCTATTCATATGGAACAAGCCCACAGGGGCCATCGACTTGAAATTCAAGCTTCCAAAAGAATATGGAGGGAAATACAGAAAGAAGAGATCGCACCTATTAAAAAAAGGAAAAATGAATTAATTAATAGATAGAAATGTATTAAAATGGAAGGAAAATAGTGTTAGGGAAGTAATGCCATAGGAAAATAACAATAATTTTGATCATTACTGCATGATCCTAGGGGAGTTACACAGTATTATTCAAGATTCTCCTGCTGATCATATTTGTATAATAGGGGACCTTAATTCTCACCCCACAAAACAATTTTATAATGAACTTACTCGCTTCTGTCAAAATCATGCTCTCCAAATTAGCGATGTAATGCTCCTCCCTCCCTCCTCCTACTCATATGTACATAATAGAGTGGACGCAATTACAACCTCCTGGCTGGACCACTGCATCACATCTCCACAACTTCATGATTCTATTATGACCTGCAATATTCGCTACGATCTTGCAACGGGCTACGATCACATCCCATTACAGGTGTCATTCAGTACCCCATCCCTCCCTACCGTGAACCCACTAACTGACCGCCCTCCAGCGGTTAGCTGGGAGTTTAAAAACCAACAGACAACCAGATATTTTAGGGCGACAACGGAAACCAGGTTGCGGTCAATAATTCAACCGGCTGACGCCTTACTGTGTACCAACACAAAATGTAGAAATGACCACCACAAGAGGGATCAGAATGAATTCTATTCGAACATAATCTCCGCTATGCTTGCTTCGGGCAGGACTGCCTTTAGATTTCGTTAAGGTAATTCTCGTAATATACCTGGTTGGAATGACTTGGTTAAGGATCTGTATACATACTCAAGAGAAATGTTTTTACTGTGGAGGCAAAATGGCAGCCCGAGGGAAGGACACACTGCATTACTAATGAGGCAGGCGAGAGCGCAATTCAAACTTGCTCTTAAGCACTGCAGGTTAAATGAAAAACAACTAAGAGCCGATGCAATGTCTAGAAACGTAGAATCTGGTGATTACCCTCGTCTTTGGAAAGATATCCAGTCCTTAAATCCCAAAACTAAAAAGCTATCACAGAGAGTAGGGGAAGCAGTCGGAGACGAGGCTATCGCAAGGATGTGGGGTGATCACTTCAACAATATCCTGAATTGCATAAATGATCAGGATTCCCGAAGCGAGGTAGATTACCTCCTTAATGACAACATTCAATTTCATTTTGCAGACCGTATTACGCCAGGTAACATCAGCGATGCCATAAACAGCATACCTAATAATAAATCGCCCGGCTGTGATGGTCTTCCCGCAGAGGCTTTCAAATTCTGCCATCCGATAATTTACATTCTGCTAGCTGCCTTATTCAATGCGTGCATAATTCACCAGTTTCTTCCAGACTCCCTACTCTTAGTTCACTTGATACCATTAATCAAAAACAAGCTAAAGGATGCAGCTGACCCTGGCAACTACCGGCCAATTGCAATCACAACGATCGCATCGAAGATACTTGAGTCGGTTCTTCTTGTAAGACTTCTCCCATTTCTACACACCACTGACAATCAGTTCGGGTTTAAAGCAAACCACTCAACCGACACCTGCATCTACATACTGAAAGAATTGCTGAACTACTACCTATCATCAGCATCTCCGGTTTTCCTGTGTTTCGTAGATGTGAGAAAAGCATTTGACAGAGTAAACTACCTGAAGCTATTCCTGAAGCTGCATAAAAGGGGCACACCCCTATATCTAATTGGCATTTTACATTGCTGGTTCTCCACACAGCAATTCTGTGTCAAATGGGGCAACGTATTATCGTACACCTTCGGCTCCCTAAACGGGCTTCGGCAAGGGGCATCTCTCTCCATACCTGTTTTAATACGTACACAGATGCCTTGAATGTCAAACTGAACTCACTCCCAATCGGATGCACTGTCAATGAAACAACTATAAACAACCTCTGTTACGCCGACGATATGGTTCTGATTTCCCCATCAGTGCATGGCCTCCAACGACTCATCGACACTTGCCGCCAATATGCAGAGGAATTTGATATAATCTACAACGAAACCAAGACCCAGTGCATGTCGCTGCTCCCGAGATCGCTTAAGCATATTGCAGAACCACAAATTTTCCTCGGAAACCATCGGCTGGAATTTGTGCGCGAATTTCCGTATTTGGGTCACATTATTACCGACGACCTAAAAGATACGGCAGACATTGAACAGAGGCGTCGTAAACTATGTGCAACTGGCAACATGATTGCAAGGAGGTTTGCCTTCTGTCACCGAGACGTGAAACTGCTGCTCTTCCGCTCGTACTGTTACAGTATCTATGGGTGTTTCCTCTGGACGAACTATACCCGCGAGGACCATGGAGACGCTTCCATCACTGTTGTGCACAATGACATTCTGAGACGCCTCACAAACACTCCACGCTACCACTCCGCCACACAGATGTTCTTAGAAAACCACCTGGACAATTTAAAAATAATTGTAAGGCGAACAATGTCCAGCCTGGTAAACCGAGTTAGAAACAGCGGCAACTCGCTCATACAAAGCATCCTAAGGAGTGAAGCAAGAAGAAGATCTAAATTGTGGGAAAGATGGGAAAATGAGGCCTTTGTCCCCTAAAGGACTTAATCTCTGTATTAGCAAGATGTCATCTGCAGATTTTGTTCATTATTATTTATTTATTGCATGATATTTTATTATTTCATTATTTCTGTGATTAATATCAATGTTAAAGTTTTATATCTATATTGTATGTGTGTATATATATATATATATATATATATATATATATATATATATATATGTATATATGTATATATATGTATGTATATGTATATACATTCAATTTATGTATTTAGCCCTCTGGACCAGACTACTGTAACCTACTAAGGTCTCTAGTGAAATTTAAGCTATATAATTTGTGCACTAACTGTTATAACTCTCAATGCATTTTTTTTTCTCACCAATATTATTACTATTACCAGTATTATGTTTACTATCTTTTATGCTACCTCAGCTATTTTGTGGATAAGTGCCGATTACTAATTTTTCCTATCATGTTGACTCATATATCTAGATTGTGTATGTTACTGTGTATTTTGTATGTTCATTGTATATGGTCTTGAACCGAAATAAAGGATATTATTATTATTATTATTATTAATGCATTGCATCTTCGCTTCAACTGTTGAAGTTGGATCCAATTGGACGATATCCCAAGAGACGGATTATTGTAGTATATTTATCATCACCCGCATGCATGACAATTCATCTTGTATTTTACCCGTTTATTTTTCTCGTCGACTTACTTGTTAATTCATTAATCTATTTTGTGGTTGTCTTGTAATGTGCTTAACCCTAAGGAGGGACCACGAGACGTATTATTTATGCATTACTAGACTAAAAAAAATAGTAAAGCATTTTACTAATTTAATTATACTCTCAACTATCTATTTATCTATTTATCTTTTTTTTCGTTTCTAAGAAGTTGTCTGTTTTTTGCATTACCATTTTCATCTGTAACTTCTTTCAAATGAACACCATATAGTCTGGAAGCTTGAATTTCAAGTCAGTGGCTCCCAAAGGCTTGTTTCTTAAGAATAGAGGTGGATTTAGCCAATAATAATAATAATAATAATAATAATAATAATAATAATAATAATACTGGAGAAAAAATCCAAAATGTTGTCAATGTATTATATATATATATTATATATATATATATATATATATATATATATATATATATAGGACCACATATATATACATAATAATATATATTTTAATGTCTATTTACTTAATAATAATAATAATAATATATAATAAAAATAATATAATAATATTGTGAGAGAATTACAATCACGCCTCGCAAGCGTTCTACTACGCATATTTTCAGGGATCATTAGAAATCAATATCAGTCAAATTATTTCCCCTAATCTGTAACACCTTGGAAGTTAAAGAAAGAAGGTCCATTTCGTGGGGAAGATTGGAAAACAAGAATCGTTTCATAAGACAGTGTTTTTTCCTTTTTCAATCGTTTCTCCAATTTTTTTTTTTTTTCGTGATATTTTACTTGTACGAGTAATTTTCTTTTATTTTTGTTTCATTATTATCTCTCTTTACCGACGATCGGCGGCTGTATTCCCTGTTGTGTCTTTCCATGCCATTTTATTTTGTTTCTCTTATCATATATATATATATATATATATACATATATATATGGCTATTACAATTGGTAAAGGGACCATTTTGTCACCGAACTGTTATTTGCCCATTACAGTCTCATTACTCACAATTTTATTATTATCATTATTGTTATTGCTATTATCGTTGAGTAATGATATCCCATAATTATCTTTCTTACCAACAATATCTGACTCCATTCATATTGTCTACGTGACATCTGCAGCTACTTAGGCCAAAATGAAGCGTATCATCAGCATCAAAAGTACTGTTAGTAATGAATCATCAAAAGCCTGCCTTAATTCATTTATTCAGTTCATAAATCGGCCATCCCTTTGAGTGTTTTGTTACTTTTAGATGTTCAAATCGCCTCCCACCGACCCACCCCCCCCTTTTTTTTATTGATAAAATATTTTCGACAAATGTGTGTACTCTGGAAAAGACCGTCTTTCATTTTGCTATAAGATCGCTTCTTTTCATTTCCATCGTTCACTTAATCAGGTGGAGTTACAATTACCAAAATACTTTTAAGAATAATAGATGGCATGTCTATAAATGCGAGTGGAACAATCATTACCAATTCGTTAAAAAAAATGCTATTGTTTGTAATATACTCGGTCAAAATATCAAGACTGTACCGCACTGTAACGCGACAATGCAGCGATACAATCTTAAAGTGCACGAAATATACTGATAAAGGACGAAATCGATGATTACGGAGTCAAAGTGGGCGTGTCCTACAGAGGCACGTGTGTACAAGAGGGAGGCGCACGTAAGCTTGGACGGTCGTGCTTTCAACAAATCTTTACGCTCACGTGATTACTTATAAGCCAAATGTTAGAAGTACCCGAATTACTATCAAAGATACTGCTGTCCACTTCCAAATGGGAATATTTGCTAAATTAATACGATTGGCGTACTATAAAATCTAGTATAAAGGGCGGGGTTTGCATTAATATCAGAGTCTCTGATAGGTTACCTTGCGAACTTGGATACTCGTGTCGTCTGCCTCTGCTACCCCCACGGATGGCTACCCCACCACCCCTTCCGCAACACGGTAACGGAATGCGTCATTATGATAATGACTGGCGCGATCGCTCTGTCATACGATCAGCTTTTATTAAATAAACTGTATAGAATCGTTGTACGTGATAATATGAATGCTGCGATAATGCGTTAGACCTTTTTAAGAGAAAGGCTTATAAAAAATAAAGTGACTGAAGAATAAGACAACCATTTTTGTCTTGTTTTCTTCGGTAGGGTTACACTTCCGTTATATGAAGCGAGTAACTACG
>NC_087205.1:19990348-20025348 GCF_015104395.2 Macrobrachium nipponense | reverse complement strand
CAGATAAATGTCGATGGGAAAGATCTAAGATTGATAAAGAATTTATATTGGAATCAAGAGGCATCAGTGAAAGGAGAAAATGACGAATCAGAGACTCGGCACATCAATTTATATAGTGAAATGATAATGAGAGATCTCAGAGATTTGGAAGGGATATTAATAATATCAGATATGCTGAAGATACAGCACTTGTTGCAGACTCTCATGATAAACTTCAAGCTTTAACCAGTACTCTACACTAATCAAGCAGAGAAAGAGGTCTGTCAATAAATATTAAGAAAACAGAAGTTAAGGTTATCACCAAGGATGAAATCCCCCCAAGAATAGATATAAGAATTGATGCTGAAACAGTTAAACAAACCGATAGTTTTAATTATTTAGGATGTACGGTCACAAGTGATGGAAAATGCGAAAAAGAGATCAAGAAGAGAATATCCAGGGCAAAAGATGCATTTGGTAAGATCAAGAAATTACTCAACAACTCGAAAATATCTATGAATCTAAGGAGGAGGTTTGTGAAATGTTTTGTTTGGTCTGTATTGTTGTATGGCTGTGAAACTTGGACTTTGAGGAAGGCAGACGAGGAGAGATTACTGGCTGCAGAAATGTGGTTTTGGAGAAGGATGTTAAAAATATCATGGACAGAAAGGAAAACTAATGAGGAAGTATTAGAGAGAGTAGGCGTTGAAAGAGACCTTTTGGCCTCAATGAGAGGTAGACAAATGAGGTTTGTGGGTCACATAGTGAGAAGACGAGAACTAGAGCATCTCTCTCTCACTGGTAAAATCAATGGAAGGAGACCGAGAGGAAGACCTAGACAAAAATATATGGATGGATTGATGAGAATGACTGGAGGAAGAAGGTCTGCAGCTCAGTTGCTGCAGAGAGCCGGAAATAGAGAGGAATGGCGAGCCATGATTGCCGACGTCCTTGGGGATATGTTTGTTTGTATGGTGTTTTTACGTTGCATGGAACCAGTGGTTATTCAGCAACGGGACCAACGGCTTTACGTGACTTCCGAACCACGTCCAGAGTGAACTTCTATCACCAGAAATACACATATCTCACTCCTCAATGGAATGGACGAGAATCGAACCCGCGACCACCGAGGTGAGAAGCAAACACCAAACCAACCACGCCACTGAGGCGCCCTTGGGGATACGGCACCTGAATGATGATGATCATGTATATATATGTATATATATATATGATTAATTATCACATCACCGTGATTCATATACATGCATCGAGCTACAAATGTCCTTTATTATCTAATGCGCTCTACCTAGGAATTAATATATTTTCATATACGTTAACCGAAAGGGATTTTTTTAGTTGATAATAATTTCGTCCTCTCGCGGGTTCGAACCCGCCAGTGGACGAAATTATTATCAACTAAAAAATTCCCCTTCCGTTAACGTATATGAAAATTTATTAATTCCGGGTATCTAGCGGAGATATTTATTAAAAAAAAAAAAGTTTCAAGCTTTCCTGTACTAGCAGTCCTCATCGTCAAGTATCCATGAAATCTTGACAATGATGACCGTTACGCCAGGAAAGATTGTAACTTCTATTTAAATAAATATCTCCGCAAGATACCATTAATTTTCAATGAGGTCCTGTTAGAAAATATGTGTGTGTATATATATATATATATATATATATATATATATATATATATATATATATATATATAGTGTGTGTGTGTGTGTGTGTGGTATATATATATAGTCACTTGAACAATCAAAAATAGCATCTTATTTTAATGGATGCTTTCTCTCCTCTCTCATATATATATATATATATATATATATATATATATATATAATATATATATATATATATATATATATATATATATATATATAATATATATATACATACACATCTATATATACAGGTGATTGAAAGTAATACTCATAATCTATCTTTATATTGTAATAATTTTCTCAATTTTCTTATTTGTGTACGGTCCTTAATCTATAGGAATTTAATATATGTCTTTTTTTTAGATGGATTATTTTGTTTGAAACCTGGACGTATTAGCCTGCAGGAGGAGCGTGCCCAGCTAGCGAGCGGCACGTTACGAAGTTTGGATCCAGATCCGTTGTTCAAGTGCAATGATGGTGGAAGACCACTAAAGGAAGACACGCTGAAGTTGACGCAGGACGATCATGAATTGTCATGCAAAACTCATGGCTGAAGGATCTGTCCGTCATGCTCGAAGAGGCGGTCACCTTTAACAATTCCAGTGACCCGGAGGTCATGCAAGCTGTTCAAGAATTGTTTACTCATAGCCCAGAAAGGTTAATTGGGAAAGTGGGCACTCCTTTCTTCTGTGTACGAACTGTGCTCAAGGAGGAGCTTAAATTCAATGCTTGAAGGATGAAATCTGCTGAAGCGGTATACGCTTTCTTCCCATATTCATTTTTTGTAAAATAGGGAGTTATTTTAAAACACCTTTTATTCATCAATATATATATATATATATATATATATATATATATATATATATATATATATATATATATTAATAATAAAAGGTGTTTTAAAAATAACTCCCTATTTTAAAATTCAAAATTCTTATATTTTATTTCTTAACTACAACTTTTACAAAAAATGAATAAAAATATAAGATTTTGAATTTTAAAATAGGGAGTCATTTTAAAACACCTTTTATATATATATATATATATTATATCTATATATATATATATAAATATAATATATATATAGTACATATAGATATACATTACTCTATATATACAGTATATACACAATGTATGTATATAGGCACTGTATATATATATATATATATATATATATATATATATATATATCATATATATATATATATATGTATATGTATATACATATATTTACATAGGCCATGTAAAAATATAAAATAAATCTTCCAATAATCACTTGAAATGAGCTATATCGCTCACTTATATCTCTATGATAATTATTTTAATGACGCATAATACTTCTAAAATTTCAGAATAAGAGAAAAGCACGAAAATAAGAAATGGAAATATAAATTTCCTGTGTGTGCAGAGGGAGAGAGTGCAAGAGAGAAACATGGCTAAGTAAACTGAACACAGACTTCAGAAAGCAATATCGCCTTCCAAAGGGCCTCTCCAACCCAATGTATACGCAGAGACGGAATTAATTAAAGAGAAAAAATCTTTAACGTTTCTTATAGGGAGAAGAAGTTCATTTATGGCTTTAGGCTAATAACCGCGAAGTGTGTCGGCTTGAAACTCCCTGAAAAAGAAGAAAAAGAAAAAAGACTGAAAGAAAACAAGAGTTTTTTTTCTTTTCTTTTTTTATGCCAGGAGTCATCTCGGGGACTATATAAAAGTCGCAGTGGGGTGAATGTTCCTCATTGTCTTGTTGGATTCTGCGCAGGCGCTGCCGTGAGCTTGATTGTGTACGATATTTGAGAACAAGTGGGTTTTCACTACATTGGCTTGACTAAGAACTACTAACTACTCGTAGCCGAAAGGGAATTGGTGTCCTTCGGAGATTTTCATAGGTAAATCTTGGTGACTTTTTCTAAGAGCTAAAATAAATTTAGAAAGTATATTGTGTTTTTGAGCATGTTTTCGAATGTCTAGGAAGTACAGTTTCTAAGATCAAGCTTGTTTCGATTGTGAAGAAGAGTTTTATCTAGAAAATTAGGCTTCCATCAAAAGTGTGTCTTTGAGAATGTAACTCAAATGTTTTTATTAACGTAATTTTTTTTTTTCAGATGTTAACGAGTAGAAAGAATGTTTTTATGTTTTCTTATTTTATCTCTAGTAAATGTGAATGAGCAACAATTTTTTTTATTCCGAAAACTAAGCTTCCCTCGACATTTTTCTTTGAGAAGGAAATGCAAACATTTTCATAAGCTTCATTTTTTTCAGATTTAAACAAGTGGAAAGAATGGTTTCGTGTGTCTTTCTTTCATCTCGAGAAAATGTAAATCTAAGCGAGCAACAAATTTTTATAACTGCTTTCATCAAGCAGACATAAACCCTGTCGCCATTCTTTTTGCTTTTAAAGGAATGTGAATACTGGGCACAGTATCGAGTGAACTAGCACAAAATTAACGTGTTTATAGTAAATAACTGGGCAGATGTCTCATCGGGTCATTTGAGGCCAAACAAATTTCGTGTGACCTAAAGCCCTGTGTTTGTCAACAAAGAAAAGATAAAGAAAATTCAAATTAATAATAATAAGACTAATAATAATAATAATAATAATAACATTCTCCACGTATATTCCCCACTCTTAGTAACAAGACCCTCACAAGTTAAGGCTGACTGATTGGTTCGTTTGTATCATATCCTAGCTTCGCACTTCGCAACAAAAATGTCCCGGACAACAAAATAATCCATGGGTGTCGGTCACCTGTCCAATTACTGACTGTGCCCAAGGTTGCCACACTTCATTGGCTGGAAGACCGGTGCTGTGCAGCGAACTAACTGCTGACCTCACGATGCAACCCGAGTTCCAACACGTGTAGGAACAGAGTACATTTCGTGTGATCGCTCTCTTCCCATCATGGTGGCCCCTCAGCTGAAGACAGGTGCAGCTTTGAAATTACCGGGCAATGCAATGTTGCCAGAACTATAGAGGTGCTAACCATTATGTTGATTTTCTGTTTCTAGAAAAAAAAATAGCTACTCAGTCTAGTATCTCTCGGGTCTCATTGCAACCAAGTGTCGCTCGCAACAGACGCCTGTGATGTCTGTTACGTAAATATATGATTAACTGTCATTTTTTCATCAAGGTCGTTGAACCCTATACGCTTAGCCTTTATCTTGCTATACGAATTTGAAACTGCCTTGAGTTTATGAACTCATATGTCTGGTAAAAATATTTGGTAGTATCTTCTTATGCCTTTTAAATATTCTCGGTAACTTGTACGCATTATACAACTGCTTCCTCAACGGTGAGAATTTGTCTTAAATGTTTCGCATAGTGTTAGAAGACTCCGACCATGAAATCTTTGTCATCAGTCATTTGATGTCTGTGAAAATTGTCTGTGTCATCAATCGTTTCTGTAGTTCTGAAGTATACAAAATAGACCTTATCAACTATAAATTCCTTGGTTTCAAAGGGAAACGTCATTTGATGAGTTTGAAGCCAAAAATTCAATATTACCAATGATTCCAGTGGTGATCAAGAGAAGAAATCGGTTACCAGTCAAAACTGAAGGTTTTCATGCAGTATTAAAACAAATTAAAACTAACGGATTACAAGTTCGTTTTCCAACTTAATGCATACATCAAGAAAGCATACACATGCATAAAATGATGTATGTTTTGATGAGCGTAAAACCATTTGTAACAGACAAAGAGTGACATGCTGATGCATATTTAACGTTACACTAAGTGGTAATAATTATATCGACAGAGCCATACGTACAAGATTGATGGAGCTATTGTTGTTATTATTAAGAAGAGGAACCCTATTCACACGGAACAAACCCAAAGGGACCACTGAAATTCAACCCTCCAACATGGACGCCCGGAGCATATTTTCCAAGGGCGGGGAAACAAATCTTAATACATGGAAAGTTTCCGGTATCAAAGCAGACACTTTTGACCTTTTGAACTAGCACATTGTATGATATTTGTATGCAGTATAACTGCGCTATTCTTTCAAGTTATGTTTAATTTCAGTTGAACAGCACATGGAACCATTGACAAAAAAAAGTCAGTGTAACTTTATTATTTTCTTTATCGCATCTTGCTCCACTTAAATAATTGGCATCGCTCCACTGCATAAAATACATACATACATACATACATACATACATACATATCTATAATATATATATATATATATATATATATATATATATATATATATATACGTATATCAGGTTAATTCCAAAAACAGTATCAGCGCCTGCATTTCTTTAATGAATAAAGCATAAATATATATATATATATATATATATATATATATATATATATATATATATATATATATATATTTTTTTTTTTACTTAAAAAATCACAGTAGATGCACGTGACTTCATTAAATAAGCGAATACCACAAGAAAATGATAAGTCAGAAATCCAAGCGCTTTCGTCTTTACTAAGACATTGTCAAGGAGCGAATGCATTCGCTCCTTGACAATGTCTTAGTAAAGACGAAAGTGCTTGGATTTCTGACTATCATTTTTCCTGTGGTATTTCGCTTTTGTTTTATTATATTATATATATATATATATATATATATATATATATATATATTATATCATATAATAATTGCTTTATTCATTAAAGAAATGCAGCGTTGATACTGTTTTTGGAATTAACCTGATATATATATATATATATATATATATATATAATATATATATTATATGCAGTGGACTGATGCCAATAATTTAAGTGAAGCAAGATGCGATAAAGAAAATAATACAAAAAGTTACACGGACTCCTTTTTTTTTTTTGTCAATGGTTCCATGTGCTGTTCAACTGAAATTAAACACAACTTGA
The DNA here is from genome assembly GCF_015104395.2 of Macrobrachium nipponense. Lineage (NCBI taxonomy): Eukaryota > Metazoa > Arthropoda > Malacostraca > Decapoda > Palaemonidae > Macrobrachium > Macrobrachium nipponense. The sequence continues at coordinate 20,018,845 of NC_087205.1, read as the reverse complement.
AAGAATAACGCAGTTATAATGCATACAAATATCATACAATATAATAAGGATACCTTTAATTTAATCAAACCGAAAAAATAACTATATATACTGTAGAATGGAAGGAAAACAAATGAGGTGGTTAACTGTAATAAATGTTTTTTTCAAGGTAACCTCCTGCGGTCACTACCAAACTATTCAGTTCCCTATTTCATGAAAGCTATTTTCCTCAAATTGATTTTATCATCTAGCTTGTGATAGTGAAATCAATATGAAACGATACAGATTGCATCATGCCGTATGTGCAAGGGCCACACAGATAATAATCTCTCTCTCTCCTCCACCGCTCCGCGAGGGTATTTCACCATAAGCATTGTTTATTATAATATAAAAAATATATATACAAAAAAATCTAGGGTTTTCAGGGGCGAGGGCAAGTCACGCCCCTTGCCCTTGCGCGAGGGACCCCATCCAAAGAATATGTGTTCATTTGAAAGTAGCAACAGATAGTAATAGTTTATTGGAAATACGGAACAGATCACTTGTAAGGAAAGAAATTAACAAATGAATAAATAAACAGATGAAAATACATGTAAATTAGACTGTCTTCTCTTGACAGATATGTGGCGTTGGCTGTCCCTAATGCTTACGGTGGATTGGATCCTGCCTTTGCTGTCGTCGGAACAAGTTCTGACACCTTCTCAAGTCCAGCGGGATGGCAGACGTGAGTATGGAATGAGCAGTGGTTTTTCCTGGAATGGAATGAGATATGGAACTGAGGCCAAAGGCCTAGCGCTGGGACCCATGAGGTCATTCAGCGCTGAGAGGGAAATTGAGAGTATAGGAAACTTTGAAAGGGGTAACAGAAGGAAAACGTCGCAGCCGCTCTATGAAACAACCGTTAGGAGAGGGTGGACAGCAAGATGGAACAAAGAGACTATGAATGGAGGCACAGTAAAATAAATGAAAGGGGTTGCAAGTAGGGGTCGAAGGGACGCTGCAAAGATCCTTAAGTAATGTCTACATTCCAACACTTGACGTGCGCTAACGGCCCTACTCCCCTACTGGGAGTGATTGTCATTAGGCCTATGTTTTTCAACAAAGAAAAGATAACGATAGATCAAATTGATAATAATAATAATAATAATTATAATAATAATAATAATAATAATAGGTAGTAGACCATCATTCAAACAAGCAGCGTTGAATGTTATCGCTGCATCAGCTGCATTCAATTTATATAAGAGCTTTCTCTCTCTAATAACCGATTTTTCAGGGTTACTGCCTTTTGCCAGTAACTTACCGATGTCTGTCATTTCCGGACACAAAAGCAGTTACAAATCAGGGTATACTTTTATTTCTGACTTATACGTTCTATCAGTTACAGAGTAACGCCAATGGGAACCGATTTGCAACTGCTTTCCTCTCCGAAAATGACAAACATTGTTGAATTACTGGCAGATTGTATACTATAGTAACCCTGGAATAAAAGAAATATTGATAATATCATCTCTGAAGAAAACCGCTCAGGCAAACACATAGATGAGACAGGATACAAATACCTATGAATGATAGAGGGAGAGGATATAAAACACCAAGAGACGAAGAATACGATCAGGAAAGAATCTATGCAAAGGCTTAAGGCGATACTCAAGTCAAAATTCAGCGCCGAAAACATGATGAAATCCATAAACAAATGGACTGTACCAGTAATCAGGTAAAGCGCAGACTGAACTCCGTAGCACAGAGCAGAAAACTAGAAAACACATGACATACACAAAGTACTACACCCAAAAGCCAATACAGACAGATTATACATAAAACGAAAGGAAGGAGAGAGGTCTACTATAACTGGTTCACTTAAGGTAGATTCGAGCAGGCCATTGGGGCAATGCCCGAAGACCGGTGAAGACGAGTGGCTGAGAAGTGCATGGGAAGAAGGACTGATAAAAGTAGATGAAGACCCAGAAACATACAGAGACAAGAGCATGAAAAACAGAACAATGCACGGACAGTGTGTGAGACAAACTAAAGAACTGGCCAACAATGAAACATGGAAATGGCTACAGATGGAAGAACTCTAGAGGGAAACAGAAGGAATGCTAACAGCGGCACAAGATCAGGCCCTAAGAACCAGCTATGTCCAAAGAACAATAGACGGAAATAACATCTCACCGAAATGCAGGAAGTGCAATATGCAAGACGAGACCGTAAACCACATAGTAATGAAAGGGGTCGTGTAAAAAACTTTCAAATAATGCCTACAGTGCACTGCATGAGGTGCACTGACGGCTTCGACCCATATCCCAGAATATGAACGGCGGTGCAGTAAAATGAATGAAAGAGGTCGCAGCTAGGAGACGAAGGAACGATCCAAAGAACCTGGGTAATACCTATATTGCACTGACGGTAACACCCAACCGGCTAGAAGATAGAAGAGAATAATAACGGAGTTACAGTAAATGGATTGAAATGGGTCGCTGCTAGGTGCTGCAGGAACGTCACAGAGAACCTTGAGGTCAGGATTAATAGAGCACAGGGTTAATCCGCCTCTGACCAAAATAAAAGCAATCTCGCGCATGTCATCGTCTGGCTGTTTTTGGTCGAGGTTAAGATTAAGAGAGTCATCAGTCAGTATTTGACCTTACCACAGCGAAGAACAAAGAAGCTCTCTTAACCCAGATTGAGGTGGTCGTCACTTGGTCAGTCATTTTAATCTCGATCCGACCACGCCCATGGCTTCTGCATTGGCCAGATGGCAATAAAAACATATGGAGTATTATTCATACCCTTAAGCTTAGCAGTTTTACCTGGAGATTAACGGGGTCCTCTCTCATTTAAGATCGTGAAAGCGAGAGAAAATGTGTGGTCAAACATTTGCCATATTGACCATTCTTTCCTTGAAGTAATCCTCGTCTCACCTAACAACGCATCTCCCGTTGCAGTTCTCATGACCATCACACCAGAGGCGTGCTACAGAGGCGAATACGAAGGGATCTGCCTTCCGTGGACGGGATGCCAGCCCGTCGGAGGAAGAGTTGATGGAAAGTGTTTCTGGGATCTTGGAGAATGCTGCATTTGTGAGTGCCCAAGTTATTACATTTTCCTAATTGTTCAGCAGTATTATGACTTCATTATATTTATTCTAAACATAAACCTCTACTCATAAGAAACAAACCATAACAAAAGATCTTTGCAGCAAGTATAAAGGACGTTTGCTTGAAGTTGTTACTCTCAGGCTATAGATATTTATAATCAACAATAATGAGTAAATAAAAAAAGTAATGCATGACTTAAATGATCAATAAATTGATTAATAATAAACATTATTATTAAGAAGGTAAACCCCATTCATATGGAATAAGCCCACAGGGCCCACTGACTTGAAATTCAAGCTTCCAAAGAATATGGTGTTCATTTAAAAGGAGTATTAGAAGGTAATACGAAATACAGAAAGAAGAGCTCAGTTACTAGAAAAGAAACAAAAAATAAATCAACAAGATAAAACAGTAGATATGTAAGTAAATTATTAAATTACAAGAATTGAATTGGTTATTTTTTTTATTAGGGTGTTCATTTATTTTTTCTTTGCTAATAACTGATCTCTTCTTTCTATTTCCTGTTAACTTCTGCTACTTTCAAATGAACACCATTATCTCTGAAAGCTTGAATTTTAATTCAATGGCCCCTGTGGGCTTCTTCCATATAAATAGGGCTCCATCTGAATAATAATAATAATAATAATAATAATAATAATAATAATAATAATAATAATAATAATAATAATAATGCAACTCACTAATCATTTGGTCGTGTATGGCGGTTTTCCTTTACGTATTTTTGCTGCTTGACAGAAACCAAAATGTACTTCATGTTTCGTAGTGTTCCCAATTACACTAGGCCTACTGGTAGCCGTATTGGTAGTAACACCTGTAACACTTATTTGATTTCTCCAGTTAATAAATCCTGTGAGGGAGAAACCGAAGCAAGAGTATCCTACTTCACAAGCTCGAGTCCTCAAGCCAACGCGCAAGGATCCTGCATTATGAGAATCATACCTTCTGCAGGTGTTTGTCAGGTGAGGCTAAACCTTCTTTGTCGCATTTCCGTAAAGGGGTCGGGGCCGTCAGTGCACCTCACTTGGTGTCCCGTAGGCATTACGTACTTTTAAGGTTCTTTGCAGCGTCCCTTCGGCCCCTAGCTGCAATTTCTTTCATTCCTTTTGCTGAACCTTCATTCATATTCTCTTTCTTCCATTTTACTTTCCACCATCCTCTGACAATTGTTTCATAGTGCAACTGCGAGGCTTACCTCCCGCTACACCTTTATAAAACATCATTACCCTCCATTTTCCTTTCAGTACTGAATGACCTCATAGGTCCCAGGACTTGGCCTAAATTTTGTAACCCATTCCATTATGTCGTTGCTCGTTCTTTCTCGTTCGCTTTGCATTTCTTCGTCTTTAACCTGTCCTTGTGAATGAATGTTCGTATGAAATAGAAAATGACCGCAAAAAATGTCCGATAGGTATAACAGAAGGAAATCTCGCATCTGTTAAGAGAGGGTGGAAAGCAAGATGGAAGAAAGAGAATATGACCGGAGGTACAGTCAAAGGAATGAAACGGGGATTGGTTCAAGCCTAGGGCCGAAGGTGCTCTGCAAAGAACCTTAAGTAATGCCTACAGTGCACCGCATGAATTGAACCAACGGCCCTAACCCCCTACGGGATGTACGTATCAAGGTCTAGAGATTATATTCGCTAGACCTTGGTACATATGATGGATAGGTGTCTCGACTGTATTTGACACGACCATCTTGAATTAATATCTTGGAAATGTATCACGCAACGGAAGAAGACAAAGGACATTTATTTATTTCAGTAACGAGCAGTTTACCGAGCATGCCTTTTTTTTTTTTTTTTTTTTTTAATCTCCGACGCCTCAAAATTATATTATGTTAAGCAATTCTGTCTCTCATATATTAGATTCAACTTTGTTATAATAGAGTCAAGAGAGGGAGTGTGTGCGTGTGTTTGTGTGTGTAAGAGAGAGAGAGAGAGAGAGAGAGAGAGAGAGAGAGAGAGAGAGAGAGAGAAAGATCCTAGCTTATATTTATTAAAAAACAAATTATAGAATGATTAGAATTGCATTTGTGGGCTTGTATTATTGTAAAATTGAGTGATATTTTCACATTTGATGGAATTAAATTGGATGTGTTAATTAACTATACATTAATTAAACGATTACGCACATTTAAAAAGGATATATATATACATACATATACGCTTACAAAATATATATATATATATATATATATATATATATATATATATATATATATATATATATATATATATTAGTATGTATGTGTGTAGTAAAATGACTGTGAAACAGTTTCTGTCATAAAAGGAACCCATAAAAACGCCAAAAGGTAGAAAAATATAGCATTAACTTTCTACCTTTTGGCGTTTCAAGGGCTCATATATATATATATATATATATTTATATATATATATTATATATATATATATATATATATATATATATAGAAAGTTAATGTTATATATATTTTCTACCTTCTGGCATTTTATGGGTTCCTTTTTATTACATGGAACTCTGTTTTAACAGAAAATGTTTCATATATATATATATATATATATATATATATATATATATATATATATATATATATATATATATATAACTTTTTAAATGTGAGCAATCGTTTAATTGATTTATTTAACATACCCAGTTTAATTCGATCAAATGTGAAAATATCATTCAATTTTACAAACTAACATATAAACAAACACAATATAAATCAAGACGGATTAAAAAAAATTTCGAGTGACATGCATCGGGTGGGGTGAGGGGGGGGGGGGGGGCGGCGGCGGCGGCGGCCTGGAGGCCTCAGAGTCCGTCCGTACTTCCAAATAAGATGTGTGTGTGGGTGGAGAGCGACAAAAGTCGACTACCGCGTTCAAAGGGTGTTTGAAAACGCTAACCACAAACAGCGAACCATAAAACTGGTTGTTTCTCTGTTTGACTCTATTGCGGTTCGGAGGAAAATCTGTCGCCATAACTCGATTCTCGTCGGTAATTAACGAATTTTGCGGTCATTATACGCGTCTGTTAACAATATACGGATAAGCTAACTGTAATGCATGATTTCGAAGTAAAATGACGTGATTTCAGTTAAATATAGTGGATACGAAAATGGAAAACATTATAGTTAAGTTACCGTAGTAATAGTATCAGTTTTCTTTAAACCATTTTCTATAATTAAGCTATGGTATATTATCGTAAATACAAGCTTCGTTCATTTTTCACAACGAAATGAATTTATGATCATGCGTTCCTATGCAATAATTTTTTTCATTATCTTATATATTAGGAATATAACATAAAGAGCGAATGCTGCTTAAGGAGTCAGGGCTACTGTCTGTGGGCCTAGTGTGCATTTCTCAGGCCCGTACCCAGTTTTTTTTTTTTATGGGGGGCGGTGGTCGAGTGATTTTTATTCTATTTCTATTGCAAAACTTTTGACTTCCTGACTTGCTTCTTTAATCCAGTGCTCTCTACGAGGTTTGATCCGCACTTTTTTCATTTAGGCCTAAGCTGAATAAGGTTATAAAGGTGTTTGTCCCCTCTGCCTATTAATAATTATATATCTGAACCAAAAGATTAACACGCATGTCCATGTACTCTGCTGGATACACATAAAGAAGAATAAATGCTTTTTCCATATAGGCTACACAACACTCCATTATCGGAGCATATCTCTTGTAGATAACGACGTTATACATTTCGATTCGGACAATATTTCTGTTTCGGCATCAAACGGCGTGATCCTTACATCGTTCTTATTTATGCCTCTTATCGTGAGCATGAGCGACATTCTGAATTTAATATTCAGTGTTTTTATGCTCAGTCCCTCTTTCCCTTCGTTATCAATCTTTCTCTCTCTCTCTCCACAGCGTGTTCTTTTGTTAGTAGGCTGCTGAACCCTTCATTCGAATGGTAAGAATATGCAGAATTGTATCAATGAAATTCATTATCTTCATCTAACGTTTCTCCTTTCTGTGAAAACTTATAATGACAACTTTTACGGTGATCAGGGCTACGTTCCTTGTTTCCTGTTACGCTCCCGCGGGTTTGCTCAATTTTTGGATATCAGCCTAAGAACCCAACTCTTGCACCTTTACATTTATCAGTGAGCCTCATTCCTTTCTATTTCCTTAGCTTTTGCGGTCTTTTAGTGTGCTGTTTTCTTTCTAGATTCCTCCTGGCCTTGGCTAGATAAGGTCTTCGGTTGCCCATCGCACTGGCTTCTACATTCAAAAGTAAAGTTGCTACCTGACCATTATTCATATAAAAATTATCTGCTACAAAGAACGTGTCATGGCGTAAAGAAATTGCTTCAACCCGGCCTGCATTTAAAGGGCATAGCTATTAAAGTAATATACCAAATATGTAATATTATACACGCATACATAAATATAATACATATATAAAAAACATACACATGCGCACTATGCACCTTTTATGTATGTTGCCTTCTACTATGCATACCACATACTAAGACGTGAGTGTATCTGTGGAAACTACTGACATTTGAATGTTAAAAATCTATGTAAAACTGATAATGAATGACAGTTTTTATTAGTCCCTACTGTCATTCATAACTGTATATCCTTGTATACGTAAAAATGTCCCCTATAGCATAAATAGCGGAAGGGTTTCTTCTTATGTCTCTTGGTAGGAAAAGTGCATGATGGGTAATCAATCAAGCCACGGGTCCAGTCCGACCATTCAGATTTCTTTCTCTGCGCTTTCTAAATATCTACCGCAGTGGTTAACCTCGGATGATCGTATCTACTCGACGGATATTTCTTAAGCCCGTCACTAACGTTCAGTTATGCCTGCACAGTTACAACTGCACAGGCGGCCGACTGTGCAGTTATAACAGCGCAGGCATAACATAATATCAACCAAGTCCTTACATATTCTCCCGCCCAAAGTTTAAAGGGTCAAACGGCTCCAGTCTCCCTCACTGGCACAATATTGGCCTTTAGCACTTTCTTTATCTATGATATAAAATAAATAAATAAAATCCACTGTAACCTACATCTTCCTTCTTTTCAGTTGTTAATCCTCACAACAGCTCTTCGCTTATTTTTTCCTTAATATCGTTGTTGCACTTGCTACAATAACACTTCCGAGCAACGCATTCGATAGGTGCTCGCCAGGATCTATGGCAAGGTACGTCATTTTCCTTTCACTGGTTGGTTCGGGACTCTAGACTACTTTCGTGTTCCGTCTTTCAAATATAATTTTGATTTTTGAAAGTTTTAATCATAGGTACTTGATGGTGTCAATAATAACTATGGTTATTATAATTAAATACATAGCTGGTTATTAAAATTACAAAGCTGGTTATTAGAATTACATAGCTGAAGATGTTATGTTTACTATACGAAAATTGAAATACGTAGTTTGGATTTATGCTCTGCCGCCAGGATGGCGCTGCTTCCATCTCCAACCACACGGGAACCGCGGAAAGTGTATACTTGCTTAGCGTTAAGCAATTTTTTTTTTCCGCTCATCATCTGCGTATTGGTACGTTTTAAAGCTCTCAATCGCAGAAATGGGTACAGGAACTCTTCAGGGGAAAATTGAATAACATTTCACAGGTAAGCAAACATATTGGAATTTATTTCCCCTTAATGTCGTGCTAGACATTCATGGTTGCTTAGCAGCTGATATGCTTTATGTTAACATGTCTTATTTGTCAGCATACTGTGGCACGTAAATGCAGTGGCGATTCCAGTTTTCAAATCAGAACAGCATTAATCTTATCTATGCCACATAATACAAGATAAAAAGTTCGTGCTCGTTATTAAAAATGATTCCTGTTAAGTAAGCCTAGGCCTAGTACTGGTTGTGCCAACAAGTCTCTCTGTTTAAACATGTTACACTAATACACAGGGACACCTACAATATTATTTTGTCAGCCTCTAAGATTTTTGTGCAGTAGGTAGGCCTGTAGGACTCTGTCTATACCATCAGTTTTTCAATTTTAGACATGCAGATGCCGAGTTAGAGTTGTTTAACATTTGCATTTTATCAGAAGTGGTTTCTCAACGAGATTCCGAAGCGTCACACTTGGTAAGATATTTCAGGCGACGTTAACAGACAATAGAAAAAACTTACATTTCGATTCAAAGCAAAAAAAAAAAAAAAAAAAAAAAAAAAAAAAAAAATTATATATGTGGAACAAATCCTGGTTTAATTCATGTTTATGCCAAACGATGTACCTCATAGACTTTCAGTATAGAGGAAATGATGTTTGGTAGCCAAGGGCCCTACTCTACACTTACACCTTTAAACGATTCATAATTCTCTATAATTCAAACCTTATTTTGATTACCGCATAATTTCGAGTCTATGGAAATAATTTCATTATAGTGAAAGTTACCGAAGCATCATGCAAAGGGAAAAAATAACTTTAAGAATGATAACTTCAACGAAAAGATGCTATAGTCAAGTAAACACTACTGATTCTTCAGTTGTTTTTATTAATTAGTTCTTCTTTTAAGAACTATTATACTCCAAATAAGTCAAAATTAATTTCTCATTGTAATCTTTACTTAATCATTCTCTCTAAATATCGTTCCAAAGTCTTAAAATAGGAAGAAATGACTCTGCTAGCGCTTTCTGTTGTTGGTTTCTTTGCGAGATGCTGAGGTGGCGAAAAAAAATCATATACTGCTAAACCAATTTTCAAAACATTCCCGAAACATGCTCCCTGAAATACGTAAGCAGCTAAACATGCTAAACACAATTCAGTTTGTTAACTGAATTTAGATACCGACTTCACAATAATGCTATTTGTTGTTAGCCGTTAAAAAATGTTGTAGGTATCTAGGCATATAAGACATTCGTTACATTAACGTGTCTAGTTTTACGCTTAGAACAGTCTAACGTGAGGTAGTAGCTCTCTCTCTCTCATATATATATATATATATATATATATATATATATATATATATATATATATATATATATAATATATATATATATATTATATATATATATACATATATATATATATATATATATATATGTGTGTGTGTGTGTGTGTGTGTGTGTTGTGCGTGTGTGTGTGTGTGTGCGTGTGCGTGTGTGTGTGTGTACATAGAGAGAGAGAGAGAACCATTACCTCACGCAAGACTGTTATAAGTGTAAAACTAGACACGTTAACATAACGAATGTCTTCTAGGCCTAGGCAACCCCTAGCATTTTAAACGGCAAAAAACAAATAGCATTATTGTGAAGTCGGTATCTAAATTCAGTTAACAAACTCTCTCTCTCTCTCTCTCTCTCTCTCTCTCTCTCTCTCTCTCTATTTTATCAGTGTATGAGAAAATGTGTACCATGGTCCAGTGATTAGAACGTTCGCTTAATTAGCGGGAGTAGGGTCGATTCCCAACACAGAGGTGGTTTGGGCATGACCTTTAAAAGCCCGGTGTAGTTAGTCGACTGTTGTGGGTGCAATCAGGGGGAAGACGATCATAGAGATAGTAATGTCATCCCTCAGATTTGCTGAAGACTGGAGGGAACTTGTTTAAAAACAAGTTTAGTTTAAACAAGTTTCCCTCTCCGATTCTGGACCGTGGTCCAGCTCATTGTTCTATAATGTAGAAACGAAGCACTACGGCAACTTTGCTTTTTCACTTACTCGGGGAGTAAGCCTAGTAGTTCTTGTTGGGGTGGTAGGAAAGGTCTAAGGGAGCCTAAAAATATCAGAAAAGGTGTTTGACATTGAGTTGAAGATACAAAAATTTTAGGATAAGATGTTTATGATTTATTTATTAGAATGAAAATTTTAAAAATTAACTGCGGGCAAGGGCTAAGCATCTGCTCTTGGATCTAAGCAATGTATAACATAAAATGGTTCCTGTAGATTACGGGACTTTCTTTTCATACAGTCACTAAACACTAACTAAGCAGTAATGTACAATCATCAAACGATAACACTTCCTATACACTCACACTTACTATGAAGTCACACTCACTATACACTCATACTCACTAAATAATCACATAATCCTATGTCTATGTCTATGTCTGACGGTTTATCAAGTATCCCTGCTTTCGCTATTAAGCGTTCAGACGGGATTTCCAAATCACTTATATTATAGTTAAAAATTTAAAAGTCTATGTAATGTAAAGAGGGTTAATTGCATTTATCTCAGTATTATAGCTGAGTGAAAATAAATGGGTTTTCAATAGCTTTTTAAACTGAAGGATATTTTCAGCACACTTAATTGATGCCGGAAGTTGATTATACAATCTAGGAGCGCAGTGCTTAAAAGTTCTCGTACCAAGAGTGGTCGTTGCACGAGGCTCATCAAGTCTGAAATCCTCACGGGAAAGGCGTGTATGAACACCAGGCCCTACTACGTATCTTTTCAGGCAACCTTTAAGATACAATGGCTCTCCCGTGTTATTAGCTTGATATGTTAAGACGCAAAGTTTAAAAATAATCCTTGCTTTGACTGGTAACCAGTGTAATTTAATTAAGGTTGGAGTAATATGTTCTCGCGGGGATATACCAACAATTAGTCTAGCAGCTCTATTCAAAATCATTTGAAGTTTCTTAAGACGATAATTAGGTAAATTGTAATACAACGAGTTACAATAGTCTACTCTACTAACTACTAAACTATTAATTAGCAGCTTAGTGGCATCTTCGTTAAGATATTTTCTAATGGATGCGATATTCCTCAGATGATAATTTGCGGTCCTAACCACATTGTTAATATGTTCATCAAATGTCAAAGAACCGTCAACTACTACCCCGAGATCTCTGACTTTATCAGTTAACAAAATATTTTCCTTATTGATGGAGATGCTGTTAACGTTATCAAACCTTCTTAAGTTATATTTAGTGCCAATTAGAAGACATTCAGTTTTATTTTCATTTAGTTTCAGCTTTTTCTTTTGCATCCATTTCGAAACATCTGCCATAAGTCTATCAATAACAGCTTGATCTTCAATAATGTCATCCACTATTAAATAGAACTGGGTGTCATCAGCAAAAAATTTACATTGAACGCCATGTAATTTAAATATCCAAGACAACTCGATCGTATAAATACTAAAAAGAACCTGGCCAAGTACGCTTCCTTGTGGAACACCCGTGGTGAGCTTTCTACTTTCAGAATATCTATCTTTAACCTTCACCTTGAAAGATCTATTCGATAAATAATTATTAAACTATTTAAGAGCATCCCCATCGATCCCAATAGCAGTCATATCCTCTATTAACACTTCATGAACCACTGTATCAAAAGCAGCGCTAAGATCTAGGAGAATAAGCAAGCTACATTTACCGTCATCAGAGAAACCTAACAAATCATTAATTACGGCACAAAGAGCTGTTTCAGTAGAATGGAATTTCCGATAAGCCGACTGATCTTCAGGAATAGCTCCAATTACTTTCAAGAGCTGACTGAGTTGGTCTAAAACGGAAGTCTCGATCATTTTTGACAAAAAAGACAAGTTAGAAATTGGTCTGTAAGATTTCAATTCTTGATGATCAAGGGATCCTTTAAGAGATGGTTTAATGATAGTAACTTTTTCAGAGGACGGGACCAAGCTCTTAGTAATACTCAAGTTGACTATTCGAAGCTGCAATTGCAATAACCTATCTATGTTCGGGGCGTCGATGACCTCATTTATTGGAAAAGGATCGTTACTGCAATAAGAGCGGCCAGAACTAATGAACATAGTTTTGTAAGCATCGAGTGAAATTGGCCTAAACTGCAAAAACTTTGAGAAAGGAAAATCAGGAAAGTAAGGATAGGGGCAAGAAACATCAGTTGTGAAGTTACAAAGTAAACAGGCAACCTTTGACTCAAAGAATTCAGCAAATTCATTTGCCAAATCAAGCTCAGACATCCCGTCTGGTAAAACATGCCTCTTAATTTTCCCTAAAAGTTCATCGAACACAGTTACTTTTTCATTATAATATGTCTTCTTTACATCTCTTAATAATCTATTTACCTCATTCCTAGCTTCCACATATAACATTCGATTTCTCTTTGTTTTATGCTTATGCCAACGTGACTCTGCCAACCTCCGTTTTTTCCTAGCTTCCCTAATTGCAGCATTGAACCATGGGGAGCTGTCTTTTATGATAATATCTTTCTCTACCACAGGGCACATTTTATCATATTCTTTGGAAAATACAGAAAAATACAAAGCAACAAGACAGACCACACATTCACCTACAGAAATATTTCTGCTACTATTTAAGTCAGTACATCCACAGGGTTCATTATATTTTTCTTCAATAACAGTAACACCCACATCTATTAGTACAGTAGAGTCTAATAACCGTTTGTTCCTAAATGTTATTTTAGTCCTAAGTTTACTTGGTAATAAGACTGAAATATCAAACATAATAAGCTTGTGGTAAAAAGAGATAGAAAAATCTGGCTCCACTATCAAATTCATAAAGTAATTATCACCCGTAAAACAAAACACAGCATCTAAAATATGATCTGACCTAGAGGTAAATACATTCACCTTATTAACGAAATTCATAGTGTTCATTATATCAATAAACTTCTTTACATTTGTATCTCTATAATCCTCTAACCACATATTAAAATCTCCACATATATATACATTACATTTTTCATTTTCAAAACAATCCAAGAATACAGAAAAGTCTTCTAAAAACGTAGCCTTGCTTAGCTGAGGAGGACGATATACTACTAAAAATAAAAACTGTACATTATAGGCCTTAAACTCCAAGGCTAAATACTCAAAACTCACTAATGATCCAACAACCCTAATTCTAACGTTTGTAAATGTTTTGGATAAGACAGTGCCAACCCCACCTCCCTGACCAAAATTACGTGGTGTGTGAAAAAGTTTATGAGTGTCCGGCAATAGTTCATTAATTTTCAAATTATCAATAGCACTTAGCCATGTTTCTGTTATAGCGAACACATCTATTCCTTGTTCACAGATTAATTCTCTTAATTCTGATGTCATGTTGCGTACTGATTGCGCATTCAGTAAGGCACATTTTATTCTTCTATTACTGGAATCCATGATCAGTCTGTTGGGCAATTCGCTTCCTCTCAGCAACATTCGATGGACAATTCCAGTCAAAAACAGCATGTTCATTATCGGAGAGGTTCATTCGCGCACAATGATGACATTTCAAACTTTCAGACTGACAATGCCTTGTCTCATGATCAGTTCCGTTACAACGTCCACATATCCGAGATCCATTAGAAGCCTTGACTCTACATTTGGACTCAAAATGACCATATCCTTGACAGTAGTTACATATTATAACATGATAACTATCCCATACCTTATGTCGACCAAAGTTGGTGAAAAGTATATCTCCATTTTCGTATATCCTGTATCTAATGATAGGTGTACATTTAAAAGTATAATTATACGATTTACCATCTTTAGCTTCTCTAGTTGATACTAGTTTCATATCATCTGGACTTACATTAATACCTTGAAATATATTATTCTTCTTCAAGATCGCAGGCAGGACGTCATCCATCTGTTCTTGATTACTAACATTGGCAACGGTGATTTTAGGCGACATCTTCTGAAGTACAGTTGAACATAATTTATGGTCATCAGCTGTCTGGTCCAGAGTTCGTTTAGCATCCTAAACATTCATTAAACACAAAACACTCACTAAGCATTCACTGTGTACTCACTATACACTAAGCACTCACTGTGTACTCACTATACACTAAGCACTCACTAAACATTCATTAAGCACTCATTTTACACTAAATACAAATACTCACTAAACCCTAAACGTTCATTAAACCCCTAAACACTCATTAGACATTCACTAAGCACTTACACATTAAAAATTTACTTGACACTAACATTCACAAAACATTTATTAAACCTAAATACTCACTAAACATTCACTGAATACTTACACACTAAACAGTAACATTCATTAAACCCTAAACTCTCAATAAACACTTACACACTAAACATTCACTAAAACCTTAAACACTCCCAGACATTCGTTGAATACTTACACAGTAAGATTCACTAAACACTAATAATCACAAAACTTCCACTAAACCGTAAACACTCACCAGATATTTACTGCATGCTTGCAAACTAAACATTCACTAAACACTAACATTAACAAAGCATTCACTAAACCCAAAAACTCAATAGAAAAATACACTAAACATTCACTAAACCCTAAACATTCACCGAATGCTTACACACTAAACATTCACTAAATATTTGCTAATAAACATTCGGTAAACCTTAAACACTCACTAAACATTTACTGAACACTTAAACACTAAACGTTAACGAAACACTAGCATTCACTGAGCCCTAAACATTCACTGGTACATACTAAACATTCAGTATATGCTAAACACTCACTAAACATTCGCAAACATTCACTAAACACTTGCACACTAAACCTTAACTAAAACTTAACATACACTGAATACTTACACACTAGACACAAACATTCGCTAACCCCTAAACGCTAACTAAACATTCACTGAATACTTACACAACAAACATTCACTAAACCCTAAACACTCACTGAACATTCTTAAACACTTACTCACTAAACATTCAGTAAACCGTAAACAGTCACTAAGCACTTACACACTAAACACATACTAAACCCTAAACACTCACTAAACATTCACTTAACACTACTCTTTAAACATTGAGGATAAAAAAGAATTCACAATTCACTAAGCCCCCTGTTCTATTTACCCTCTATGAATAAACTCATGAGAAATTAATTGATCATACGTCATACTTCCTGAGCAGCGGAATAAAAAAAAAATAATCTTCAATAATTATTTTTTTTAAACTGGAGAAAATAAGTCCCACTCCACACCAGGGGAGAATGACCGTGCAAATGCCAGACAAGAAAAGAGAGAAAATAGAAAAAAGATGAGTTTCATATACGTAATATCATGGGCAACTCATCTCTTTAAACATTAAAAGTGACTTGAGTACTTACTGTCTAAACATCAAACATTTGCTTGATCATTGCTGCGTATGCAGACTGCAAGAGAAGTCACTTGGCATTTACGCAAGACAGGGGATTAAAATAGTCATCTCTGTTGGCATAAGGAAGCGCGCACTCGTACCCAAACACGGACTCGCGCGCGCGCTCTCATACACGCAAAGGCATATACCATCATTAACTCAGGTTTCTTATCCTTCTTAAGGACGTCAGATGCCGACCACTTGAAAGTTGGCTTGGCAATGAATATATTGTAAAAAGGATTTTTAAGATAACTTGATGCAATTACAGTTCTAATAATACTACTCCTTAACTTTGAATATACTAGATATTCATTAGTCCACAGCCAATTTCTGCATCCTGCCCCGATAACATGAATAGGTAAAATAAAAAAAGGACATTCATTATCCCGGAAACTTTAGGAATTTATAATTTTTATGGAATTTTTTATTTCAAAGTCATCAAGACCATAGGTGTTGCTTGTTAGGAATATAACCACATACGGTATAGGAAGGTGGGTATGTCTATTCGTAGGTGTACAAAGAAGAGCCAGTTATCAATGAGAGAAACAGAAATTTAGATGGAAACTAGAAGATAAATATGAACTAAAGCGATAGGTTTGATCTTTTATGAAAGAGAGAGAGAGATTTAAACAGGAAAGAGAAGATTGAATTGAAGTAATAGATTACCGAACTCCTACGACATCACATAACCATAAATAAATAAACAGTAAACAAATTGAGATGGAGACTACAATGATTCACGTGTTCGATACATGTAACAGTCCACATATTTACTCCGCATAAACATTATTACTTACCCTCACTGCCAGGTTTATATTATCATTATTCAGAAGATGAACACTATTCATATGGAACAAACCCACCAAGCCTAGCGTTGGATCTAGACTAAAGTCTAGAATCTAGACGAAGGAAATCTGAATATTAAAAGGCTTCAAAATTTCTTAGTCACTTCACGTCCCACCACACTGTCTAATTTATATATAATGTATATATATATATATATATATATATATATATATATATATATATATATATAATATATATATATATATATATATATATATATATATATATATATATATACATATTATCACAAATATGAAGTCACAAATTTCGTTTAATATCCAATTTATCACTTGAATATAAAAAATGTCATTGCATATGACTAAAATCATGCACACATATATATATGTATGTATGATGTGTGTGTGTGCTATGGTGTCCACATTATTAGGTAACCTTTCATTAACAAACTGAACAAATAGAACAAATTATTATAGTGCAAGTATAAAGTATATTAATACAACTCAACCAATACCGCCGAAAGTTCAGACGATCAACTAAACTGACAAGACTTAACAGAATTCATTCATTATACCCCGGCCTCCTTAAAAGGTCACAAGTATCCAAGGCTGCGGGAGGTCACTATGACGAAGCGCTTTTCGAAATCTGCAAAAAATTGTTTTCTATGACTGTTGTGAGTCGATTTCCGCCTGGCGTCGTAAGACTTTTCGAGAAGGTCGTCCAGTCCAGTTCAATCTGGCCGAGGCGTCAGTGCGTTGGACAATGAGCCCCAAGGAAAATCTGAAGGACAGCGCGAAATGTCACATCAGGCAAAGGCTCAGGAAAGAGAGAGAGAGAGATGAGTATTCGGCGAATGCTTTCAACTCGACATTGTCAATGATGTTTGCCTCGATTTTAAGTTTTCTGTTCGTCAGCCCTGAGATCGTAAAACCTACTAGGCTAAAGGTCTGCAATTGGTATGTTGATCATCGAGCCTCCGATCATCAAATTGACCAAATGACAGCCCTCTAGCATCAATAGTTTGTATTTTATTTAAGGTTAAATTTAGCTATAATCGTGCTTCTGGCAACGATATAGGACTGGCCACCACCGGCCTGTGATTAAAGTTCCATTGGCGTGGTTCATACAGCATTATACCTAGACCACCGAAAGGTAGAGCTATTTTTGGTGGCCTTGATTATATGGTGTAGTAGTAGATGTACAGAAAACCCGATTGCGCCGAAGTTTCTTCGACGCATTTTTTACTTGTTTCATAATATGATGATTTAATTTGTCACTGAGTTACGACCGTTCGACTGTGTTACTTTTTTCTACACCTCAACTGCCACCCACAGCAGTCGACTGATAACCAGGTACACAGTTCACTGCTTACATTATGAGTGCATCTATACGTTTCTTACTTGTCCTGATCTTGAACTGTGGCCCGCTCAACTGTGGTATCTGAAAGACCGGGTAGATGAGAGAGAGAGAGAGGTTGATGGAGTTTATAAGATTTTAATGACTTGTTGAGAATTCATAAAGCCATTTTTTCTAATGAGATCAAAGAAGATACATGCTGCTTTTAATACTATGTATATATATCATATATATATATATATATATATATATATATATATATATATATATGTATATGATATATATACTATATATATATATATCTATATATATATAGATATATATCTATATAGGTATATATCTAGATATATATATATATATATAGATATATATATATATATAGATATAATATATCTATACATATATTATATATATACCCCTATATATATATAATATATACTATATATTTATATACATACATATCGGTAGATAGTTTGCACTAGAGATACTTTGAAAAAGTATAAGGCAGAGAGAAAGCTTAAAATGAATAATTGACTGAATTTGAAATATTGATAATGACCACCATATTCTAGTACTATATGAAATCGCTCTTCACATTATATTCAATTATTTATACACGTTTGACATTTCTATACTCGCCATGTTAAACAACAAAATTCACTTAGAATCGCACACACGACACTTTGGAAATAACTCACACCCAAAAGAAACCTTGAGTCATAAGTACCTCTGACCCATCCAGGATTCAAACCTTTGATTTGGAAAGATATAGAGATATTATACTATATATAATATATATATATAGGATATATCTATATATATATATATATATTATAGATATATATATATATATAGTATATATATAGATATCATGTATATATCTATATATATATACTCTAATATGATATATATATATATCTATATATATATCTAGATATATATATATATATATAGATACTATCTATATCCCCCCCCATATATATATATATATCTATATATAATATATATATTATATATATATATATCTATATATATATATATATAGGATATATATATATATATATATATATATATATATATATTAATATATATATATATATATTATATATATATATAGATATATATATATCTCTATATCTTTCCAAATCAAAGGTTTGAATCCTGGATGGGTCAGAGGTACTTATGACTCAAGGTTTCTTTTGGGTGTGAGTTATTTCCAAAGTGTCGTGTGTGCGATTCTAAGTGAATTTTGTTGTTTAACATGGCGAGTATAGAAATGTCAAACGTGTATAAATAATTGAATATAATGTGAAGAGCGATTTCATATAGTACTAGATATGGTGGTCATTATCAATATTTCAAATTCAGTCAATTATTCATTTTAAGCTTTCTCTCTGCCTTATACTTTTTCAAAGTATCTCTAGTGCAAATCTATCTACCGATTTATAGGCAGATATATAGATACATAGATAGAGTTTTTTCACCGACCAAGAGCAAAGGGAGATAAATTGATGGATAGATAGATAGGTAGGGTACCTATAGATTTCTTACCAACCGAGATCGAGGAAAGATGGATAAATAGATCTAAACAGATAGATAGATAAATACAGAGACAAATTTGTCTCCGACAGAGAGGGAGGAAGGAACGCCTAGCAACTGAAAGGCAAGTTTTCGTTCCCGACCAAAAAACTCCCTTGGCAACGTCCGTTGGGTTCCTCCGATCAACAGCGCCCGTCTGTCTGTCTGTAAGTCGTCTGTATCCATGCAACATTTGCCTTTTGCTTCTTATAACCTTGTTGCAGATTGCTTCTTCAATCACGTGATGATCACCTCTCTCTTGTAAGGCATGAGCGTAGGTAATGAGGTACCTGAAGCTGATGATTGGTTACTGGTTAATGGGACTACCTCTAAACTCTCCCTAAGATGGCTAGGCTTGATTGATATGATATTCCCTTGTTAGGGTGGGTTGTCGACTGAGTACAGGTTTCCCCTCTATGTGTATGGTTCCACGGAGGTCTTCCATAATATATGGTTGCTGATAGGTAACCGTTTTTCTCTCTCACGTATATGGAGGAAGTGATTGAAAACCACTGGTTTGGTTGTTGTACTTTATCCAACTTTTACTGTAATTTTGGATTTATGTTTCTCTTTGGTTAGTCTTTCTGGGTGGGGTTTTTTTCAAGTTGAGTCACATAGATTGTCATTATCTACTGATTCAGCGAGATCTAAAAGGCATTCAGTTTAAGGTGCCATACCATAACAAGTACCTTTTGTTTAACATTCTAATTTACATTCATTATTCAGGAGTTGATTGTAGTCACTAATATAATAGTCAGGACCCATAATTTACTAGCAACATTTGAATGGATAACCAAGCCTCTTAATTATTATTATTATTATTATTATTATTATTATTATTATTATTATTATTATTATTATTATTATTATATTTTTCCGTCACATTTGCAGAGCACGAATAAAATCATCATTAACTTGCGAAGCCTCTATAGACTTGAAATTTAAACCACCATATGGCACTGCACTATCAGAATTAATACTATTGTAGATTCACATCAACTGTGCATTTGATGTCTGGGCCCGTCCCCTAGGACGCTCCTGATTGGCTGTTGATGAGCCAGTCACAGGGCTGGAAACTCTCAGTCTCTCTCGAGAGTTCACATGGACATGATGTATGTTCCACCTCTCCTGAGGGACACGTTTGAAAGAAGTATTCCTCAGGAGAGGTGGAACATACATCCTGCCTATGTGAACTCTCGAGAGAGACAGAGTTTCTCGCCCTCTGACTTGCTTATCAACAGCCAATTAGGAGCGTCGTAAGGGACGGGCCTAGACATCAAATGCACGGTTGATGTGAATCTACTATAATAATTAATTGGAAAGCAGCCATCAGACGCTTACCTCCGTCAGACACTACCAAAGATCTATGAGTAAATCTCATTATACGACATGACCGGAACAGCAAATTCTCTAAATTTTATTGCTGTCCATCAGAAGCTAAAGACTCGGAAGGGTCACCTTGTGTAAGTTTTCATCAAACCGCCCCCCCTCCCGCCCTACCCGCAATCGATTTTGTTGCCAAAAGCTCGCAGACAGACACGGTTGAAAACATTATGGACTCCTTACTTCATATGCGGAGGTAGAAACATTAATAGCCTTCAGCCAAGAACTTATTGAAGTTTCTAGCCACAACGAGTTATTATTATTATTATTATTATTATTATTATTATTATTATTATTATTATTCAGAAGAGGAACAATTTCATATGGAACAAGCCCACAGAGTAGAGTGACTTGACATTCAAGCTTCCAAAGAATATGGTGTTCATTTGAAGGAAGTAACAAGAGGTAACATGAAATACAGAAAGAGGAGATTAGTAATTAGAAAAGTGAAAAAAATACATGAAAAAATTAATAAATACTCATAGCAAGTTCAAGATATAAGTAATAACTATTAATACTACCAATTACTGATACAATAACTACTACTACTTCTTCTAATACTATTCTAGAGGATGATACGCCTTTCCTCAGAAGATCCTTCACGATTTGTGATTTTCAGGAAACTCGTAAGTTTTGAAGTTTGGAAGAGTGATTAAAACTTTAGCTTTTCCCGAATGAAGTGGAGGCTCAAGAAGTTTCGCTCCCTTTGAACACATTCACTGCATCCTTAATTGGAAAATGGCGTGAGCTTGCTTTAATAACTTATTCCTTCTATACCTATCAACTGCACACGTGACGGTTAGGGACTTACAACCACTGATCCTTGGTAGTTCAGTTGTTTAAAGTCACTGTACATCGTCGTTTCCAAAGCAGGCGGTGGTTCGAATCTAGCTGGTGGCAAAGCATTTAACAGTTGGTATTGTGTGTGCAAGTTATTTCCCCAGTTTAATTACTTTTGGTGATATATATATATATATATATATATATATATATATATACATATATATATATATACACATATATATACGTGTGTATATATATATAAATATATATATTATGTATATATGTGTGTGTGCGCGTAGTATATAGGTATGTAAACGCGTTTGTGTGTATATGTATTATAGGGTGACTCGTTATCTTAAGAGAAGCTTAAGACAACGCTTATTAATTTTTTTTTTCTGGCTAATGAATAAAAGATTAACACTACTTCTACACTCTTTTGCATGCTTATCAGCATGAATACAAGCCGCTTAACGTATAAAATTAGCTTTAATTAAATGTCAGAGAAATAACACCCGAAAAATATTGAATATCTGAAAAGCAAGACTATGAGGAAATAATAGGGTTTAGTTTTAGGAACTCGATTTCTGGTAATTAAAGTGGACTTTGTTTGCGATCTCTTTGTGGACTACCTTAGGTAATATTGATTGATATCTGTTTATTTTAAAGACCATACTTTTTATGCTGAACAAAAACGACGTGTAATAGACCAAAACATTGTTGGAGTCCTCCTTGCAATTCATTCACGTAAGTGATGCGATAACGCAACGTCAACAGATTATCAAATACTATTTTGGCTCCGTGCAATCTGTCACGTCATCATTGTCTTCCATTCTTCTTCCTCTGCTATTTTTAAGAGAAACTGGCAACATCACATCGGACGATGCATTTGCTTAATGTCATTCTCAACATTATTCACCACCCCACCCCTAAGTCCTCTTCCATGATTGGCCGAGACCCTTGCCAACGCCTCTACACCCACCGTATCTGCTCTGTGATTGGTGGGATGAAACCAAGCCCAGAAAAAATAAACAAGAAGGATAGGGAGACTGTTTGTGGTCTGCCAAATCCTGTGCATCTTAATCACGGTTGGCCATTTAAAATTTAAATGGGGTGATGTAGCCAAATGAGGCACACGTGGTAGAAAAATCCTTTTGCGTCTCTGGAGAAATGACGTCAAACGCATTTTTGTAATGGGTAAATATTGCACAGGCGAAGATGCAATGATGCATAGTCAGGGATGCTCTTCTACAGCCAAAGATATGTATTCTCTCTCTCTCTCTCTCTCTCTCTCTCTCTCTCTCTCTCTCTCTCTCTCTCTCTGCGCGTGTTATTGTTACTGGTTGTATATACTGTAGGGTGTTTCTTAGCGCTGTCTGTTTTCTCTGTCTCTTTCAGTGTGCATGATTATTTTATAGTATACCGTGTAGAAATACCCTTTAATAAACTGTGGAAAAACAAACGTACAGCAGGGTGTTTCCTAGTGCATTATTGGTCCTCTCTCTCTCTCTCTCTCTCTCTCTCTCTCTCTCTCTCTCTCTCTCTCTCTCTCTCATCGCGATGCAGCAGGGCATATGAGCATGATTACCATGATCTATCCTGTAACCATCTTCGGCAGGCAGGGTGGTTACGTCTTCTCCGGTCTTTAAGTCATCGTACCCAGCATTTTTTGGAAGGTTGCTTCTGACCGCGAAAGGAAACTAGTTTCTCATTATGTAAACGTCTCTCCGGATCCGAAATTGGCGTTTGTTCTGTATATTTTTTTTCTTTTCTTTTTCTTAGCCCTGTTTGCTTAATTCTTTTTATATAAAATTGAATATTTCTGTTGTATTAGGTCAAAGAGGGTTATTTTACACCCTTGTATACTTACTCATGTTTGTGTGCTTTTTTAATTACTTCTTATCGTTAAACAAGAGAAAAATATTTTATTCCAAAACAAAACTATTCTCTTGATGACTGTTCGCTATAATGTCATATTCTCAGGATACTTGCTTTCAATGCTTTCGAACATTTTATGCTTTTTCCTTAATTCATAAAATAAAAAAGCAATTAAAAAACCATAAAGATCTGCTGTCAAACTTGTCACTATCCATATATAAGATTATTGGTTCCTAATCAGTAAAGTTCCTTATGACTTTTTTTTTCTTATACCTGATACCACGAACTTACCAAAACGCCTAGATTTGGTTCTTTAGAAGATTTTAACTTTTTATACATCAACATTGTACATAAATCTTATTTAACCTAGTAGCAACCTTTCTGTTTTTTATCGGAATTAGTGTCATAATTTTCAATTCCGCAAATTCTCAATATGAAGTTGCAGTTAGCCTGAATAACTCTAACGTGATCTCAACAGTTGTATAACAGTTTACTTCTAATTATCTATGATTGATGTCCTAAGTTGTGACTCTACTTTCATGATTTTCCATACGTAGATAAAGACGATAGGCGCTAATACACTCATACATTCTAAGCAACTGCTCAGCACCTTCCAGAAAGGCTGGGTACGATGACTTAAGTTTCCATGAGAGATCAAGGTAATCATGCTTATATGCTCTGCTACCTGCCGCATCATGATGAGAGAGAGAGAGAGGACCAATAACGCACTAGGAAACACCCTAATGTACATGCGTAAAGCCTATAGCACGCTTGTTCTTTCACATTTTATTAAAAGGTATTTCTATACTGTACTGTAACTATAACTTATCGTGAAATAACCATGCACAATGCAAGAGAGAGACAGAACCGACAACGGGCTAAAAAACACCTACTGTATTATGTACAAACAATAACTGCTGAATAAAGAATATGCTCCAAGAGCATTATTGATCATTTCCCAAACATAAACCGAAATCTTATTGGCTTCATCATGTTAATCACATTATGTCTAGTGCGAAATTCACATCTATGATTCAAGAAGTCTTCGCTTTCTGAAAAATATCGGTCGTGCTTTCTGACACTTGGTCTCCCTCGCCATCTTAGTTATTCTGCATCTCAAATGTTTTGGAGACACGTTCCGGCTGCCAACTAACGCCCCCCCCCCTCCCACCCCCGTCTTTCAACATGGCCATACCACATTTTTCTTCTATTTCCATGTAACCTATCTCGCACTATTTGCTGTGCCGAGAAATCGCCTCAGTATTCGCATCATTGCGAACAGGTATACCGACAGAATTCAAGTATTACGCCTCTGTTGTACAGTTGTACACACACACACACTACATGTATATATACATATATATATATATATATATATATATATATATATATATATATATATATACGCATATATATATGTATGTATGTATATATATAGTTTGTATATATTCCAACAAGGGTTCTAGCAAGACAATAGCTCACATAATGAGTTTATTCGTCTCGTGCACCATGACAAAGGCACATCATCAGTCTGGAATTTTATAAGATATATATATATATATATATATATATATATATATATATATATATATATATATATATATATATATACATAATGTATTTTATCATATACGTTGCATTTAATATAAAATCATTAAGCTGTACATGTCGTTGAATATCCAGTTCGCGCTCTTTCTGGAATGTCACTGGAGGGGAATGAAGAGTGATAAATGATTTGGTGAACAGTCTAGAACAGGGGTCGCCGACCATCGGCGGCTTTTTCAAGACACTTGTGCGACTCCAAGCTCTAAAAAAATACCTTTTAAGCCATATAAAACAAAGGAATTATGCAACATTCTGAAGAAAATATTTGATGAAATTCTATTCAATTTTAATTGCAAACTATGGGCATCAATTTAATTTCAATGAGATATTCATAGTTTCTATGGCCATTTTTGTCGTTGTCTCTCTGGCAGTTCTACGTTTTTATGATTCTCTTAATGAATGGCTCTTTCGCTTCAAAGGTTTTATGACCTCTGGTCTAGAACGTCGACCAAAAATCGTTGGTGGGAGGTGTTCGAGTCGCTACGTAACAAATCATTTATCACTTCTAATTCGCCTCCGGTGACATTCCCGATGTATCACGATTTGGATATTAAACGAAATTTTTAGCTTAATGTTTATATGTATATATATGTATATATATATATATATATATATATATATATATATATATATATAAAGATATCTATCTATCCACGTATATATATCCATATATACACACACACTATATATAACAATATATCATTCGAGCTACAAAAAAAAGTTAAGTATATCTTAGTTTTACCAGACCACTGAGCTGATTAACCAGCTCTCCTAGGGCTGGCCCGAAGGATTAGATATTTTTACGTCGCTAGGAACCAATTGGTTACCTAGCAACGGGACCTACAGCTTATTGTGGGATCCGAACCACACTATATCGAGAAATGAACTTCTATCACCAGAAATAAATTTCTCTGATTCCGCGTTGACCGAGTGGAGAATCGAACCTGGGACCACCGGATTGGCAGCCCAGCTCGAAAACCACTCGGCCAGCGAGGAACCATTCGAGCTACAAATGTCCTTTAATATCTAATTCGCTCTACCTCGGAATTGATATATTTTCATATATGTACCGAGGGAGAACTTTTAGTTGATAATAATTTCGTCCCCCCAAGGGATCGAACCACCGTCCAGTTGGACGGGAAATGAAATCAGAAACGGACAGTGACACTACCGAGTCTGCTAGCAGAGAGGCTGTAAGTTTATATCGATTCTGACCTTTACAAATCACCGCCGATCTCGGTGTATTCCTAATTAGAATCAATATGAAACCCCCTCAACCATGCTAGCCGATTCGAGCTAGCAGACTCGGTATAGCGTCACTGTCCCTTTCTGATTTCATTTCCCATCCAACTGGACAGTGGTTCGATCCCATGGGGGGACGAAATTATTATCAACTAAAAATTCCCCCTCGGTACATATATGAAAATGTATCAATTCCGAGGTAGAGCGAATTAGATATTAAAGGACATTTGTAGCTCGAATGATTTATATGAATCATGGTGATGTGATAAGTATTCATAACAAGGCTGCATGTGTCAAACGCTCGAATCGGCTAGCATGGTTGAGGGGGTTTCATATCGATTCTAATTACGAATACACCGAGATCGGCGGTGATTTGTAATGATCAGAATCGATATAAATTTATAGCCTCTCTGCTAGCAGACTCGGTAGCGTCACTGTCCGTTTCTGATTTCGTTTCACGTCCAACTGGACGGTGGTTCGATCCCATGGGGGGACGAAATTATTATCAACTACAAATTCCCCCTCGGTACATATATGAAAATATATCAATTCCGAGGTAGAGCGAATTAGATATTAAAGGACATTTGTAGCTCGAATGATTTATATGAATCACGTTGATGTGATAAGTATTCATAGATATATATATATACATATTTATATACATGTGGGTGTGTGTGTATGGTTGCGTGTGAGCATAACTTGCACCTACAAATTCATGTGAAATGTTATAATTATGTTCAAACGTATGTAGAAAGCGACATGAATTGTTGATACACACCCTGTGAAAACCGTCACCAGCGTCGTTCTCTTCGGCAGCTTCGCCTGTACCTGAAGGAGTTCAACCTACCGGAGCCCGATGCTACGGGGGATTGCGTCCAACAGTACCTGCACGTGGTCAGCGATGCTACAAGCGAGATCATCTGCGGCGCCAACAGCGGGCAGCATTGTGAGTGGGAGTTTGTAGGCAAGAGACCGTGCTGACATTGGGTCGACTTCCTTTCGCTCCTGATAAAAATAATTATTTTGTTATTGACGTGAGGCTGAAGTTTATGTTGAAGCGTTTTGAAGAGGACTAGGATATATATATATATATATATATATATATATATATATATATATATATATATATATATATATATATGCCCACCAAAACCTTGAGGCAATGGATATTACTGTATTAAATTTACATAGGCAACTTTCTTTTCTCTCATATAAAAAATGTAGGCTTCCTTTTCAGATACGAAAAGCTCGGAAAATGTGTTTTTGAATATTATATATATATATATATATATATATATATATATATATATATATATATATATATATAAAATGTATGCATATACGCATATATACTATACATATATAGTACTTATGTCTGTCTCCGTAGGTATATTATATATAATATATATATATATATATATATATATATATATATATATAGCCCACCAAAACCTTTAGGCAATGGATATTACTGTATTAAATTTACATAGGCAACTTTCTTCTCTCTCATATAAAAAAAGTAGGCTTCCTTTTCAGATACGAAAAAGCTCGTAAAATGTGTTTATCGAATATATATATAATATATATATATATATATATATATATATATATATATATATATCATATATATATATACATATATACATATATGTATATATGTGTATATATAAACATGATCTCAATTACTCAATATTTTGTACTTTATAACACCACAGTATACGTCGAAATCAACGATTACACGAAGCCAGTCAAATTATTCGTGGTGACGGTCAAAGCTGGTCTGCAAAGTTCCTGG
>NC_087205.1:19965348-19985348 GCF_015104395.2 Macrobrachium nipponense | reverse complement strand
AAAAGGAGAGGCCCACAGCCAAAACTGTGGAAACCGCGCCTTGCCTTACTACTTTTTCAGTGAAAGGCGAGGCCCACCGCCAATAACTGTGGAAACCGCGCCTGCTCACTTACTACTTTTCAGTGAAAGGCGAGGCCCCACCGCCAATAACTAACCGCTGCCCTTTGCTGAAACTAACTATGTGGTGAAACCGAGAAAGCACAGCCAATAACTGTAAAATCTTGCCTTGCCTTACTACTTTTTCAGTGAAAGGCGAGGCCCACCGCCAATAACTGTGGAAACCGCTGCTTGCCTTACTACTTTTTTGCAGTGAAAGGCTAACTTTCCTTCAGTTTGAAAAAAAGGCGCCCACCCCAATAAACTGTGGACCGCTCAGCCTACACCTTTTTCAGTGAAAAGGCGGCCACCGTCCATAACTGTGGAAACGCTGCCTTGCCCTCACTACTTTGCAGTGGAGGCGAGGCCCCCACCCGCCAATAACTTGGAAACCTGCTGGCCTTGCCCTTAAACCTACTTTTTTAGTAAAAGGCGAGGCCCACAGCCAATAAAAACTGTGGAAACCGCTCCTTGGCCTTACTAATTTTTCATGAAAGGCGAGGCCCACCGCCAATAACTGTGGAAAACCGCTGCCTTTGCCTCACTAACGTTTTTTCAGTGGAGGCGAGGCCCAGCCAATAATAGGGGAAACTGTGCCTTGCCTTACTTATTTTTAGAAAGGCGAGGCCCACAGCCAATAACCTGTGGAAAAATGCTGCCTTTGCCTTACTATTTTCAGTGAAAGGCGAGGCCCCCCCCCAACCGTCCAATAAACTGTGGAAACTGCACCTGCCTTACTACTTTTTCGTGGAAAAGCGAGGGCCCAACCGGTTAAAACTGTGGGAAACTGCTGCCTTGCCTTACTACTTTTTTAGTGAAAGGCGAGGCCCACTGCCAATAACTGTGGAAACTGCTTCCTTGCCTTACTACTTTTTTAGTGAAAGGCGAGGCCCACAGCCAGTAACTGTGGAAACTGCTGCCTTGCCTTACTACTTTTTTAGTGAAAGGCAAGGCCCACAGCCGATAACTGTGGAAACTGCTGCCTTGCCTTACTACTTTTTCAGTGAAACGCGAGGCCCACCGCCAATAACTGTGGAAACCGCTGCCTTGCCTTACTACTTTTTCAGTGAAAGGCGAGGCCCACCGCCAATAACTGTGGAAACTGCTGCCTTGCCTCACTACTTTTTCAGTGAAAGGCGAGGCCCACCGCCAATAACTATGGAAACTGCTGCCTTGCCTTACTACTTTTTCAGTGAAAGGCGAGGCCCACCGCCAATAACTGTGGAAACTGCTGCCTTGCCTAACTACTTTTTCAGTGAAACGCGAGGCCCACCGCCTATAACTGTGGAAACTGCTGCCTTGCCTTACTACTTTTTCAGTGAAAGGCGAGGCCCACCGCCAATAACTGTGGAAACTGCTTCCATGCCTTACTACTTTTTTAGTGAAAGGCGAGGCCCACCGCCTATAACTGTGGAAACTGCTGCCTTGCCTTACTACTTTTTCAGTGAAAGGCGAGGCCCGCCGCCAATAACTGTGGAAACTGCTACCTTGCCTTACTACTTTTTTAGTGAAACGCGAGGCCCACAGCCTATAACTGTGGAAACTGCTGCCTTGCCTTACTACTTTTTCAGTGAAAGGCGAGGCCCGCCGCCAATAACTGTGGAAACTGCTACCTTGCCTTACTACTTTTTTAGTGAAACGCGAGGCCCACAGCCAATAACTGTGGAAACTGCTGCCTTGCCTTACTACTTTTTTAGTGAAAGGCGAGGCCCACAGCCAATAACTGTGGAAACTGCTGCCTTGCCTTACTACTTTTTTAGTGAAAGGCGAGGCCCACAGCCAATAACTGTGGAAACTGCTTCCTTGCCTTACTACTTTTTTAGTGAAAGGCGAGGCCCACAGCCAATAACTGTGGAAACTGCTTCCTTGCCTTACTACTTTTTTAGTGAAAGGCGAGGCCCACAGCCAATAACTGTGGAAACTGCTGCCTTGCCTTACTACTTTTTTAGTGAAAGGCGAGGCCCACCGCCAATAAACTGTGGCGAAAAACTGTGCTTGCCTTACTACTTTTTAGTGAAAGGCGAAGGCCCACAGCCAATAAACTGTTGAAAACTGCTGCCGTGCCTTACTTACGTTTTTAGTGAAAAGGCGAGGCCCACCGCCAATGACTGTGGGAAAACCTTGCCTTACTACCTTTTTCATGTGAAAGGCGAGGCCACCGCCAATTACGTGGAAAACTGCGCCTTGCCTTACTACTTTTTTTAGTGAGAGGCGAGGCCCACCGCCAACAACTGGTGGAAACTGGCTGGGGGCCTTGCCTCACTACTTTTTAGTGAGAGGCGCAAGGCCCACAGCAACAACTGTGGAACTGCTGGCCTTGCCTAAACTACTTTTTTAGTGAGCGGCGAGGGCCCCCACCGCCAATAACTCTGGAAACCTTGCCTTGCCTTTGCCTTAATACTTTTCTAAGTTTTTTGAGAGGCAGAGGCCACCCCCAACAACTTGGGAAACTGGCTGCCTGGCCTTACTACTTTTTTAGGTGAGAGGCCGAGGCCCACCGCCAATAACTGTTGGAAACTGGCTGCCTTGAAACTTACACTTTTTTAGTGAGAGGCGAGGCCCACCGCCAAAACTGTGGAACCCTGCTGCCGGTTACTTACTACTTCTTTTTTACTGAAAGGCTTTTGAGGCCCCACCGCCAACAACTTGTGGAAAAATGGCTGCCTCCTGCCTCCTTATTACTTTTTTTAGGTGACCCCAGGCCGAGGCCCAACCGCCAACAACTCTGAGAAACTGCTGGCCCCCGTTGCCTTAAAATCCTTACTTCCACTTTTTTTAGTGAAAGGCCGAGGCCCACCGCCAATTAAACTCTGGAAAACTTTTTTTTGCTGCCTTGCCTTACTACTTTTTTAGTGAAAAGGCGAAAGGGCCCCACCGCCATAACTGGTGGAAACCCTGCTGCCTTGCCTTATTACCTTTTTTAAGTGGAAAGGCCGAAGCCCACCGCCCAATAACTGTGGGAAACTGCTGGCCTTGGCCCTTAATACGTTTTTAGTGAAAGGCAGAGGGGCCCACCCCAATTTTTTAACTGTGGAAACTGCGCACCGGTGCCTTATTAGCTTTTTTAGGTGACCCAAAGCCGAGGCCAACCGCCAATAAATGTGGGAAACTTGATTGCCTTGACCACCGGCCAATAACTCTGGAAAATGCTGCCTTGCCGTATTACTAGTGAAGGCGAGGCCCACGCCAATACTGTGGAAACTGTGGCCTTGCCTTACTACTTTTTAGTGAAAGGCGAGGCCCACGCCAGAACTGTGGAAAACTGCTGGCCTTGCCTTATATTTTTTAGTGAAAGGCGAGGCCCAACCGCCCAATAAACTGTTGGAAACTGCTTTTGCCCTTTTTTGCCCACACCGCCAACTCTTGGAAACTGCTGCCTTTGCCCTTACTTTTTTCCTTTTTTAGTGAAAGGCGAGGCCCACGCACTGTGGAAAACTGCTGCCTTGGCCTTATTACTTTTTTAGTGAAAGGCGAGGCCCACCGCCAATAATGTGGAAACTGCTGCCTTGCCTTACTACTTTTTTAGGTGAAAGGCGAGGGCCCACCGCCAATAAAACTTGTCAAAAACTGCTGCCTTCCCTTACTACTTTTTAGTGAAAGGCTGAGGCCACGCCAATAACTGTGGAAACTGCTGCTTGCCTTATTACTTTTTTAGTGAAAGGCGAGGCCCACCGCCAATAACTGTGGAAACTGCTCCTTGCCTTATACTTTTTTAGTGAAAGGCGAGGCCCACCGCCAATAACTGTGGAAACTGTGCCTTGCCTTATTCTTTTTAGTGAAAGGCGAGGCCACCGCTAATAACTGTGAAAACTGCTGCCGTGCCTTACTACTTTTTTTAGATGAAAGGCGAGGCCCACCGCCAATAACTGGTTGGAAACTGCTGCCTTGCCCACGCCAATACTCTGGAAACTGCTGCCTTGCCTTACTATTTTTTAGTGAAAGGCTCGAGGCCCCCACCGCCAATAACTGTGGAAACTGCGGCCTTGCTTAATACTTTTTTAGTGAAAGGCGAAGGCCCACCGCAATAACTGGCAAAACTGCTGCCTGCTTATTACTTTTTAGTGAAAGGCGAGGCCCACCGCCAAATAACTGTAGGAAAATGCGACTTGCCTTACTACTTTTTTAGTGAAAGGCGAGGCCACCGCCAATAACTGTGGAACTGCTGCCTTGACCTTATTACTTTTTTAGTGAAAGCGAGGGCCCACGCCAATAACTGTGGAAACTGCTGCCTGCCTTACCACTTTTTTAGTGATAAGGACGAGGCCCACCGCCAATAACTCTGGAAACTGCCGCCTTGACACACCGCCAATAACTGGGTGGAAACTGCTGCCTTGCCTTTTTTATTACTTTACTTTTTTGTGGGAAAGGCGAGTGCCCACCTCCAATAACTGTGAAAAACTGCTGCCTTGCCTTATACTTTTTTAGTGAAAGGCGAGGCCCCACCGCCAATAACTGTGGCAACGGCCCTGCTTGCCTTCATACTTTTTTAGTGAAAGGCGAGGCCCACCGCCAATAACTGGAAATGCTGCCTTGCCTTATTACTTTTTAGTGAAAGGCGAGGCCCACCGCCATAACTGGGGTGGAAATCTGCCTGCTTTATATTTTTTTAGTGAAAGGCCCGAGGCCCCCGCCAATAACTCTGGAAACTGCTGCCTTGCCAACCGCCAATAACTGGAAACTGCTGGCCTTAGCCTTACTATTTTTTAGTAAAAGGCTAGGCCCACCGCCAATAACTGTGAAAACTGCTGCCTTGCCTTACTACTTTTTTAGTGAAAGGCGAGGCCCACCGCCAATAACTATGGAAACTGCTGCCTTGCCCACCACTAATAACTCTGGAAACTGCTGCCTTGCCTTACTACTTTGTTAGTAAAAGGCTAGGCCCACCGCCAATAACTCTGGAAAAACTGCTGCCCCCTTGCCTTACTATTTTTTAGTAAAAAAAAAAAAAAAGGCTAGGCCCACCGCCAATAACTCTGGAAACTGCTGCCTTGCCTTACTACTTTTTTAGTGAAAGGCGAGGCCCACCGCCAATAACTGTGGAAACTGCTGCCTTGCCTTACTACTTTTTTAGTGAAAGGCGAGGCCCACTGGCAATAACTATGGAAACTGCTGCCTTGCCCACCACTAATAACTCTGGAAACTGCTGCCTTGCCTTACTACTTTGTTAGTAAAAGGCTAGGCCCACCGCCAATAACTCTGGAAAATGCTGCCTTGCCTTACTACTTTTGCAGTAAAAGGCGAGGCCCACCGCCAGTAACTGTGGAAAACTGCTGCCTTGCCTTACTACTTTTTAGTAAAAGGCTAGGCCCACCGCCAACAACTCTGGATCTGCTGCCTTTCCTTACTACTTTTTAGTAAAAGGCTAGGCCCACCGCCAATAACTGTGGAAACTGCTGCCTTGCAGTCCTACTTTTTAGTAAAAGGCTAGGCCCACCGCCAATAACTGTGGAAACTGCTGCCTTGCCTTACTACTTTGTTAGTAAAAGGCTAGACCCACAGCCAATAACTGTGGAAACTGCTGCCTTGCCTTACTACTTTGTAGTAAAAGGCTAGGCCCAAAGCCAATAACTGTGGAAACTGCTGCCTTGCCTACTACTTTGTTAGAAAAGGCTAGGCCCAAAGCCAATAACTGTGGAAACTGCTGCCTTGCCTTACTACTTTGTTAGTAAAAGGCTAGGCCCACAGCCAATAACTGTGGAAACTGCTGCCTTGCCTTACTACTTTGTTAGTAAAAGGCTAGGCCCAAAGCCAATAACTGTGGAAACTGCTGCCTTGCCTTACTACTTTGTTAGTAAAAGGCTAGGCCCAAAGCCAATAACTGTGGAAACTGCTGCCTTGCCTTACTACTTTGTTAGTAAAAGGCTAGGCCCAAAGCCAATAACTGTGGAAACTGCTGCCTTGCCTTACTACTTTGTTAGTAAAAGGCTAGGCCCACAGCCAATAACTGTGGAAACTGCTGCCTTGCCTTACTACTTTTTAGTAAAAGGCTAGGCCCACCGCCAATAACTGTGGAAACTGCTGCCTTGCCTTACTACTTTTAGTAAAAGGCTAGGCCCACCGCCAATAACTGTGGAAACTGCTACCTTGCCTTACTACTTTGTTAGTAAAAGGCGAGGCCCACAGCCAATAACTGTGGAAACTGCTGCCTTTCCTTACTACTTTTGCAGTAAAAGGCGAGGCCCACAGCCAATAACTGTGGAAACTGCTGCCTTTCCTTACTACTTTGCATAAAAAGGCGAGGCCCACCGCCAATAACTGTGGAAACTGCTGCCTTGCCTTACTACTTTGTTAGTAAAAGGCGAGGCCCACCGCCAATAACTGTGGAAACTGCTGCCTTACCTTACTACTTTGTTAGTAAAAGGCTAGGCCCACCGCCAATAACTGTGGAAACTGCTGCCTTGCCTTACTACTTTTTAGTAAAAGGCTAGGCCCACCGCCAATAACTGTGGAAACTGCTACCTTGCCTTACTACTTTGATAGTAAAAGGCTAGGCCCACCGTCAATAACTGTGGAAACTGCTGCCTTGCCTTACTACTTTTTAGTAAAAGGCTAGGCCCACCGCCAATAACTGTGGAAACTGCTGCCTTGCAGTCCTACTTTTTAGTAAAAGGCTAGGCCCACCGCCAATAACTCTGGAAACTGCTGCCTTTCCTTACTACTTTTTAGTAAAAGGCTAGGCCCACCGCCAATAACTCTGGAAACTACTGCCTTGCCTCACTACTTTGTTAGTAAAAGGCGAGGCCCACCGCCAATAACTCTGGAAACTGCTGCCTTTCCTGACTACATTTTAGTAAAAGGCTAGACCCACTGCCAATAACTGGAAACTGCTGCCTTGCTGTACCACTTTTTTGTAAAAGGCTAGGCCCGCCGCCAAAAATTGTGGAAAATGCTGCCTTGTAGTATTACTTTTTAATAAAAGGCTAAGCCCACCGCCTATAACTCTGGAAACTGCTGACTTGCCTTAATACTTTTTAGTAAAAGGCTAAGCCCACCGCCAATAACTGTGGAAACTGCAGCCTTGCAGTCTTACTTTTTAGTAAAAGGCTAAGCCCACCGCCAATAACTGTGGAAACTGCTGCCTTGCAGTCTTACTTTTTAGTAAAAGGCTAAGCCCACCGCCAATAACTGTGGAAACTGCTGCCTTGCAGTCTTACTTTTTAGTAAAAGGCTAGGCCCACCGCCAATAACTGTGGAAACTGCTGCCTTGCAGTACCACTTTTTTGTAAAAGGCTAGGCCGACCGCCAAAAATTGTGGAAAATACTGCCTTGTACTATTATGTTTTAGTAAAAGGCTAGGCCCACTGCCAACAACTGTGGAAACTGCTGCCTTGCAGTCCTACTTTTTAGTAAAAGGCTAGGCCAACTGTGGAAACTGCTGCCCTGCAATCTTACTTTTTATTAAAAGGATAGACCAATAAGTGTGGAAACTGCTGCCTTGCAATCTATCCTTTTAGTCAAAGGCTAGGCCAACCGACAATAACAGTGGTTGATACCAAACAATAACCATGCCTGATGTTTTAAGGAATATGAGCATGGCTAGGGGTCAGCATTGAGCCTATTTTTGTTTGCGCTGGTCAGGGATGTGTTGAGTGAAGCGATCAGGAATGAAGGGCTGTGGGAATCATTGTATGCTGATGATCTGGTGTCTACTGCTGAAAATGAGGAGGACTCACAAAGAAGGGTTGGAGAGTGGCAGGAATCTTTAGAGAGGGGTGGCTTAAAGGCAAATGTAAATAAAACAGAGGTTTTGCTGAGCAGTAGGGAAGATAAAGACAGAATAGTAATAAAAGAAAGAAGAGGCTCGATTATAAAACAGACAGAAAAGTTTGAATACTTAGGATCTACTTTAATCCAAGAGGGAGGATGTAAGGCTGAAGTTGACAGTAGGATAAAAGCTGCATGGGGGAAGTGGGGAGAGGTTGCTGGAGTGGTATGTAAAAAGAAAATCCCAGTCAAGCTAAAAGTCAAGATTTATAACACAGGGATAAGACCAGTGTTAATTTATGGAGCAGAAGCATGGGCACTAAGAAGAAAAGAGGAAGTAAAGCTTGAGAGAACAGAGATGAGAATGCTGAGGTGGATTATGGGAATAGCGCTGGTTGAGAGATTGGAAAATGATGAAATAAATAGAGGGGCAGGCTTAGTAAAGATTACAGAGGTGCTAATAGGGTCACAATTGAGATGGTATTGGCATGAGTTGAGGATGGATGACGAGGAAGGAGTGAAGAGGGCTTGGGAGGAACCTATTAGAGGAAGAAGATCGAGACTGAGAGAAAGAATTGGATGGCGAGATAAAGTGAAGGAAGATATGGAGAGAAGAGGTTTGGTGGAGGATGATGCCTTTGATGGAAGGCAGTGAAGGAGGGTCATCAGGCAACCGACCCCTTGATGTAGGGATAACGGTAGGAAAGGAGAAGAAAAGAGATATATATATATATATATATATATATATATATATATATATATATATATATGTAATATATATATGTATATATATATATATATATATATATATATATATATATATATATACATATATATATACTATATATATATATATATATATATATATATATATATATATATATAGTGAGTGTGTGTGTGTTTTACTTATATACGTATATAAAGTTTTGGACGAGGGAACAGCCGAACACACAGAGGAGTAGTCAACCACGACGATCGGCTCGTCTTTTGGCCAGAGATTTGAACGAGGGAATAACATGATTAAGATAGTTTGTTTTGGTTGTTATCTCCCTTGGAGACGTTTTCCAGAGTCCTGCCTGTCCTTCGTAACTTTTTTGTATTATATTTGTTGAAAAGAAAAATCAGTACACGGCTGATGAGGTCTACTGCATATTCAAGTAGACGAAAGCTCCCGTCTTTTATGTATTTTTTAAATAAACACATTTTACATAATTGTGGGACTTTGATTACTTCAAGATATTCCAGTCACGTTATGGTGATTTTTTGAGATATATATATAATATATATATATATATATATATATATATATATATATATATATATATATATAAATATATATATATATATATATATATATATATAATATATATATATATATATTCTCTCTTTTTCCATTAACTGACCAGTAACCATTACTTCATCTCTTTCCTAAAACCAGGCAGATCCTTCCAACTAGGAGTCGTCACCAACGACGAAGAGTCGGAAAATGGCGATTTCGACAACCGCGGATTTCACCTGCGCTACGAACAGGTGAGGTGTCCTTGATTCCACCACCACCCACTCGGGTCCCCCCCCACAAACCTCCCAAACCACCACCACAACCTGTGATGCCGAGATTGTCAGAGGTGACGTTCCCCGAAAAACGCATTGAAAATCAAGGAAAATATCATTATTGCGTCATTGTTTCTTTTTTAGAGTGGTCTCTTGTTGCTGTTGTTTCACTTGTTGCTTTGCAACTGAAATGCGTTTGTTTTCAATATAAGGGAGGGAGGATGATGTAACTTTTTACGGTTTTTATACCGTTGTTGTTATTGTTTGTACATATAAATTATACCGTTTTAGTGTCTTCACCTTACACAATATCGTCTTTTTTTAATTTTTGAGATATTTTGTACCAGTTATGAACAGGCTTTATATATACGTATATATACATACATACATATATATATATATATATATATCTATATTATATAATATAATCTATATATATATATATATATATATATATATATATATATATATATATATAATATATATATATGATATAAATTATACTATATATGTATTTACACCTATATATATATATATATATATATTATAGAATATATGTTATATATTTATATATACAATATATATATATATATTATATATATATATACATATAAATGTATATATCATATATATGTATATTAAGTATATATATATATTATATATACAATATATATATAAATATATATATAATAATATATAGATATATATATCTATATATATATCCTATACCGT
This sequence comes from Macrobrachium nipponense, assembly GCF_015104395.2. Taxonomy (NCBI): domain Eukaryota; kingdom Metazoa; phylum Arthropoda; class Malacostraca; order Decapoda; family Palaemonidae; genus Macrobrachium; species Macrobrachium nipponense. The sequence goes on along the minus strand of NC_087205.1, from coordinate 19,975,265 downwards.
ATCTCCTCTATATATATATCTATATATATATATATAATAATAATATATATAAATATATGGTATATATCTATCCATATATCTATACTATGTCTATCTATAAATTCTATATATGGATTTACTCTACATACATACGTCCATATATATAATATATATATATATATAATATATATATATATTGGTATCTATATATATAATATACTATATATATTATATATATATATATATCCAAAATAAATATATATATCTATATTATACCATATCTATATCACATATATATATAAATAATAATATGTATATATATATATAAAATAATAATAATATATATATTATATATAGCGTTATATATATATATAATATATAATATATTATAATTATATATGTATATATAACTATATACATTATAATATAATATATAATTATAATATATAAATATCTATATTATACTGTATTTACATATACATCATACATGACATTACATGAATATATATATATATATATAATATATAATATATATATATATAATAATAAATATAATATTATACCTTATACAATATATATACATATATATATTAAATAATATATAATTATATATAACTTATATAACATATATATATAATATATATATATATACGTTTTATAATATTCTGTGCCGGTTGTAATTTTGTCTTTTCGTGTAAGCAAATTAGGCTCATGATGATTTCGGTAAAGAAAACTACGACGGTACATTAAATAAAATATTTATTCTTTGAATATACAATATATATATATAATCTTTCTGAGAATGAAAGTTCCTTTTATTAATACGTAACATACACATCCAAGGAACCTCATGTAAGCATATAGATGCAGACACACACACACACACACACTATTTCACTTGAAAAACAGACGGCTGGAAATTTCATCTCCAATATATATAAAAAATAATTTGGAAGCCCAAAAGCCCAGGCTGCTTCTGTCAGCTACAAATCCCAGGCTTTGGCGGAAAGCCCAGACCAGACTGGTACTGCAATTTGCAGAGAGCCCAGTCTGCTACTGACAGCTGCAAAACAGGTTAGACTGCCTCTTGTCAATTACAGCATGATTCACAGCATATATCTTCTTCACGGCATATATAAAGAAAAATAATCACGTATTCGTTTCTCGCTTCTTCGCATTCACTATATACTCACTATACATGTCAAGCTGCAGTAACTGCAACGTAAAAGTCAATGACACTTCGTGATGAGCTTTCACTATGTACAATGAACGATGAATGAGAATGGTGAGTTATGAGGCGATGGTCAGCACCTGTGTCGCAGGCATTTTTTTTTTTATCCTATACGTAATGCACTGAACAAGGTGTCTTGGAAATTACCGTGGGAAAACGACTGTGTGAGGTGAGTAGACTTTTGAGAAAACGTCAATGCAGGGATACGTTGACTGAATTTATGAAAATGTCGAAGGTACTACAGGGTTAAGCTGGTAGAAAATCTACACTTCATCATAATAAAATGTTAGAGTCATATGAAAACGTCAATGGTATGGGGGTACACCTATAGAAATTTAAAAAATCTTTACTTGATGGGAACAAATTGGAAAATTTTCAGAAAACGCCTGTTGTACAGCGCTACACTGACAGAGTTTAAATCTACATTCTAAGGAAACATTGATTGCATTCGCAAATGCGTCCGCAATATACTGGTACACTGATAGAATACAGTGAGAGAATTTAAGAAAATCCGCATAGCGTGGGAAGCTATCAGACAGAATTGAGAAGCGTCTACTGAAAGGGAACATTTACATATCATACAAGAAAAGTCTGCTGTGCGGCACTGGAGTCAATTCTTTAGTTTAAAGATATTTAATGAAAAGCGTATTTCACAGGAATACTACTCTGAAAAGTAACGTAAGTCCACGAGTACCAACAGGCAGTAAGTCCACCTTGAACTATAAACTATTTATCATATATGCATTGGGATACTACTGACACAGGATTAATATAGCAAGAGTGAGATGAGATGAGAGGCTAAGATGCCACATGATGCAGGTGATGTCATTTCTGATATCTGAGAATAAGTGTCTCCCTTTGAAATGGGAGGCAAGTTGTTGAATACACAATAACTACTTGAGAGAGAGAGAGAGAGAGAGAGAGAGAGAGAGAGAGAGAGAGAGAGAGAGAGAGTAGGTCTACAGAAAAGTGTGGGTTTTATGCACTATTTCCTCTTCACCTTCCACGTTAAAATATCGTAAAAGGTGACGACTGATAACAGCATCTTCTTACGGACGTATGGCTGGAATTTGTCGTATTACGAAGTTACAAGTCAGAAGGACGACAAAACTGTAAGCTCTTCAAAATCATCCAATTTTGTAGACCCGAAACTCTCGTGAAGCTTTCACCAAGCTTTCATATATATATATATATATATATATATATATATATATATATATATATATATATATATATATATATATATATAGTATATAGGAAAAAAGGCGCATGACTTCCGAGTCCGACACCAAAAGTTGAAAGTTCAGGAGTGGGGTCACAGGTGAGGTCACTCTCCAGGTCGGGTCAATTAGCTTTCTGCGTCAGGTGACTGAGCTTTTGGCATGAGGACCACCTGGGCTTCGTTGCAGTTGTTGGACTTCCCACCTGATGGGAAATTACAAGATTTTTTAAATTATAAAAGATTAAAAATAAGATATTTAACAAATATTTAAAACTTAGGAATGCACAAATCATATTTCTCAATCAACGAAAGATAAACAATGAATGTAAAAATGGGGAAAACTTTTAAAGGAGTAAATAAAGCTCACACAAAAGATGAACATTTCAAACAAAGGAATTCATAAACGACTAAATTTTTCTATAAAAAAAATAATAAAGTATTTAAAAACTGGTTACGGAATACTATATATTTTCCTATCGACAGATAATGTTTAAAAATGTAAATAAAGTTCGCACACAGAAAAAGACCTGGAGTACTTACAGTTCTGTTTGGGTTTTGGTTCGTTCCATGATTGCGTTCTATTGGAAATGAAGCAGATGTAGAGGGTGCCAGTTACCAAATACATCCCGACCGTGATTAAGAAAACGAACCGCCAAGCTGTGATTGTTTGCTGTTTGGGAGGAACAAACGAGAAAGTGGTTAGACTTGTGAGAGAGAGAGAGAGAGAGAGAGAGAGAGAGAGAGAGAGAGAGAGAGAATTACAATAAAACGTATTATAATACCCTGCCCAAAGTATTAATATTACGTTGAGTGACCGTCCTTTGGTATATAAAATCATTACAGGGCAATAACATAAGAACTGTAAAACGCATAACGAGAAAAAGTAACGGAAACTAACAGAGAGAAAGAGAGAGAGAGAGAGAGAGAGAGAGAGAGAGAGAGAGAGAGAGAGAGAGAGAGAGAGATTACGTCTAATATATCAAAATTAATTTATATTCAGTTTCCTTCCTTCGATATATTAACCCATAAACGCCAAAAAGACCGGAAACAAGAGATGGACATCTATGCAAAGCATAGCAGAAAAATAATAGAAACTGATTAATAGAAAAATGGCAGGAAAATAGAAACAGAGGAAGAGAAAAAAAAAGACCCGCACTTTCTTCCAAAAATTGGAAAAGACTGGAGATAAAAAATGAACGACTTTACACGTATAGAAAGAAAAATAAAAAAAAACTGAAAGAAAGAAAACATAAAAAGAGAACAATAGAAACAGAAAAAAAAAAGATCACTGGACCTCGAGAGAAGTCAAATCACTACACTTACATTCCCCTCCGTCAGAGCTCCGGTGATCATGGGGGCGAAGACTCCAGCGAAGGACCCGAAGGTGTTGGTGAAACCCAAGAGGGTGCCGGCGAAGTTGGGTGCCAGGTCCTGGTGGGAGCACAGGAAGCCGCAGTTGGCACTTCCACTGAGGCCTACGGCCAGGCACAGAACCACCACTGCCAGGCCGGAGTTGCAGTTCACGAAGCACATGATGATCAGGCTTAACATGGCACCGTGCAAGGCTGGAAATTGGAAGGGAAAATGAATTTATTAATTTTGATTAAGAAAGCGAGTAAGGCAGCGTGTTAAGGGTATGAGCGGCAAATTGGAAATTTAAAGAAAGTGAATACGCCAGAGTGTTAAGGAATTTCGAATGCCAAACTAGAAAGAATTTTGAATACTGTAGGATATTTCAAGGAAAACGAATGTCGCTAGCAAAATTTCATGAATAATGCTAAGGTAAGAAAAATGAATAATGTCGTTCTCTCAAGAAAATGAATGTCGCTACGGCAAAATTTCATGAATAGGGTAAGATAATTGAATAATGTCGATCTCTCAAGGAAAATGCATGTCACTACGTCAAAATAGAATTAATAATGCCAACGGAGTAAAACAATAAATAATGGCATTGAAATAAGGGATAATTAATGTCAACAGGTAAGGAAAATGAAGAATCTGAATGAGGTTAAGGCAAATGAATAACATCATCGGGGTCAGGAAAATGTCAACTGTGTAAGAAAAATGAATAAGCTCAATAGTGGTGTGGTAAATTATAACGTCAGTGGGACGAGGAAAATGAATGATATCGGTATGAAAAACGTCAACAGGAAAATGAGGATAAGAAATATCACTGAGATAAGGAGAAAAGAAAGTCAATGGGATTGATAGATTAGAAGTTATACTGTATCGCAGTTGTAACACTGACACCCGAAGTTCATGAGAAAGGGCTCGCATAATTATATGAACTAATGAGAGTATCCAAGACGACTTAATATGAGAAGGAGAGATTCAGAGGCGCGCGTCCGGTAAACAAAAACATTAGATGAAAATAAGCAAAGGACCTTGATGGTCAATAAAATGACATTTGAATTTCAGAATCACGTATGACTGATCATATCATACAGGCAAATGTGTAATCAACACAGCAGATAAATAATTTTAAGAATGAAAAAATATGAGTGAGGAATGGAGGGATAGTCCACAGATAAAAATCTTAGTAGTTCTAATAGGTCTTATGATGAGTGATTTAAGGTGTCTGGTGTGAGAGGCAGTGGGTTACGGTGAGACCTGAGGCCATGAGTTGATTATCAATAAATAATAATAACAAGAATAAATTAACAGGGAATGAAGCAAGAAGAGGGAAAATACTTAAAAGAAAAGTTTAAGAGCAAAATGTTCCCGAAATTCTTACAACCTTACAATTCAGCGAAGCAAAATGACTACAGGCAATGGTTCACAATGAGTACCGATACCCACTGGAATAAGTGAATGAATGAGTAAGGTAGCGAGTTCGTTCGTTCGTTCGTCCGTTCCAGGAACCCTTACCCATAGACATGGAGAGACGTCTGACGGTGATGATGGTGAGTTTGCCCGCCCTCGTCAGGTAATCCATGAGGCTTCCCCACACGTATCCCCACAGCCACATGACCAGGAACGGAAGGGCGGAGAGCAGGCCGTTCTGCAAGGAAAGGTTAGGAGAGATGACCTTATTTGCTCGGAAATGACCTTCGATTGTCTGGTGTTAAGTCCTAAGATTTGTAGCTAATCTTAAAAGAGGGTTTTCCTTTTTTAATTACAGCTGTCGAATGTATGATTATCCGTAAAAACAATCATACATTAGCTAATAAAAATAGCATTACTACTACTAATAACAATAATCGTTATAATCATCATGATAATATCTGCGGATCATAATAATAATACCATGGGGCACCAGAGTTGAAGAGAAAGAAAGGGAAAAAATGGATAAGTATCAAGACCTGAAAGTAGAAATAAGAAGGATATGGGATATGCCAGTGGAAATTGTACCCATAATCATAGGAACACTAGGCACAATCCCAAGATCCCTGAAAAGGAATATGGAAAAACTAGAGACTGAAGTAGCTCCAGGACTCGTGCAGAAAAGTGTGCGACTAGAAACAGCGCACATAGTAAGAAAAGTGATGGACTTCTAAGGAGGCAGGATGCAACCGGGAACCCCAATATCTGAAAACCAGTGAAGACGAGTGGCTAAGGAGTCACTGGAAAGAAGGGCTGATAAAAGTAGACGAAGAAACAGAAATATACAGAGACAGGAGAATGACAGATAGAACAGAGGTAAGGCACAAGAAACCAATGCACGGACTGTAACGAGACAGACTAAAGAACTGACCAGCGATGAAACATGGCAATGGCTACAGAGGGGAAAACTCAAGAAGGAAACAGACAGAATGCTAACAGCGGCACAAGATCAGGCCTATAGAACCAGATATGTTCAAAGAACGATAGATGGAAATAACATCTCACCCATATGCAGGAAGTGCAGTATGAAAAACGAGACCGTAAACCACATAGCAAACGAATGTCCGGCACTTGCACAGAACCAATACAAAAAGAGAATGATTCAGTAGCAAAAGTCCTCCTCTGGAGCCTTCGCAAGACTCACCAGCTAGCTTGTAGTAATAAGTGGTACGAACACCAATCTGAGGCAAAGATCCTCTAGGACTATGGTATCAGAACAGATAGGGTGATACGTGCCAATAGACCAGACGTGACGTTGATTGACAAAATCTAGAAGAAAGTATCATTCACTGACTTCGCAATACTATGGGACACAACAGAAGATGAGAAAAAAAGAAAATATTGATAAGTATCAAGACCTGATAATAGAAATAAGAAGGCTATGGGATATGCCAGTGGAAATTGTACCCATAATCATAGGAACACTAGACACGATCCCAAGATCCCTGAAAAGGAATCTGGAAAAAAAACTAGAGGCTGAAGTAGCTCCAGGACTCATGCAGAAGAGTGTGCTACTAGAAACAGCGCACATACTAGAAACAGCGCACATAGTAAGAAAAGCGAGGGACACCTAGGCAGGCAGGATGCAACCCGGAACCCCACACTGTAAATACCACCCAGTCGAATAGGATGACTGTGATGAACAAAAGAAAAATACAGAAATAATTAATAATAATAATAATAATAATAATAATAATAATAATAATAATAATAATAATAATAATAATATCTACGGAGATTAAAGATGATTACCAGTGGAAATTAAACGTATCCTTTGTTATTATTATTATTATTATTATTATTGTTGTTGTTGTTGTTGTTGTTGTTGTTGTTGTAAAGAAATTCACAGTCTCGTGAAAACAAATTGTGAAAAAATCCACAATTATATATTAAAATATATTTCTGCGCAAAAAACAAAGACTTTCGAACATCAGTGTAGACTACCCTCTCCATTTATATTTTAACGTCTACGCTGATGAGGATCACCGTTCAGGTGTTCGAAAGTCTTTGTTTTTCACATAGAAATATATTTCAATCTATCATTATTATTAATATTATTAATCCCTTCGCGTTATTTCCGTTCTCCGGCCGCCGAGCGTCACTTTACCTGATTAATATCGAAGTGCTGCATATTCTTCAGGTAGGTCGGGATCTCCGTCAGGAGAGTGAAGAACCCGTAGTCGTATCCGAAGGCGCCGATCATCAGGCCCCAGAACGGGAGGGAAGTGAAGATCTCCCTCAGGGGAAGGGCCACAACCTGCAGAAAGAGGGAAAAAAAAAAAACTATTCAAGTCAAGGTTGCAATAGGTTGCAAGACTCAATGGTGCAATTGGAGATCATCAAATTAAATTCCTAATTATATATCCCTCGTTTATCATAAGGCAAGCGGTGTTGCAATGCTATATGTGGTCCTCGTTGCATGACTTGAAATGATCTATAATTCCGTCTCATCTGGAACATGGTTTCATAACCATTCTCATTACATCTTAATGACATACATCAACGCAATCTCTCTCTCTCTCTCTCTCTCACTCTCTTTCTCTCTCTCTCTCTCTCTTACCTCCGCCCTCTTGGTGTCCTCTTTATTCGCCTGAAGAAGGGCCAGCTCACCAGGCGAGATCCTTGGGTGCTGCTCAGGGCGGTCGTAGACCAGCGCGAACCAGAACACGGACCAGACCAGACTGAGACCGCCGAAGAGGTAGAAGACGGAGGGCCACCCGCCGAAAATGGGGGAGGAACAGAGATACCCTCCGATGGGCAGCGAGAGCACGGTGCCCAGGGGAAATCCTGCAAAGGAGAACGAATTTCATAAAGTCCTGACTGCCTTTTTATATGATACGGGGAAGATCCTGCATTGGAAAATTAATTTCATAAAACTTCTTAGGGATAGAATAAAATCGCTCTGGAATAAAAAATATAAAAACTCTTACCTGAGTAAACAATGGTGTTGTAACGGCTCCTTTCAGACGGGGAGATCCAAGTGGCCAACATCGAATTGACAGCAGGGAAAACAACACCCTGAGTTGAAGAAGAAGAAAGAAATATTAAATAAACGAACGAATTAAAACAAAACAATCTACGGAAGAAATAAGAACGTTGGAGGGATATTGATGCCCTTTGTTGAGATGTGTTTGGGAAGGAAATCCCTTCCTGGTGATTTTTTATGTTAATTCATTTTACTTGCATTGAGATTTATGGAAGTGAATTTAATTGCAGTGGAAGTTTGTCCTGTAATTGCTTTGTGACTATTGAGAGAGAGAGAGAGAGAGAGAAATTCGTCTCTTTCTTACCTGTACGATGCCGCTGAGTACCCTGACGGCGATGACGAATTCGGTGGAGGTCCTCGCGCTGATGGGCGTGATGATTGTCAAAATCGCTGATAGAAAGATGCCCAGACCGAAGATCCTTTTCCCGCCGGAGTATTCGGCCGCTCGCCCTCCAAGGATGTTGGTGCATGCGTAGCCCCAGAAGAAGGATCCGAGGATCACGCCCTGCGTCGTCTCGTCCCAGTCAAATTCGCCTTCCTGGGGATAAAAAGGGCATCGATCAGACGAAATATTCATATTCACATTTTATTTTTGCTTATTTCATTAACATAACTTTCATAGCTATCGAATTTGCTGATCGTATTGCGTTTCCTTATATCTTTATTATTATTATTATTATTATTATTATTATTATTATTATTATTATTATTATTATTATTAATTCTGATGCATCCTACAAGGGTTCAAAGAGCATTGATGGGATGAAATATTTTCTTATTTCTTCTTTCCATAACATTAACTTTAACAATTTTCGAATCTACCAATCGTATTGCGTTCCTAATATTATTTTTCAGTTTTCAATATTTCTGATATAATTCAACTTTAGTTAATGTAAATTAAAGTAACTTAACCTGAAATAAGATATCGTGGCGTGAGGATACGATCATACGTTGTGAAGCTATTATTATTATATTATTATTATTATTCAGACGATAAACCCCTATTCATGTGGAACAAGTTTATGAGGAGAGAAGAACCTTCATCAAGGAAAAAAGGAAGGCCTACATTCATAAAAAGTAATTTTCTGGTGAAAAAAAAAGTACTGAAAGAGTAAAGGACAAAAGAAGATTTACTTAAAGGATAAAATAGGCCTTAAGTACAGAAAAGACGAGTCTGTATTGAAAAGGAAAGCTATCTTGGAGAGAGAGAGAGAGAGAGAGAGAGAGAGAGAGAGAGAGAGAGAGAGAGATTTTATATTGAAAAGGAAAACAGAAAATTGTCAAAGGGAGGGAGGGAGAGAAAAGACGACTCTGTATTGAAAAGGGAGAGAGAGAGAGAGAGAGAGAGAGAGAGAGAGAGAGAGAGAGAAGAAGCTAGATCACTCACCATGACAGTCTTGGTAGTATTCGCGTTCTCAGGAGCCGGACAGGCATCCAGCAGAATTCCTTGCTCTCCTTCCGTGGAGTTCTCGGCCTCGTGGTGATGTCCCTTAGAGCCGACCATGGCAACGATTGCTATGGAGAGAATGACGCGCATTCCGTACATCAAGGCGATGCCGATGAGGGAAAGGATCGCCAGGGTGTACCGTACTTGCCAGCATGGCAAAGCTGCAGGGAAATTAAATAACAGAAATGAACCACCAAACTGAAAGTTCCTCTTGAAGATTATACGCCAC
>NC_087205.1:19927848-19960348 GCF_015104395.2 Macrobrachium nipponense | reverse complement strand
GGCTTCTTGCTGTGAGCCAGACTGAGTGGACAAAAACTCAGACTCCCTGAAAGTCTACAAAATAAGCCAGGGACTTCCTCGGCGGCACTTGAGCTGAAGTGCCACTTGAAGCGATATGAGAATCAGTTATCATGACAATTTGCGTTTTAGTCGTCATTATTGAAACTTTAATTTTTTTTTCCAATGGCACACTGTAATTATCTAACCAGGCAAAAGTGCCGCCTGAGATGCAAAGCTGGACATTGGACGCCTTTTCAGTATTCAAACTAACACACAACATTTTTTAAGGGTTTTATCTCCGTTTCAACCCGTGGCTGGGACAAGTCGGTGTTTATGCTTCATTAGACGACAGCATCTTAAACGCTACGATAATCTACGTGGTATATTTTGCTTAAATTACTTTTAAGTTAGCATAGCTATGGTTAGGTTAGATTTTTTCCCATTTACCACATATTTTGGTATTTACTCAGTTTTACTTTAAGTAATTCATAAACACTTATTATCACTTTTCTTAAGAAATACAGCTAATCCTTCCAGGTCTGAGTCGTGTATTATGTTCCTATAGAAAATATTCGTCGGAGCTTTCAAATTCATGGAATCACTTCCTGTTTCTGGTTTCCCATCTCTTCCTGATGTGTTAGGCCACAGTTTTCTTTTCCACCTACCACTTCTTGTTTTGTCCGGGCCTGGGCTAGACATGGACAATCGGTTTCCTCTTCCTGGCGTCTCTAGAAAAATGCCCAGGGAACAATTCCTTTATCTAAACAAGTTTGTACATTCATGCCTCTCCAAGGGAAGGTCTATTATTATATTCAGAAGCTAAACCCTCTTCATATAGAACAAGCGCACAAGAGCCACTGACTTGAAATTCAGTCTTCCAAAGAATATGGCGTCTATTCGAAAGAAGTGACTTTAAGAAAAAGAGGTCATATTATCTAAGGCTTGCAGCCGACCTATAGGCTGTCTGGTATCTGCGGCAATGTGACGCGTTGGCTCCCCCAAAGAGGCCAAAAAGGATGAGACAGATTACGAGAACGACGTTTTTTCTTCCCGCAATGCGGATGGGAATTCCTACGTCTAGGACTCTCAATCTCTCCCGTCTGGGTCGTCGGTCGCATCCATTGCACTTCGGCGAGCTTTCGTGAAACCGAGGTCCGATCACGTGAACGGAGTCACTCGAGAGGGAGCACTGTGTTCACGTGCACCCGGTTTACCCGCCTTCCGGAGGTGGGGGACTCTCTACATAATACCCGGTTGCCGGGCATTTTTCGGGGTCCGCCGGTTTTTCGGTGACTATAGTAGATTAATACGGGTCACATTACTGCGACGGCGCCAAGTCACGCGACTTGAACAGAACTCTAAAGGAGGAGTGTATCCAGGATGCTTCGTTTTGTTTGTTTGTCAGTTTTTAAGAACGAATATTTCACTGATTTGAGTTATATATATAATTTCTACTTCTCATCTTTATCCTTAATCGGGGTCGCTGCTCTTAATGCAATGAACCTTTGCCAGGTATTTCTAGCATTCACTGAATGTCTTATTTCACCATTTCCTTTAGATGTTTATTAGACGGATTCACTTTTGGCCTCCAGACCTCCTCATTTACCCAGGCCTGATATATGCATGTATGTATATATATTAAATATATATATATATATCTATATATATATATATATATATATATATATAAATATTATATATATATATATATATATATATATATATATATATATATATAACTGATATGCATATATACATATGTGTATGTGAACCCTGAAACTTTGCTCAGTTACGCGAAAGTGATTGACATCCCATAATATACAAGTTATTCTAAAGGATTGTCCACACTAGGAAACACTGTCTGCAAACAATGTTTCCTGTCAAGACCTCAGTTGTCGTCAGGATGCTTGTCGGTGCAGTAGCCTCTGCATTCTACTTTGCTACTTTAATACACTCGAGGAGGGACAGGAGAAAGAAAAAGCCTACCTTTGATGCCAGCGAGATTCAATCAGGTATCTTTTCTTGTCCCTTGTTTTATCGGTGTCCGGTAAATACCATTCATAGGGGGGAATAGGGATTCAACGACGCATGCATTTTTTTTCTTTAATAATACATTTGATTGGGAGGTAATTTATTCACATCGGCCTCTTCGCTCCATCTTCCTTCTCTATGTCCCCCCCCCCCCCCCTAACATCCCAGGATGCACCGACCTCCCTTTACCATCCTCTATGCATGAAAGCAGCGATAGATAGATAACGGTTATTTTAAAAATTTCCCTCACCACCGAAGCCTAAATGTGTTCACAAAATATTTTCTGCCCAGAATAACTTTTTCTTTCATTTCCCACAATATTTGCGTAAACTCGTGTTACACGATGTATAAATTCATACACATACGAAAATTGATTATATTTATAACACATACATACAATATACATGTATACATGTGTATATAAACTTATACATACTTTATAAATGTGTATAAATACATATACACACAGAAACACTAAATGTTTTCCATTCTAAATGTTTTGTTTGTTTGTTTGAATGGTGTTTTTACGTTGCATGGAACCAGTGACAAATATACGGTAAAATTTGATTGCAAACAATGCTTCCTAGTGTGGACAGGCCTTATAAGCTGATGACAAACTCTATTCATAAAAGTCTTTAGAGTGTCAAGTGAAGTCATAAAATACACCTGTGTATAATATACAACACACACATATATATATATATCACATACTAGGCTGCATACGTTGATTCTCACACTTGTACACCTCTGAGCACATGCTGCTTGCGAAAGCTTCATTACAACATGGGAATTCAAACTAACGGTGATTGTCGAATTGCTAGGGGTAAATAATAGTAAATATCGTATTTATTTCTTATGGAGTTCTTCGTGTTTACAATATTACTGGTTTTGTCAGGAGAGTTGTCTTCTTACTTCCCTTCAGTACAGTACTTGCAAATATATATAATGGAATGTTTTGCTTAGTTCGTTTTGTTTTCCTCTTTATACAAAGTGAAGGGGGTACATTATTGACATTAAAAATACCTGTAAGTATATATATATATATATATATATATATATATATACAATTTATATTATGCACACACACACACACATATATATATGTATATATAATTCCTATAAAATCACAATTACTGATTAACGTGTCCCTGGCGGTGGGTAACACTGAGACTCGAGTTCAAATCTTCACTTGGTTCAGCCTAATGGATTTAGAAGGCCAGTGCCATTTTATCTTTCTATACGATGTTGCTCTCTCTCTCTCGCTGGTCAGATTCGCCAGTTGCTCACACACGACCTAGTGAGTGGCCTAGTAGTATTATGGTCGAAAGAACCAATGACCATAAAGATAATAGGTTGGGAGGATAGGATGCTAGGGTGTTTGTTTTATTATATCCTTATTGCTAAGACCTTGACCATAGTATATGAAATGACAGGCAATTGCCCCCCAAAAAAAATTCCAGTGGATCTATTACATTCGAAATAAAAATATATAAACAGCTTCTAATGCTATTCTTCCTTTCACAAAAAAAAAATAAATTAATAATTAAAAGCAATTTTTGCTTCGCCTGAAAAGCTGTAGACAGTCATTCCATACAGGCTGTTGACATGAATACAAGAGATCTAGTTGTATCCACACAACCAGTATACGTAAATACACTTGAATTTTGTTGTATGGAAGAGTTGTGCAGTGGCCATTATAAGGTTTTGGGATGAGAGTAAGCGTTGTATAAGTGCTATGGGCGGTGTGTGGGGTGGGGCTGGCGCTGGAGAGGAGACCTGGTCACTCGAAGAGAGTTGTTCAACAGAATGTCTCAACAACAACGTTGCATAACTGCTATATGGGAAATGGAATTGGGAAGAGAGTTGCATCAAGACCACGGTTGCACGACTGGTACAGAGAACGAGTTTTAAAGATGGTATAACTGCTATCAAAAGTTGAGACCGGGTTTCAAAGATGGTACAGCTACTTATTTTAAAAGTTAGATTTTCGAGTAGAGTTCAGGTAACTACTTGTGGAATCTGGTTTTGACTGCCATCAAGAACAGGTTATGACACGTGTTCCGCACCTCATGCGGAAAACGGGTTTCCAGATGAGTGTTGTACAATTGCTTTTAAGAGAAGAGGTCTCGGAAGAGCAACTTTGTTCTCTTGCATTTGAAACAACTGGCGAGAATGAGTTTCGATCAAGGCTAAGGCAAGTGGTACACCAAGGGACTCCCTCTTAAGTTAAATAGGCGGCGGGTATCTATCTGCTTTAGATCTTCGTCAATGAGAATCCTTTTTTCTTAGTGCTCCTTTGCGAAGGTCCTTTGCAGGGTTTGAATTTCGTTCTTGTCTTCCATTGACAGTCACTTATTAAACTTTCAACAGAGAAATTCTGCATTTCACTGGGAAATTCTGTAAAATTGAAGTGTCTTTATCAAATATTCCTTACAGAGTTTCACTTTTTTTAAAGATCTTGTTTCTTTCTTGGAAATTCTCATTTTACTTCAATTTTCCATACAAATGGCAACTTACCATCCATGAATACGCAAAGATATCTAGAAAATTGACAAAAGCATTGTAAAAATAAGTCAAAAGGCACGACGAATAAAACTTACAAATGACGAGGAAAACATGAAAATGATCGCTCTGTTAATTCATATCTGATCACGAAGACGTACATTCCTCAGCATATGCCATCAGAATGGCAAGCACGACCAGGCAATAATCGCACAACGCGAATATTCAAGTGCGCCGCAGTCCAGCATCGCAGACGACCTAGAGTGCGAGTGAACCTAGGTCAAAAACGATAAACTATACTCTGTTTATTTCCATCTGTCCACCCGCCTGTGGTGTTTGCGTATGGTAACACTGCGTCCCTGGCTTTAGATAGTTACGCTATGTGTAAGTTTTAGGTAAATAATATGGTATCTGGGTGTACATTTGCAACTGAAAAGTGTTTTAATAATTTACTGTATGCGAATTACATTGTTAATGTTCGAAATAGGGTTATTATTATTGTTGAATGTAAGCTGAATGTAACTGTCTAAAGCCCGTGACACAGTGTTACCATACGCAAACACCACACGCTGGTAGACAAATGGAAAAAAAAACCGAGTATAGATAAGGATATGCCACATAAAATCGCCGTCTCTCTTTATCAACACCAGAGGGAACTGAAGGCGTGATCAGGGGGACGATAAATGGCAGGATAATGCCTTATACAGACTGCAAAGCTTATCCACTAGTATTATGCGAAGGCATATGTTTTGCTGTAGCTGTCATCGAATAAGATCGATTTACTATCTAATTATCAGGAATGAAAGACAAACCTGGAATGGTATGGATACTTTAATAAAAAAAGGAAAAAAGTCTTGATTTTCGTCAAACATGTTCTGTCTTTCTCTCCCAGCGAGCCAACAGGTGTGGTGCAGGCAAGGCTGATAATCAATAGAAGAGGAAGCAGGAGGCTGGTATATCGAGAAGTCCTTAGGGACTTACTGTACATGCGAAGAGGATTCATCGTCTATAATGGGGGCATTATTGAACTGCACTGTCCAACGAGACGACCAATAATAATGATAATAGCCTACAAATAATAATAACAGCAGCCTGAGAACTCTGTTCCTCACGGACCCAGATGCTCTACCGCTGCAGCAGAAGGTTTCTCACTACATTCCCCGCCATTCACCATAAATAAATTATATACAAACAGATAAGACTATCTTGAAAACATTCTGACATTTCAACGTAACAGATAACCTTCAAGCTATAATAGCATGAACCAGCTTCTGACGTTATCTTCTAAAACCTTGTCCGGTTGTGGATCAGTATGGTTATCAAACTTAAACACCCTTTCACTTTGGTATAAGGATATCTTTCCTGAAATTTTTTTTTTTTTATAAAATGTTGCCCGTGCTAGTGTACAATGGAACCCCCATCTTGGAGGTAACAGCACCTGATGATACCCTTAAATTCAGCATGGAGTGGTTATCGGTGACCTACTTTATATATTTCATGAACATCCTCAAGTGAAATTTTAACCACACTATAATTTAGTCTCAATTTAGCAGATAATAGCAGACCTAAAGAATTTTATTCCCTTGATCATCAACACTACATTTACACTGTTATATATATATATATATATATATATATATATATATATATATATATATATATATATATATATCTATATATATATATATATATACTCTAGGGCACAATTTTTCACGGATACAACATTCATTGAATAGAATGGCTTTCTCACTGTTAACCAGCTTTTTTGAAATTGCTTCATATTTTCTAATTATTTTCTTTACTTCATTGTTCAGGTTACTAATGGACATAAATGGGGTTTCTTCTTCCATTTACTCCAGTATTTTTTACGCGACAGCTGTTTCGTCAACCTATACTTATTGAGTTTTTTCAACGTACTGGATACACATAATGGGGTTCTTCCATTTACTCCAGTATTTTACACGCGACAGCTGTTTCGTCAACCTATACGTATTGACGTTTTCAAGCGTACTGATACAAATATGTTGTTGTTGTTTAAGATTAAGCTGGCCTTGTGCCAGCACGGGCTCTTGCTCACAGAGCAGCCCGTAATAAAATACAAATATGAGCCTACATGCGTTTTGTGACGTCATGAGGACGGAAAGGTAGTACAATTGCCAGATACCTAGTTTTAAGTATTTACAAAAGACTATAGTGAAACATAAAATAAGACAAATAAATAATATGTTAACAACAGAAATTAAATAAAAAAGTTGAAAGTAAGTTATTATATACACATGATACATAAATATATATTAATTACATATATGTTTAATTCACTGAAAGTCAGTGTGCGCTCCTGTCCGCGTGTGGGGGCTTTGTTCCACGCGGTTGAAGGACTGCCTCCTACACGAGGGCAAGGATCGGTCTGCCTCACGTTGGATGTTAAGGCTGGGACGTTGCATTGCGATGCTGACTGCTTCTGATATCAATAAACGATTGTAGTTGCCTTCTTTGTGTATTATTTTGGTGTTTGTGAGAAGTTCTTGTAATGATGGTTTTTTATTGTGGGTATCCACAAAGTGCTGATGAATGGCTCCTTGGTTTCTGTGGGCCTGCATGCGACGTTTGAGTGTGGTGTTGTGTGTCCGATATAGCATTTTTGGGGGGACTGACATTGCTCGTCAGCACAGACAAACTTGTATACTATATCAGATTTAACCTCTTTCTCCGTCGATGGGGCCGTACTATTTTTCATTACCAAAGAGGCCGTAAGGTTTGGTTTGCAGTAAATCCTTGCTGTTATTTTGTTATATGGCGCTAGGGGGGTGGTTCCTCTTCGCAGTATACCAAGGATGGCTTTCCTTTCATCTTCGTGGTGTTTGTTGTATGGTATCTGATGGTATATCACTATTTCTTTGTCTTTGTCTTGTGTGTTGTTCCTCGGGGTCGGATTATGGAAAGCCTCTAATCTCTTTTTGACAACTTGCTGGATCATGTCATCTGGATATCCGTTATTTGTGAGCAGCTGTTGAACTCTGTTGATCTCTTCGTTAGTCGCTTTCCACGTGGAACAGTGTGTTATGGCGCGTTTTATGTATGCATTTACCACAGATCGTTTATATGCATCAGGGCATTCTCCTCTAGCATTTAAGCATCTTCCAGCGTCTGTCTTTTTAGTGTATACGGTGGTATTGTATTTGTTGTTCTTTTGGGTCACAAGTACGTCCAAGAAAGGGAGCATCTTCTCATCACTTCTTTCTACCGTAAAATTTAATGTAGAATTTGCTTGGAGTTTATTTACTAATTCTTCTATGTCATTGTCGCCCTTTGTTGTGATAAAGATATCATCAATATATCTCCCATAGATTCTGGGTTTTGTCAAGAGCACTAGCAGTCATAATTCATCGTCTAAGGCTGGGATACCAATGCACTTGGCAAAAGATAGTAGGCGATCCCAGGCCATGTAAGTACTGCGAAAGAATTCCAGAAGAACCTCTAGAACACTACCTCTTAGACTGTCCAGAAACGGAGCAACTAAGAGATAGGTACATAGGAAATGAACGCACAACCACTCAAATCACAAAGCACATTCTAGCAAACACCCATGAATTAGCAGGTTTCCTATGCTCCTACCCACCACCTAGGTAGGAACAGAACACAACCCTGACTGACAGCACATGATGCCAACAATCACGACCAATACCACATCCCAACCTAACCCACATAACATGCAAGACAAAAAAGACAAACCTCTTTAACAGACAGCCCCATTCACCTCTTGCCTCCTTCATCACCCTCCCCTCACGCTCATCACTATCCATCCACCACACTCACCAGACAACACACACCCTAAGAAAGCGGACCGGAAAAGGAACATGTCTCAGAAATTCACGAGCTACCTTACTAGCTAACTGTGCCTACAACTCAAACCTTCATTCTTCCAATCTGTTGGTCTCTCCTACTAGCCAACACTTACTACTATCCAGCTTTTCCTACGACTGAAGGGTACCTTAGGGTTTAAAGGGTTTCAACCTTGCCCATCAAATCCTTCATTCAATATCAAATCACCTTCACCACATCATTCATTGATCACCAATAAAGATTGCATATCCTAAGCATCTCACATCTCATACTAATATGAATTACGGGCTGCTCTGTGAGCAAGAGCCCGTGCTGGCACAAGGCCAGCTTAATCTTAAACAACAACAACATATTTGTATCAGTACGCTTGAAAACGTCAATACGTATAGGTTGACGAAACAGCTGTCGCGTGTAAAAATACTGGAGTAAATGGAAGAACCCCATTATGTGTCCATTAGTAACCTGAACAATGAAGTAAAGAAAATAATTAGAAAATATGAAGCAATTTCAAAAAAGCTGGTTAACAGTGAGAAAGCCATTCTATTCAATGAATATATATATATACTATATTATATATATATTATATATATATATATATATTATATATATATATATTATATATATATATATATAATATTATACAATATTATTATTAGATTTAATTACAGCATAAATATTTATCTATTTCCCAATCATCCTCCTCTGACATATGCTAGCTATTTTTACCATCTTGAGAAATACATTATATTTCTTCACATCGCAATAACTTCATTATGAATTCCAGTGCTTATCTACTTACAGTATGTCGATTGCCCTACATTTATAATGTATATGTCTAAATTGTCTTATTACATCGACGAATGACTATCCTCCATTCTCGTCTCGACTGTGTCATTGTAACCTACATGGCTCTCTCTAGAGCTGTACAAAGTACATTCATTGTAGTAAATGACTGTCATTTTCGATGCTGCATAGATGGATGTATACGTAGGACTCCCCTTCCCAACTTCTGTGTGTGTCTCAAGTTTTTTAGCAACCCACATGCAATGCAAACGCGCCATTCTCCTCAAAGTCTGTTGGAGAAGTCGACAGGCAACTTTAAAGGGTTCTGTCGGGTTGGTGTGGAGGCGACGGGAGGTGGGTGGTGTGAAGAGCAACGCGGGTGGGTTTGGGCGCTCTTTCCTTCCTGGCTGCTTGATGTGGGTCTGGAGGGCGTGGGAATGCTGCAACACAGTGCCGGGGCTCTCTTACACTGCATGGTGGCTTCCATTTTGGTAACATATGGTAGGAGCAATACTTAGAAACAGAGCAAAAATATGACATACTTCAACGGAACAAAGAAATGTTCCTCTTTGCTCTCAATTCCTTGGCTCTCCGGCCTCATTTATAGCAGCTGCCGTTTGACTGACAAATGCCAGACGATACAGGCAGTTCAGCAAATATGCTTTTTTCTGAATGAGTTTAATGTGAATGTTTGGAAATTCATTTATATGTATATATAATTCCGTGAGAGTAGAATTATTTTTATAAAAATTATCATTAGTGGGAGAAGGCAACTTCGGGTCGGGAGATATCCAATAACTGATACACCATTGTAGTACTATTAACTACTAGTAAAATAATGATCATAACAGTATTTTTTTTTATCATTATTAATTCTACTATATTTATAACCATGCAAAAGTAAGAAAAAAAATATTTCTGATAGAAACTCATACCATTGTACTACAACTACAGCTAAAACAAAGTACTACCCTAGACAAAACGTTCCCACCAAGAATCAAGAGCCCGTCCTAGCCCTAGAATGAATGAACGAGTGTACCACAAGGACAATTCCTCAAGGTCTTTTAAAAATAAGTGAGTGTTGGTAGACTTTAGTTCTTCATTTACAGCCGGCCCCCCACATTCACAATTTTTATAATAGTTGTAAGCTAAATTTATATCATATATATATGGCGTAATACAAACGAAAAGCCCACTATACTATATGGAAAACATTAAGCTTAATCATTTCTTACTTGATATTTTCATCAAAGAAAACCCCAAGAAACAGAAACGTAAAGAGAGGAGAAAAACGTATGAATAACGATAAAACCAACAAAAATGAATCTTTAGAGTGAGGGAATATAACTGAAAAGCAAAAATAACTGAGAACGGACTTGATAATTGAACAAAGCATATGAGACGAGATGAGCTCTGGAACAAAGCACACGAGATAACCATCGTGAAAATGAACAAGAAAACGCACATACTAGGTTACAAATGCTGAGAGAGAGAGAGAGAGAGAGAGAGAGAGAGAGAGAGCATGATGCAATCCTCAATATCACGATTGTTCCTTCACCCACTCAGCTTCACGCATACTGTGATGCCACGCCTCTGCCGTTATCTTACCAGCAGAAAGCACGTGGGAGCGAAATGCTAGCACTGATTATCTCTCTCTCGCCGTTTTCTCGAAATTGCCAGAGACCAACGAACGGGAATTCCAAAGTTGCGGATTTTCCAAAGGGATAATTTCAAGAACACCTTGTTTCCATGTTATCAGTGACGGTCGATAAGTCTTTCAACGGAAACCTCTCTTACCCATTATTTTGAGATAGATAGGTCGACATATGGAGAAAAATCACTTATATTGTACATACGTAAATACACATACACAATATATATATATATATATATATATATATATATATATATATATATATATATAGTGTGTGTGTAAAACAAGTTCCGTAGCAATCGACACCTGGTTTCCGCGTTTTGTTAGAATCAAGGTTAGTAGAACCGCATTACCAAAGGCTGATGAAACTCACGACGGTTATTTGTTGGCATTGCATCTGACAGATACTATCTAGCGCTATAATTCAAACACAGATAAGTCTAACAACGGTTAAAATTATGGTCACAAACTGAGGTTGTATACGCTTTCAAAGCTATGGATGTCTCACCAACATACGTATAGCAAGTGGACACTGCGAAAGATCGGCTATCATAATCAAATAACCAAGATTACCGAACGACACAAAGACAGTATATATTTAGGAGACTATTCCGAAACAAAGAATAGTGCCGTAGTGCACCAAATTCGGCCCCTAACTGCAAATTAACCCTTTCCATTCCTTTTATTCTATGCATACTATTTTTCACCCATCTTGTTTGCCACCCTCTTGTTACAATTAATTTAGTGCAACTGCGAGGTTATCCTGTTACACCTCTCAGACATAATTACTCTCATTTTTTTTCCAGCACTGAATGACCTTATAGCTCCCAGTGATTGGCCTTTGGCCAAAAGTCTATATTCCATAGACCTATCAGTCATTCAAAACCAGATATGTTTCACGAAAACTAGATAAGACTCTGATAGACGATAGTTGACGTCATAAATTATTGAAGTTTTGCTTTGACTTCCTTTTAATCATCCTTTATAATATACTCGAGGTTCAATCTTAAAATGCTGTCACTCAACCACCAGTGGCGGCTTACGATGATAAGAGCCGTGATAAGAGACGTATTATAATTCACTAACCCTCATTCAAGATGTGGAATAAGCCAGTCTAGAGAGATACTTGCCCTTTTATCTTAAATTGTTAATAAACACACGAATATAACAGTTAAACACCTAATACTATCCTTACTAAGCATTACCTAAAACTTCAAATTTTGTGTAACACGCAAAATACAATCCGGAAATGTGTTAGAGAAAGAGAGTTATCTAAGTTTTGCAGGGTTAACTTTGCACTTAGAATGAGGCCTATTTCAACGCTACCGAATTTTGACATATGGTTTCCAATACTCTTTTCCGATAAAAAGTTGTCTATTGAAAGATAAGAATAAACACCCTTTCAAATAACAGGAATTCGGCCATCCATAAATTCACCACTATCAGATACATATGGAAATGTATACCAACTGCTGTTTGTATATACCGAGTGCGTAGACAGAGCCAGAAACCTATCAGTATTCGCCAGAGAATTATTTACTCACCTGCTTGACTTGATGGGTTAATACGAACTAAAGACCACAAAGTATTATGTGCGGTGTATCTGTGGACCGAGCAGATATTTCTTTCCCGACGTCTTTCTCCAACCAAAGCCAGATGTAAACAATGCTTGCAACAGTAATTCGTAGCGTAGGTAAGCTCCCGTTTAATGATTGTGCAGTTATCGTACGTTGTTCAGAGACCTACCCTACGTCCGTGAATTCTCTATGCATTGTGTTATTATCATTTTATCCTTTATCTATGATTTTATATTTGATTTACAGGGAGTAAAGTACGTTCATGCTACGCAGAAAGACATTCTTTAGCGGACTGGTGAAGTTACAAATATGTGAGTCTGAAGTTCTTTCGTCTGGCAGTCATACCAGCACGTGGCACTGCACACAGCGAGACGGCGTTTCTTTACGCCCATTCGTGCCAAGTCCTCCTTTTCCTCCCCCGCGTGATAGCAGAGGAGAAAAAGAAAGAAAACGAATCTTAAATGATGAAACTTTGAAATTAGATGCCATTTATCTCGTTGTAAAATGTCAGCAATGATACTGTCTCAACTGGCAACTCGCCTTGCAAAAATGCTTGATTCGCAGAGTTTGGAACTTCAGTTAGCAAGATTATGTGCTTATAGATAAATTAAACATCAAAACTAAATTCTGAGAACGATAGACACAGTCTTAGAAAACGTTACGACGCTACAGAACTCTCTGAAAACGAATAATATTTTACATTCGTAAATTTGAACATATAAATGAAATTGATAAGTACAATTTGGCTTATGAAGAACCATTCTCATGCGACCCGGTAATCTTGTTACAACATCTTCAGTGAAGGGAGTTTTGAAGTCAATGAACTAAAAATTATTATTCAGTTAAAGTGGAATTAAATTACTTAATGCTACAAATTGGCGTCACAATAAATATATGGTCATCGTGTCTGTAAAGCGAAAAGTGTCTTAATCTCCTGCACTGCTGAAGTGCCAACAAATAGTACAATTGGCTTTAGATCAAGCCATCATTATGCGCGCACGGGCTCTTGCCTCAATGTGGGCTGTAAGTTTGGAAAGGTGTTGAAGGGTACGAGAGGCGTGGAGTGGACCTCAGGACTCATCAATCCAACTAAGACCTGAAAACTATTATCTGACTGATTGACGAACAGGAACGTGTTAGAATGATATAAACTGAAGATGACATTGTCCTAATCATCTGTGATGACGTCATAGAACCTCGGGCTCGTGAACACCAAGGTCGAGAGACCTTGGTGGTACAAGATCTTCTGAGAGAGAGAGAGAGAGAGAGAGAGAGAGAGAGAGAGAGAGAGAGAGAGAGAGAGGGTGGGGGGAATTATTAATATCATGGATGTTTAATGCTGGTTTGTTTATTACATCTGTAATTACTTCATAATATTGTTATAAATAATAGAAAATGTTCGTGCTGTAGTGACACTCTTATCAGAAGCACTTCTCTCAAACCAGCTATGACCATTGATGGTGCGACGCCAGTCGTTCTTATCAGTAAATCTGATAAATCTCAACTCCATAATTTGGATTTAAAAAAATATCAGCCCATATATAAAAAGAAATTCCTTCGTAATATATATATATATATATATATTATAATATATATAGATATATATATATATATATATACATGTATATATACCTATATATATATATATATATATATATATATATATAATATATATATATGTATATATATATATATATATATACATAGATATATATATATATACACACACATGTATATATGTGTGTGTGTTTAAAGGTATATCCTGAGACAAAAATAAGAAATAGATCGTTTGAAGATTTACTCAACTTGTAACAAAATTAAGCACAAGAAAATGAAAAAAAAAAAAAAAATCAAGGCATTACCGAAGAAAATGTAACAGTCAGAACCACCAAACAAGCAAACAAACATATGTTTAGGAAACATCTCGAGTAAAAGTCCCACAGATAGATAACATAGATGAATCACCTCACTGAACTTGACCTACTGTATGACAGATGCTCAGACAAGTGTTTGAGTGATAATCACGTGATATTTGAAGTTGAAAAGTGATGATAAGGAAAAAAGATAACAAATTAGCTATTATTATTATTAATATCCTTATTATTATTATTGTTGTTGTTGTTGTTATTATTATTATTATTATTATTATTATTATTATTATTATTATTATTATTATTATTATTATTATTATCATCATCATTTTTGGAAAAACAAATCCAATATGAGTACAAGTATGCTTAACAAATATATCTTAACATCTGTATGCATTTATTCTTAAACATATTTGTAATCATGCATACTTGGGGATTTGTTTCTCCATTTCAAGAACCTTGCTATTCTATTATTATTATTATTATTATTATTATTATTATTATTATTATTATTATTATTATTATTATTATTATTTTATTATTCAGAATAAACCGATGTTCATATAAAACAGACCTAAAAGGGTACTGACGAAATTCAAGCTTTCAGAGATTATGATGTTATTTAAAAAAGTAGCGGAAGATAATACGAAATACAGAAAGAAGAGGTCAGTAATTAGAAAAGAAAATAAGATAAATTAATAGAGTGAAAAATACAAATGAAACGAGGACAACTGATTAAAATGATAACTTTTCAATTCATCATTTTAACTACGTTAAGTTTAGATAATGTCGACTCATTTCATGTTCTGAATAGATTGTGCAAACACGATCCATAAGTAAGATGATGCATTTAGATAATAATAGATTTCTTTGTTAGCCCCGTTTTGGAATTTTGAGTTGATCTATGTCTTCTGTATTTCTGGGAAAACTATTCTTAAAGAAGAGTGTAGTACCTAAAATAACCTTGACAGACAGCTGAATTTAATTTTTGGCTAATATCGCCCCCAGCTTCCCACGGCTAGCTCTCTCTCTCTCTCCCTCCTGCTGCTCCTCCTCCTCCTCCTTCTTCTTCTTCTTCTTCTTCTTCTTCTTCTTCTTCTTCTTCTTCTTCTTCACACTTAGTTTTATGATTTTATGACTCCAATAAGTAGAAATAGCTTTAAGTGCAATAAAAAAATCATCAAGAATTTTCCTCAATGCTCACGGAATCGATTTAGATGTAACTTTAACATTCCCTAAGTCCATAATCTTTATTATACCTTTCAATAAAACAATACAAAACGCCAAGGTAAAGCGGAAAAAGTATACTTCCACAGATTGAGTCATCCAGTCACGACTGCATGATGCAACACTAAGCGCGGACACCGTAAGGCGCTCAATAAGTCTCTCTCTCTCTCTCTCTCTCTCTCTCTCTCTCTCTCTCTTTGTTGCCCAACCTTTGGCATAACATCCGCTCCGGGCTGATAACACTACCGTTTCTGTGGAATGACAGCAAACCAAACCTTTATTATTTTTCAGCTTTTTTTTTTTTTTTTTTTTTTGATAAACGGTTTCATACGATCAGGGACGCTTTGCCGATGGCGTTATGGCAATGGCATTATTATGAATATATTTTCTGATAATGGTAACCTTTGGTTATCAACTGATCTCTTCAAACGTTGCAAAGAAAACAATAAATTTGTGATACGTATTGAGGAGACTTGTCCACGAAATGGGTCTCTGTAAAACCGTAGATTTCAGTACTCAGCTCAGGCTAATAATAATAATAATAATAATAATAATAATAATAATAATAATAATAATAATAATAATAATGAGAAGAATAAGAAGATAAAGAAGGAGAAGAAGAAGGAGGAATTAGATCTGCCCTTTGGCATGTTCTGTTGAAAAGGATGGATGCATTGTGCTAATTAATCTTATATTGATTCTTCTCAAATTTTCGTATGACTCTCTGAGAAGACTCGAAAACAGATTAATTCGCACAGTGCAGCCATCGTTTTCAACATAATAATAATAATAATAATAATAATAATAATAATAATAATAATAATAATAATAATAATAATAATAATACTTTATTTTAGGTCCTAACCATATACAATAAATATTTATAGAATGAAAATCCATTTCAAAATACTATATTAAAAGCATTTCAAAAAAAAAACCGGAAGGTACAGGTACAGAGATACATAATAATACTAAAATAATGTGTTTTAGCTTTTTTTTTTATAGCAAAATACGCAAAATGTCACAGGAAAGATAAAAAAGGCTATTATCATATTTCTCTTACAGATACAGTAACGCCAAATTATGATATCAAATCAATCTATTATCTATTTTTGATTACACAGGATGCTAAACACTTGACCAAGAAAAACTGAATATTGGCTGAAAAGAGAAGGATATAATCTAACACTTATTGATAAGGCAACGGCAAATTGTGGTATTACATCAGTTAATTATCTTTATCTGATGGGAGTTTTGCTGAATAACGAAGGATATCATATCACATTTATTAACATGAAATCAATTGATTATTTATCTCTGATTATAAAGGATCCTGAACACATGACTACGGAAATTTCGAATTTCATCTGATATCATTAGATGCCTCAAGTTTGTGGCTCTGAAGACCCGATCATCTGTAGGTAGACTTTCGACTTTGACCTTCGTTATCACTTTGAACCCTGACTCGCAAAGTTTTTCCTTTCTTTCTTTCTTTCTTTCTTTTTCTTTCTTTCTTTCTTACTTTCTTTCCTGCGTTCTTTCTTTCGTCATTTATTTATCTATTTTTTAGGTTATTTTGTTTGTTTATTTATTTATATATTTGTTTATTTGTTTCTGTATTTGTTTATTTATTTACTTATTTATTTATATATTTATTTGTCTTTTATTCATTTATTTATTTAGTTGTCTATTTATCTGCTGATTTGGTTGCTCATTTATCTTTTAGTTTATTCATTTACTTACTGATTTCTTTGTTTGTTTATTCATTTATATGTTTATTTATTTGTTTCTTTGTTTATGTATTTGTTTATTTATATACTTATTTATTTATATATTAATTTGTTAACTTATTCATTTATTTATTTAGTTATCTATTTATCTGCTTATTTGTTTGCTTATTTAAGTATTTATCTATTTATTTATTTTGCTACAAGAAAAAGCGAGGGGAAAGGGATAAAGAAAAGAAAGAGGAAAGGGAATTACTGACTGGCTGAGTTATCTAATTCTATTTAATGGCGTCACAGCAAGTGTGGGACCAAGATATTACACTGATGACGAAAACGACTGGATTGAAAAAAAAAAAAATTAAAATACTTGATGAAATTTTCTCTTGGGTAAAAGCATTCATGTAATATATATATATATAATATATATATATATATATATATATATATAAATATATATATAATTATATATATATATATATAATATATTTATTATATATCTATCTATCTTATATATATATGTATATATATATATATAAATATATTATATCATATAAATTTTATCTCATCACCGTGATTCATATACAAGCATTATACCTCTCGTGATGGTCTTGCGGGTAAAGCGCGTCACTGTACTTCTTGAATTGTTGGTTCCGTGGTTTGAGCCCCCCGAGCTGACGAATTTCTATCAACTGAAAAATTCCCCTTCGGCTAACATATATGAAAAATAGTTTATGCCGAGGTAGAGCGAATTAGATATTAAAGGACATTTGTAGCTTAATGCTTATATATATATATATATATATTATATATATATATATTATATATATATATATATATATATATATTATATATATATATATATATATATATAATATATATACTATATATATATATATATATATATATATATATATATATATATATATAACTTATATATATATATGCTTAAAAAATCACAGTAGATGCACGTGACTTCATTAAATAAGCGAATACCACAGGAAAGTGATAGTCAGAAATCCAAGCGCTTTCGTTTTTATTAAGACATTGTCAATGTCTTAGTTGACTATCATTTTCCTGTGGTATTCGCTTATATATAAGTATATATATATATATATATATATATATATATATATATATATATATATATATAATCATATATATATATATATACATATATATATACATATATATATATATATATATATATATACATAGATATATACTATACATTTAGTATATATATATATAGTTATATATTATTATATAATATAATATATTAAATATTTGTAATATATATAAACTTTGCAGCTCACTAGATATTTTATTCCCTAAGTTGATATAACTTGCGTCAGTGTTTGGCTTTGCGTTCTCATATCATGTCAGAAAACAGGAAGTCGTTCGTTTACATTTTTTTTTATTTTTTCAGTAATCTTTCCTCTCCTTTCCCGTGAATCTTACGAGAAGTTTGCTAGCGTACCGAGATGGAAAAGTTCATTTAAAATATTAAATCAATTTTTTTGCGCCAACAGAAAAGTTTATCTTGTCTGGTTTGGTCTTTTGTGTCGACATAGCGTATATTAGGCAAAGGTGGAATGGACTTGATTAATGCTGATCTGAATCAAGTGCGTTGGGTAGGTCTCAGTAGCAGCAATTTCGGAATGTACATTGAAGAAAGATTCAAGATGTAGAAGATAATAAAAGCAAACTCATAAAATAAGATAAAGAACGGGTAAAGTGCGCCAGAATACTTCATTCCTGTCAAGAATAAGGTCCTGACTGACAAAAGTGAGAAATATAAAAAAAAAATGGAGAAAAAACTGTATCATGGCAAAGATACTATAGAGTACACTGTGTACTCTATAGTATCTTAGTATCTTTGGTCATGGTTAGGTAAACGGAAACGGGAGTGAATGACAAATAAGGTTTTACCATGGAACTATAAACATGGAATGGACATGCACGAAATCGCCGTGTGCAGCATGCCGCCATTGCAAAAGGTGGAGAGAGCTTTATATCACAATGCCCACTCCGCCATATTTGAGTGTAATCTGTTAATTTTCCATGACAGTATCTTGTCATCTATGACATTTGTTGCATTATGTTAAGGCAAATTTAGTAGTACACATTATTCAAATCTAGTCATTTCTGTTTACATGATAATACATTTAAAATAGACCTAAAATTATTCCTATTAATAATATGACTGACACTAATAAGTGATCTGTAAAAATAAATGCTTTATATCAACAAGTGTGTTGCTTTTTGTAATAATGACTGATCTGAGTAAGCAATAAGCATAAGTCATCATATTTACAATTCAAGTCCATTGTGTCTTGGTGATAGGGTTAATGCTTAGGTGACAGACTGGATAGCAAGGTGATAAGACCTAGGTAGTGCATAAAATGCAACGTAGAATATAAAGACTTTGATACTCAGAAGGATATTAAATATAAGGGGTTCAACAGGCTTTAGTGGTAAAATTTATTACACAACCTCATGGCAAAGACATGAAATCACTCAGTCTTAGCACATGGCATACATGATTATTTCTCTTGTATGAGACAAATACGTGCTTCACTGGGTTCATCGGAAAGTGCTTTCCAAGAGCTTTTAACTGATGATAGATTCATTAAAATTTATATTTAAAAATCTGAACAGTAGTGTAAAAAAGCGAACCCAGGTAAAATGCATATCTGGATATCTTTACTTAAAACACTGCATCGCCGTATTTTCTACGCGCTTAACTATGTGCATTTAAAAGGGATTTTCAAGAGTTTTCCAATGAGCCTATATTTATTAGAATCGGTGGAAAATTAAGGACGACAGAGTGAAAAAAGCGTCTGCTAGAATAAGCTTTAATAGTTTAATTCAGTGTCATCTCCACCCTCTCCTATGGCGCCACCCAGTGACAATCAGCGTCAGTACATTTATCCGCACATGGCCATTCCATGCTTATAGTTCCATGGGTGTTATAGATAGATCTATAGGCGAGGCTATCTATGGAGTGAGGCAAGATAGGCAGTGGAGTGTTTTGCAAGTTTGGAAAAATTATAGAATGTTTTCATCTTTGGAATAAATAGAAGATGCAGATATAAGAAAAAAAAAAGAGGGGGTTGCGTTTAAAATGAATGGTATTATGAAAAAATGGTATTAAGTATTTTACTCAATGTCTTTGTGACAAGAAAAGTTATAGTTTAGAGTAAAGAGCCAATGCTAATTATCGCTCCTACGTGGAGAGGCTGCAGTCTCATGCCTCGTGTTGTTAAGAGAAATAAAAACGAGAAATTGTAATCTTGACGCTACTTGAAAATATGAAAAAGTGGTATCGCCATTAAAGACCTTGGAATTTGTGATGATACTCATGACGTTATTGTTTATCGCTAACAACAATACTTCTTAGCAATCATGTTTTCTATGTTTCTTATATCATTTAACTCTTCATAAGGAGCATTATTCGGCGATAACTATAGCGCGTGTTATTCTGTACTTATCGCACTGAGCTTAATTCTTATAGCATCATAAGTTTGAAACTTTCAGTTGTTAATAAAGTAAACATACAAATATATCCATGAGATATTAACGAATTATTTATCATTAAAAAAAACGTAAAATAAGAGAAAAAAAACCACACGAGCCATAATATATAAGGTAAAATTATACAAAGATATCAATTAGATATTGGTGTATTACTTATTATTATTATTAATAAAAACATGCAAAATAAATTGACAAAAATAACCACACTGGCCATTCCACCACAAACAACTCAGAGTTTTCCCTGAAGAGAGAACCTGTCAAAAAAAAAAAAGGGTGTTTGTGAGCGCGTGATTTTTTTTTTTTTTTTTTTTTTTTTTTTTTTTCAACGAAGAGACTTTTCCTGGAAGGGACCCCAGAGGCACTTTTCCTAGTTCTCGTCATGCAACATGGGCTCCTGTGGTATGTCTGCTGCTTTCGGATGCCGACGTCTGACAAGATTCTTCGAAAAATGTGGTGTGTGGAGACGAGTCATCTCTCTCTCTCTCTCTCTCTCTCTCTCTCTCTCTCTCTCTCTCTCTCTTTCTCATTAGACCTCTGAGTTCTGTAAAAAAACAAACTTTCCTCTTTTACCCTTTTAAGTTTCCTACTATATACGGGCTGTTCTCTCTCTCTCTCTCTCTCTCTCTCTCTCTCTCTCTCTCTCTCTCTCTCTCTCTCTCATTTCGGATGACGAACCAGGAATACCAAAAACTATTTAATATTAACTAATATACTTATTATCGTCGACTTTCGTATTTTGTTAGTAAAAATTAAACGATTCACTTGAAATTTGACAGTAAAAAATTGAATTAATAAGGAATTATCAAATAAGATGACAGAAATGGAAAATGTCAAATGAATTAACATCACTCATTCCCACGTCATGATTATTATCTATTACAGCAACTGATCAGTAAATTCTACACATACCATATATTTCTCAGTTTTTTGTTCATCTATTCTACTGCTCACACTGAACAAAAGATCCAGAGATTCTGACCATGTCAACATTATCAATATTCATTATTACAATGATGATGTGAGGTGAACGACGCAGTCAGTATTCTCTCGCCTCCATAGTTCATTATTGTGGCTAGTCATGACTGCTTACTAGCTAGGGACAAGAGGTCGATGAGGACGACAGCGAAAGTATGTGAGAAGAGGGAGAGAGAGATCCACTGATCTATTGCCTTTGTTTTCCTTCTCCTTGATATGTATCTTCAGAAGAGAGAGAGAGAGAGAGAGAGAGAGAGAGAGAGAGAGAGAGAGAGGGTGGGGGAGGGAGTGAGGGAAAGAGAGAGATCCACTTACTTATTGCGTTTGTTTACCACCTCCTTGGCATGCGCGTTCAGAAGAGAGAGAGAGAGAGAGAGAGAGAGAGAGAGAGAGATCCATTTTTTGTGTCTGCAAGAAATTCGCTTCTCCCGTCTTATTGAACAAAGTTGCAGCATCCATTTGCACCTTTTTTAATCATTAAGATTATCTAAGCGTTTATTGTGTCATCACAATTATATAGTAAAGTATATTACTGTGTAAAATTAGCAAAGACTTTCGACCTCATCAGTGGCAAAGTTAAAATGTCAAGCGACAGGGTAGTTTTCATATGAAGAGCATCTGAAAAGGGGGCGGGGCGAGAAGATAACAGCCGATCACGGAAGTGCTGGCCCGAGTGTTGTTACGTTATTCCAAAATCAACAGGCATTTGAGCCAACCTCCTTGATCTTCGAACTTGCGATGTTGCACCTGTGACCTCCCTGCACTGCTTGGGTGTCATAGTCGGAAACATCCACTGGGACGTCTGCTATCTGGAGAGAGAGAAGGGTTTGGGGATTGGGGGGGGAAGCAGAGCACCAGATCAACGTCAGTTTTGGAATTGAAGTGTTTAATGTAGTGTTCGGCAATTAACCAGTCGACAAAAGGGTCTCCATTTGTAAATGTCTTGTTATCTTCAAAAGATATTCCCATGTTTATAACAGCACCCTCAGCTAATCTTCTCGCCTGAGAATCGTCACTTTTGAAGATAGTTTGTGCACCATCCCAATTAATACTGTGGTCTAAATTAAAACTATGAACCTCCAAAGCATTTATTCTCACGTAACAGCCCAAATAGCAGGCACCGTTATTAATGAACATATATGATACAGGACTTGCAAAGTACTGAATGCCAATGTAATTGGCATTCAGTACTCTATGCAATTATGCAGTCAACTGTGACTTACCTCAGTTTCTTTGTTTTTATCTCAGCTCTAGTGTTACTCCAGGGGTGATTTGCCTTAATGCTTTAGCTGATCCAGCTCAGTACAGCTCCAGTGTTACTGAGTTTCTTCGTATTTCGGGTTTACACACGCATGTAGGGTACAGAACATTTCATTTAGGTACAAGAGAAAGAGGATATATATATATAATATATATATATATATATATATATATATATATATATATATATATATATATATATTATTTGTAATAAGTACATACGTACATACATACACACGAGTAACACATCTATTACCTTACCTTTTTACTTTCTTGTGAGTGTCTACAACTACGTTCATTATTACATATTGACATTCATTGTTTTCCCAATGGATACAAGAGATAAATCCCAGGTTCATCTACCCAGGCCCTGCTTTCCTTGTTTACATCACGAACGTGAGAACTCGGTCAACCTTCGTGGAAGGTGAGACCATTAAATCGTCTACGTCTCTTCCCCCTGCGTTTGCCAAGACAGAAATAAGGGAGGGGAGGGAACGGGAAGGGATGGTTACCCGGGAAGGATTATGTGTTGGATGGGGTAGGTCTTGATGTACCGGGGAAAGAAAAGATTTCGTAGAAGACAGACAGACAGACAGACAGACAAAACAGTCGAGGGGAGTAGGAAGAGAGGGCATTATGGACGTGAGAATTTTCGTGTTTTTCGTGATCTTTTTGAGGGTCAGGCAGACAGACAGATGGATAAACAGGCTAAGGGCCCCCATATACTGAACGATTGTATGAACGACTGTCCGAACGATTGTCGTTATCGGCAAACACACACACTATTCAGACAGTATGAACGATCGGGAAGACATGGCATCATCTCTAGAGTAGACGCGCGCGGCAGCGTTATATCGGCAGACAAAAACATACATTGAACGACCTGTGTATGACAGACTTAAGTCGCAAGCCAGCGAACTGGTCGTGATAGATTCAGTGTGAGATCGTTCAGACACGAAACTCCGCCCACTTTTGCACAGTGTTTTACGAACGATACACAGTCGTTCAGACAATCGTTCATACAATCGTTCAGTGTATGAAGCCCTTAACAGTCTGACTCTAACAGATAGAGTCGAAACATACATCGTAGAGCTGAAGTCTCTTGCGTGTATGGGACTCTGATACCAACAATTACACAAGCAATTCGTCTCTGTTGGTTGGTGGGTAAAGTGGGGTCAACATAAGGCCTGTTGTCCTCTTCAAAACGTCGTAACAAGAACTTAATGGAACGAAAAAAAAATAAGCATAAAATCACTGTATTTTGGAATGCCTGCAATCGTTATTGAAGCGTTTGTCCACGTTCATAAACAAAGTTATGGATGATTCGTGCAAAATTTTGAATAGCAACTTAACTATTCCATGACGCTGGATTCTCTTAATCTGTTTCTGATTAATGTATAGTGAGTTCTAATAGCAAAAAAAAAAAAATCATAGTAAAAAAATTTATAATTGGCAATGAATGTTTTGACCATAGAATTACATTTTCCCGGATTTTATTTATATCAATAATATCAATAACCTTTTTTTCACTATCCGCATGTTCAGTATCATTATTATTATTATTATTATTATTATTATTATTATTATTATTATTATTATTATTATTATTATTATTCAGAAGATGAACCCTATCATGCAGAACAAAGCCACAGGGGCCAATGATTGAAATTCAAGCCCCCGAATGTTAAGGTGTTCATCGGAAAGAAGAACAGAGGGTAATAAGAAACACAGTAAGAGGACATCAGTTATTTGAAAAAAGAGATAAATTAAATTAATAAATAAACAAAGATATTAGATCATATACTGTAATAAATAATAATATACAGCCGTTCGTAGGTCACTGACCGGAATAGCATTCAGGATCAAGTAATAATAGAACTCTATGGAGGCTTATGTATGCAAGATACCAACTGACACTTTTATGGGTAAGGATTTACTGACGCCAGGAGTTGATGAGATAATACCAAATGACCTTTCTTTTTTTACTGAAAATATCTCTTTTGCTATAATGTGTGAACATTTTTTCCTCTTCTTCTGCTCATCTCTCTCTCTCTCTCTCTCTCTCTCTCTCTCTCTCTCTCTCTCTCTCTCTCTCTCTCTCTCTCTCCATTTGAATTTGTTGGTAAACCGTACGGAATCGTAGAATAAGTTTCAGAAATATTTAGGACTTCGAGGTCATGCACTTTTTACATATCCAGTTTTTGTAAAAGCTTTGTTAATATATATATATATATATATATATATATATATATATATATATATATATATATATATATATATATTCTTTTGTAGGAAGTCGTATCAATGACTTGTCTTTATTTTTTTGACGATCCGGGTATGTTAATAGCGAGTTTTTATTCACTTTTACGTAATGTTGATAATTATTTTTTTATCGTTTTATTTTTATAACGTTCTGCTGATCAATTGTTTTTATTTCTGTTTATGAAGAAGAGATAATCTTAACTGCACGATTTTATTTCATTTCATTTTCAGAGAAGTTGCGATAGTAATTTGTCTTTATTTCAGTGTTTACGAAGAAATTTACCGTACAAGTTAAGTATATGTTAGTTTAACCAGACCACTGAGCTGATGAACAGCTCTCCTAGGGCTGGCCCGAAGGATTAGATTTTTTACGTGGCTAGGAACCAGTTGGTTACTTAGCAACGGGATATACAGCTTATTGTGAGATCCGAACCACATTGTATTGAGAAATGAATTTCTAATCACCAGAAATAAATTCCTCTGATTCCGCACTGCCACCGGCCGGGAGCGAACTCGGTCTACAAGATTGGTAGTCGAGCACGCAACCCACTCGTTCAATGTGGAACTGGAGAACTTTAACGTAAATTGTTTATTGCGAATACGTAAGATTAATGACACTGTTTTACTTCCATTCATTTTCATAGAAGACACGTTAATGATTGTTATTTCTTTGTTCACGACAAATTTTACCGTAGATCGTTAATCACGAATGATCAAAATTAATAACACTGTTTTATTTTGGTACATTTGTGAGGAAGTTACATTAATATTATATTTATTTCTGTGTTTACGAAGAACTTCCCGAAATCGCGTATTACGAATAGATAATATTAATGACACGATTTTATTTCAATTCACTTGCAAATAAATTACGTTAATAATTTGTTATTTCGGTTTTTTCGGAGAACTTTACAGTAAATAGTTTATTACGAATAGGTAATATTCAAGGACCGTGGATAATGTTAAGAACACGATATCATTTCAATGTATTTTCGAAGAAGTTGCGCTAATGATTTGTCGAAAATCGCATAGTTCCTGTCTGTTCCACGGAAGTCTTCTCTCAAACGAGACAGTACCGATTATGATCGTTAGAACGTGGACTCTATTTCAATTCATTTTCAAAGAAGTCACGGTGAATACATTGTCGTAAATCGTATATTTCCAAACCATGTTCCAGTGGAATCCTCTCTCCTCCTATAGTAGATTCACATCACCCGTGCATCTGATGTCTAGGTTAGTCCTACGACGGTCCTGATTGGCTGTTGATAAGCCAATCACAGGGCTGGAAACTCTCAGTCTCTCTCGAGAGTTCACACAAGCAGGATGCATGTTCCACCTCTCCTGAGGGATACATCTTTCAAAAGTACCCCTCGGGAGAGGTGGAACATACATTCTGCCTATGTGAACTCTCGAGAGAGACTGAGAGTCTCCAGCCCTGTGATTGGCTTATCAACAACCAATCAGGAGCGTCGTAAGGGACGGGCCTACACATCAGAGGCACGGGTGATGTGAATCTACGATAGACAGTTCCTCTGTAGAAGGGTATCATGATTGCCAGAACGTTCACTCTACCTCGCTATTCAAGCGGCCCACACACGCTCAAATTTTTGGTCAAATTTTTTTATGTCAAACTTCTCATCCAATTATCATTTTGCTCCCGAGTGTCATCATGGATGCATATACAGCGTTGGCTCTTGGCTTGGCGTTGAAGAGCACACACAAACGAAAGAGACGAAAGTGGGCCCAGCAATGGTATTTGTGTCGTGAACGATTTGGTCATGCTCCTTTATTAAATGAACTGAGAATGAGTGAACCTGATGTTTTCAAGAACTTTTATTTTTTTTAATTCTTTTCGGAAGCTCGTCCGCAGTGAGTTTATTTTCTTCTTCAGCTCCTCCTTCGTCCCTTCCGGATAATAATCACGGAATTTCTGTAGAAGAGTCTCATATGCCAAAGTTGAGGTAAACTTCTATAAACATCAATAAGCTCAAGAAGAAATTTCTTTTCATGTTTTGTTGGAGCCATGATGACGATGAGCCGCGCACGTCCTCCTCAGATTATGTCTAATCACTAACTAATTTGCGCAAATTATTGCTAGGTACCACACACGCACAAATTATTTGACGTTGACTCAAAAAATATCTACTGAAATCAGCTCAGTAAAAAATTTGACATCAAACCTTTTAGGCCATCAAATTACGCCACACACGATCAAATTCATGTCAAATAATTTGACATAAAAAAATTGGACCAAAAATTTGAGCGTGTGTGAGCCGCTTAAGCGAAATGAAGTCAGGAATCTCTCTTTCAATTTGTTCGATGACATTTGTCCGAGACGTAAATTAAGTTGGCAAAATGTATATATATATTATATATATATATATATATAGTATATATATATATAGTATATATATATATATATATATATAGAGAGAGAGAGAGAGAAGAGAGAGAGAGAGAGAGAGAGAGAGAGAGAGAGAGAGAATTATAAATAGAGCAACTTCAAAATACCTCCATGAATTTATAATGGTGTTTATTACTTATCTAATTAAGAGAGAGAGAGAGAGAGAGAGAGAGAGAGAGAGAGAGAGAGAGAGAGAGAATAATAAGTTAATAAATTTCAAAATACCTTCATGACTTTTTAATGGTGTTTATTACTTATCTAATTAATGAGACCTTACCTTACCTTACAGACCTTACAGTTCGTTCGGGTTGCCCCAGGTCCCTCAGTGTGAGGCGCCTCTAATGTCTACCAGAGAGTTGCTAGTACATCTTCCGGTATATTTTGCATCTTCCAATCTTGGATGGTCTGGGATGCAGTTTAGATATTTGTCGAGCTTATTCTTAAACACATCTACGCTCACTCCTGATATATTCCTCAGATGAGCTGGCAACGCATTGAATAGACGCTGCATTATCGATGCTGGTGCGTAGTGGATTAATGTCCTGTGTGCTTTTCTTATTTTTCCTGGTATAGTTTTGGGCACTATTAATCTACCTCTGCTTGCTCTTTCTGATATTTTTAGTTCCATGATATTTTCTGTTATTCCTTCTATCTGTTTCCATGCCTGAATTATCATGTAGCGTTCTCTTCTCCTTTCTAGACTATATAATTTTAAGGATTGTAGTGTCTTTCCCAGTAGTCTAGGTCCTTAACTTCTTCTATTCTAGCTGTAAAGGACCTTTGTACACTCTCTATTTGTGCAATAATATCCTTTTGATAGTGTGGGTACCATATCATATTGCAATATTCAAGTGGACTACGAACATATGTTTTATAAAGCATAATCATGTGTTCAGCTTTTCTTGTTTTGAAGTGCCGTAACAACATTCCCATTTTTGCTTTACATTTTGCCAACAGAATTGCTATTTGATCATTGCATAACATGTTCCTATTCATCATCACACCAAGGTCTTTAACTGCTTCCTTATTTGTGATTGTCTCATTATTAGGTCCCCTATATGCATATAGCTTTCCTTCTCTGTCTCCATAATTTATTTGATTCAAATATATCAGAGTTAAATACCATCCTATTTACCTCTGCCCAATCATATACTTTGTTAAGGTCTCTTTGTAGAGCGTTCCTATCTTCATCACAAGTAATTTCTCTACTTATTCTTGTGTCATCAGCGAAACTACTCACTACCGAATCCTTAACATTACTGTCTATGTCTTCAATCATAATAACAAACAATATTGCAGCTAGCACCGTACCTTGTGGCACACCGGATATTACCTTGGTTTCATCCGATTTCTCATCGTTTGCAATAACTATCTGTTTTTCTGTTGTGTAAAAATTCTTTTAACCATCTTCCTACTTTATCTACGATATTGTGTTTTCTAATTTTCTTTGCTAATATATTATGGTCTACTTTGTCAAAAGCTTTTGCAAAGTCTAGATAAACCACATCTGTTTCATTTCCGCTTTTCATATTTTTGAATATGTTCTCACGGTGGACTAACAGTTGGGTTTGTGTACTTTTTCCGGGTACGAAAACCGTGTTGTCCTATATTAAACAAATTATTTTTTATTAAATGTTTCATAATATTTTTCTTCATTACCCTTTCATACACTTTCATAATATGTGATGTTAGACTCACAGGCCTATAATTACTTGCCTCTAGTCTTGATCCACTTTTGAAAGTAGGGGTGATATATGCTAATTTGTGCTCATCATAAATCTTGCCTGTATCTACACTTTGTCTTAATAATATTGCAAGTGGCTTTGCGATAGAATGAACTACTTTCTTTAACAAAATAGCAGGGACTCCATCCGGCCCTGCAGCAGCTCCATTTTTAATTTCATTAATTGCCTGCACAATATCAGCTTCATTAATTTCTATGTCAGCTAAATATTCACTATTTTCTTCCCTTACTTCTATATCATTATCTTCATTATCTATTTCTAGGGGTGAATTCTCTCTTATATCGTTCTGCCAGTATGTTGCAAATTTCCTTTTTTTCATTCGTTTAATTCTCCCTTCAATTCTCAGAGGGCCTATTTCTATTCTTCTTTTATTTCATCTTCTTCGCATATGAGTATAATAGTTTGGGTTTTTGCTTGATATTTAATAGGGTTTTTTCTTCCAAGTCCCGTTTTTCATTTTCTTTTGATTGTATAATCTTTTGTTCTGCATTTTCTATCTTACTTTTTAGTTCTATAACTTTCCATGCATTTTTTTCTTTTGCAAGACCTTTTTTCCACTTTCTGATTTTCTGGAACAAGATCCTTCTGTCTCTTGGTATGCATGAATGATGTTTACTTTTCTTCTTCGGTATATATTTTTCCACTATTTTCTCCAATATTTTATATAATATCTCCGTATTTACCCTTATGTCATCACTTACGAAAATGTTATCCCAATCTTTGTTTAATTCTTCATTAATTTCTGACCATTTTATATTTTTACTGTAGAAGTTGTATTTTCCATATCCTTCCCACTTTTTCATTTCTTGCTTATCTCTATTTTCACTTGCTTTGGAATGAACTGTTAATTCTATGACATTATGGTCTGAAATACTCGCATTATAAACTATTATTTCTTTAACATAATTCATCTCGTTCACAAATACTAGGTCTAAAGTATTTTCCTTTCTTGTTGGCAGGTGATTTATTTGTTGAATGTTATTCTAGTAGCATATCTAATAGCTTTTTCAAATTGCCTCTTATCTTCTGCACTACTATTACTCTCTTTTTTATATGTATAAGTACAACCACAATCTCCTATTCGTTCTTTCCATTCTACGAAAGGAAAGTTGAAGTCACCAGATAGGAGAATAGTCCCAGTCCTTGTGATTTCTACATATATCATCCATTTTTCAATTATTAAGTCAAACTCTTTAGTATTAGGAGGTCTATATATACTATGTTCATCAATTTTTCAGATTCAAATTCTACCGCTATTAGTTCACATTCTGAGTTACTATATTTCTCATATATTTTTCCTTGTTTTTTTGTCTTTCCCATATATTGCGGTTCCCCCTTGATTCCTATTTTTTCTATCTGATCTATAAGTTTGGAACCCTTTTATTTGATCATCATTCCCAGTCTCTTGGGAATACCAGGTTTCACTTATATTCATTATATCTATTTTCTTTTCATTTTGGGTTAGTTTTCTTCTAAGTACTCTATTTTTCTTTTTGAGTTACTCGTAACTAAACCCTGCGCATTCATCACTATGATGGTTTGCGTGTTTTCTCCTTCATTTTAATAATGGTAGTAATAAGGATTTTCCCATGTCTCTTTCCTGTTCTGGTATGTTGTTCTTTTTTTTCATTTCCAGAAATTCTGACATTAAAAAATCCAACTTTTCCATAATATTTGATCTTCCTTCATCATAATTATTCATTTTGTGTCTGAATCTGCAATTTTCTCCGTTTCTGCAATATCCTCTTGCATAATAAATACAGTTATTATCTCTTGAGTAGAATTTCGGAGCTGATGCTTTGAAATTTTTTGCTGACACCTCTGCATATCTCATTGGTGGTTTGCTTTTCTCTTTTACCTGATATTCTTGATTTCTCTCTTTATTTGTTTCTTTCTTATTTTGGATTTTATTACTTGGTTGGTTATTTATTTGATTATGATTCATGGCTACAGGGTGCATATATTTGCATTTTTGTCGAACTTACATCCTTTTCCTTCTTTTAGGTTTTTACATATATTTGGATGCAGATCTCTGCAATCATCCCCATATCCATCTAAGTATGCACATTTACCATATATTTCATCGTTTTGAACATATCTTAGGATGTTTGTAGTAACATCTTTCTCCAAATCTGCAATTCCCTCTTTTCAAAAGGTTGCAGATTTTGTCTTTCTTGTCTATTTTTTCCTCTTTCCCGTCATTGTGTAGATCTGGGTAGAGCCTCTTCGGGATTTGCTTTTCTGTTGTCATATCGTAATTTATTTCTTCGTAGGTATGCTGCTTTATTGCCTCATATGTAGTATCAATGAGTATCTCTGCATCCATACTTTTATTCTTGTTCTTTGTTTTCCTTTAATTTTTTCAATCTGTCATTTCATTTTTGTTTACTTCTCTTCCGTTTTCCTCTTCTTCTTTTTCTTTTCTTCTTCTTCCTTTCCTCTTCCTCTTCTTCTTCATCCTCAACTATTTGTACATTCAATCTTGATTTAATAACATTGTCTATCCATGATAGACATGTTGAACAAAAAATTCTTGT
The DNA here is from genome assembly GCF_015104395.2 of Macrobrachium nipponense. Lineage (NCBI taxonomy): Eukaryota > Metazoa > Arthropoda > Malacostraca > Decapoda > Palaemonidae > Macrobrachium > Macrobrachium nipponense. The sequence goes on along the minus strand of NC_087205.1, from coordinate 19,928,413 downwards.
ATCTTTTTCTCAAATCTTGTATTACCTCAGCACACTGTGGATGGGTCGGAATGTTGCATGCAGCACATTTTCTGATTAGGTTTTGTGGATTGACTATGCTATAACCAAACCTTACACAGTTTGCATGCTTTTGGCATTCTTTTCCTAATGCATTCAATTAGGATATTCACAAGATTCACCTTATTCATTTTCTTTGTCGGAATATGTTGGTTTATGTATATTTTCTTTATGAGTCTCTTGACCACTTGGATTTTATTTGGAACTTCTTCAATTATTTTCAAGATGTTTTCATTAGATTTGTTCCAGTTTGAAGGATTATATCTTTCTAATATATCTATGAATGCTTTTGTATCTTTTTGGTTAGGACTGTTGCTGATTTCATAGATGAGAAATGCCAGTTCCCTTCCTGCTACCTCATCGTATTGCGAATCTGTTAAACACGCCAAATTACGCCACCTCTTCCCACAGTTGGAACTTACTGCCATCTTGTTCTGATTTATAGTATTACACTTGATAAACTAACTTAGAAGACGCTTTATCCTACTATTTTCACACTAATCTTATC
>NC_087205.1:19920348-19922848 GCF_015104395.2 Macrobrachium nipponense | reverse complement strand
CGCGTAAGGCTCCTCCTTCACAAGAACTGGCTATCCATCATTAGTGAGTGAAGGGGTACTTTTCCTTCTGTCTGTTGCATAAGCAGTTCAAGGGCAAACATCTCTGCATCTTTTCTATGTATAAATAATTCTCATCTCTGCCCTCGCTGTTGTTGCCTTTAAATGCAAGAATATGTACTGGAAACAGAAACACAAACACACACACACATATATATGTATGTATGTATATATGTATATACCTATGTGTATGTATGTATATATGTATATACCTATACATGCATACATACTTATATATATATATATATATATATTAGTATATATATGTGTGTTTGTGTGTACGTGTGCTATTGTGTGTGTATGTGTAAGTGCGTGTATATCGGAACATAAACTGGAAGACACGCCCTTCCACATTCTCACTAAGTTCTTCAAGGTGAAGGATTTTTTTTATCCCAACAGAACTCAGAGTGGACTGGTGGGCAGTGCACTAGGAGCGAACTACAGACCTTGCAAACATGAGTCGAGGGTGTACCACTCAACTAAAACCCACCCCAAACAATACTCCCAGACTCACACATATGCGTGTATATGTGTTTACAACTGATAATTTCGTGTATATGCCGTTTCTCATAAAAGGTACAGATTAGAAAACAGTCGTTTTTCTTTGTTGAAGAATACATTAAAAATGATTTTAATTATATATATATATATATATATATATATATATATATATATATATATATATATATATATATATATATATATACGTATATCATATATATATATATATATATATATATGCACATATATATACACACAAATATATGTGTGCTATATATGTATATATCACACATATGTGTGCCATATATGTGTATATATCATATATATATATATATATATATATAGAGAGAGAGAGAGAGAGAGAGAGAGAGAGAGAGAGAGAGAGAGAGTAGAGAGAGAGAGAGAGAGGTGTTTGGTACGTTTGGACATAAATATTTAGGAAATTGCTCAACGAGCCATTGCCGGCAAGTGAGTAAAGTTATTACGATGGAACGTTCTTATTTCTTTATTTTTTTTTTAAATCTACAGTCTATTCACAAATGTGAAAGAAAGAATTTTTTAAATTCGGCAAAATATTTTACTAGATAAAGACTAAATAAGAATTTTTGTGTATAATGTTTTTTGCGACTTAAAATATACGATTATGCGGAGCCATAACCTACTACAGAAAAAGATATTATACGTATATATATTTATATGTGTGTATACACACACACACATACACGTGTGTATGCATTATATATATATATATATATATTATATATATATATATATATATATATATATATATATATATGATTACGTCTAGAAAGTGGAAATTCTCGAAGTCTGATAATGTAATCGGGGTAGATTTATCAGAAAATTAAACGAATTTCGCTTCGTTCGGGGTTTTATAAAAAAAAAAAATCAAACGAGAAGGGCATTTACAAATTTCGGAAAAAATTACTCATGTATCAGGTTTTGTTCAATCAATCATACGTCTAGAATTCATCATATTCTTTTTATTTCATTATATCCATTCATATATATATATATATATATATATATATATATATATATATACATATATATTCCACCACCATGGTATTATTACAAGCCACTTTTCTCTAACATATTCTCCCCGATTAATTTCAACTGATTATATATATGTCCGGTTCTCCGAGAGACCTCCAGATCCCAGCGGACTTCATTACCATGCTACGTAATATCGCCGGTTTCGGATGGGACCGCATTCTTCAGTCGTGTGTGTGTGCGTGTGTGTGTCGTAACAATCTCTTGCGTTGCGTTGGTTGCTAAGTGCACAAATGTTTTACGTAAGTGTAGGGCATTCCGAAGAAGTCGAGACTGAATGTCCCCTTGTTTCATAATGCCACCCGCGAATTTGGAGTCGATCTCTGCAACGGGACTATAGACAAAGTTGGGTAGCGGGTGGTTTAAGTTAAGCCCGCCCTAAGCCAGTACGAGGCCTAGTCCTAAGTCCGTAAGTGTTGTAAAATGTGAAAGGTGGTAGGAAGCCTGTTGTAGACCACCAGGCTTTGCCCAACCAACAGACAGGGGCTCATGGTAGTCTCAAGTCGTTTTAGTGTTAATGATCTTGACTATGGAACATCTTTTTGAATAATCTATTAATTTATTTACCTGATGTCTTCTTCAGTTCGGCAAATCAAGTCGTAACTTACCACAGAGCTAAATGTCTCTGGGTTACATTATTCACTAAGATAAAGCTATGCAACTCTCTTGTTTCGTATGGTCAGTGTTTGGATATATGAAGATCTTTTTTAACATCTATTTATTTGTTTACCTGATTTCTTTTTTTCTAAAAACGAAGTCTTACTGAAATGTCTTTAGGTAACATTCCTAAAACAGAGATTTACAACTCTCTAGCACATTAAATGTTCCTACGTATATGAAAATATGAACCTCATTATTTTCCCCACAACAC
>NC_087205.1:19907848-19917848 GCF_015104395.2 Macrobrachium nipponense | reverse complement strand
AAGTTTTCAAAGCATCATGCGCTAAATTTGCAGTCACATAAGTACAGTTTTCAAAGCATCATGCTCTAGATTTGCAGTCACATAGCTATAGTATTCAAAGCATCATGCGCTAGATTTGCAGTCACATAGTTATAGTATTCAAAGCATCATGCGCTTGATTTGCAGTCACATAGCTATAGTTTTCAAAGTATCAATAATTTAATTTTTCAAAGAATTGAATACTTGATGTCATGATTCCTTACATATAATTTCAATGAAGAAAATGGAAATTCGGGAGAATTCACGGATCGATAAACGTATGGAGAATAAGTTAATGCTTCTACATTATTTATATAAAAAATTTCACCAATTCAAGCACATTTATTCAAGAGACATAGATGCAGGTTTCATGATATAGATGGGGAAACGGTTAGCAGTTGCATCGATTAATTATGAAGTATACTATCAACACCATTCATATTTTCATTATTCTGGTGATTAAAAAACAGTGTGTATGGATATCATATCTAAATTTAAAATGAGCATAATAGTCAGTGGCAAAATTCGCAGCATATTTACGTCGGAAAAATATATATAAAAGAAATTTAAGAATAAGCGCAGACAATTTGCCCTGAGCGAGGAGGGCTTGAAGTTCGTGCACAAAGAAAATTGAAAATAAGTAATATTAGTATACTAATTAATATACCCTAACAGAAAATGCTGAATTGATTTAAAAATGTAAGCACAATAGGCTATCAACACCGCATGCTAAAACCAGTACATAAACATAGGAGAATACAACATTTTTTGGGACATGGAAGAAATTCCTAAACCATAAAACAATGAATTTTGTAAAATCTGAAATCCTCGTATCGTAATCACGCAAAAATCCAACCCAGCCGAGACTTCCCATCATTTTAAAGATCAGCAGTTGGCAACACTGCCCGAAATAAGTGACACCGCTCATCCCGACCAGGTCAACCCGTTGGCAACTCAGCTTCAATATTTGCGCTCTCTCTCTCTCTCTCTCTCTCTCTCTCTCTCTCTCTCTCTCTCCACTTCCGTGGATCCCCATCTCGAAGGGATGAGGGTTTGTGAAGTGATGGGGTTGGGGATTGGGGGCTACTGGAGAGAATGGGAAATAAGGGGAAGAGTCGAAAGAGAGGATTGGAAGGACTTTTATTTTTCTGCAATGATCCATCGATTATGTTTTCCGCCCTCTCTCTCTCTCTCTCTCTCTCTCTCTCTCTCTCTTCTTTTTAAATTTATGTTCAGTCTGTGCAGTTTTCATCATGGACGGTCTCTCGTTTATTATTATTATTATTATTATTATTATTATTATTATTATTATTATTATTATTATTATTATTTTATTATTAAGAAATTTGGTTTAATTCTACATTTCAGGAATCTTCGTTTTCTTATTTTTCCTTTTTATCACTTAAAACTTACATCACTATACTTCGCGCCTTTATTACTGAATGATTTTTCTCTTATTTATCAACTAGTTTAACTAGAAACCGCTTAATACCAAATGACATGACATTGACTCTTAACCAAATATATATATATATATATATATATATAATTATATATGTATATATACATATATAATACTTTATAATATATTATATATTATTATATATATGTGTGTATATATATATATATATATATATATATATGATATATATATATATATATGTAAATGAATGAAGTTACAGCAACAACGGAAAAGTGAAACACTTAGATGCTAAGTACTTACGTTCTATCACCAAGACATAAGTAAGATAAGTATATCTTAGTTTTACCAGACCACTGAGCTGATTAACAGCTCTCCTAGGGCTGGCCCGAAGGATTAGATAGTTTTACGTGGCTAGGAACCCATTGGTTACCTAGCAATGGGACCTACAGCTTATTGAGGGATCCGAACCACATATCGAGAAATGAATTTCTATCACCAGAAATAAATTTCTCTGGTTCCGCCTTGGCCGAGCTGAGATTCGAACTTAGGACCACCGGATATGTAGACGAGCGCGATATTCACTCGTCCAACGAGGAACTATCACCAACACATGGTCACAGCATTTCCTGAGTAGGTGTGACTATGTTTGGTAACAGGACGAAAGTACTTAGCTCTCATTGTTTCACTTTTTCTTCATGGCTGTAACTTTGTTCGTATATTCATCATGCTTTTTCCTGTTCGTGATTTAAATATTATATATTATATATCTTAATTATATTATTATATACATGAATATTATATACATAATATATATACATATTTTATATATATATAATATAATATATGTATATATTAATTATAATATATTTTATAGTATATAATATAAATATTATTATATATATATCATATTATATATATATGTGTGTGTGTGTGTAGAATCTTCTGGTCATTTTCACCAGATACATAAGTAATTGTTAGCTATAATGCTATAATGCCCTCTTCCTGAATTCATCGAGCTTTTTTTTTTTCTGGGTACGCTGATCACCTCAAAGCCTTAAAATCCAAGTTCAGACAAATACGAAGAAATTCAGGTGTCCTGTAGCGGGAAACGAATCCGCGATACCATATTCACGACGAGGTAAAGTTGCCGACCTGACCAAGAGAAGGATAAAAGTTTATTAATACTCTCTCGTACATACATATACCTGCCGTTTTCAGACAGCATGACCTTCTATCCTTCTCGTGGTCAGGTCGGCAACGTGATTCTTCGTGATTATGGTATCGCGGGTTCGATTCCCGCTGCCGGACAACATGATTTCTTCATGTTTCTTTGAACTTGATCTTAAGGCTTTGTAGTGACAAGCGTATTACAAAAAAAAGAAGAAAAAAAAACAAGGAAAAAAACAAGAATTCAGGAACAGAGCATTGTGGTTATTACAGTTACACACACACACATATATATAGATATGTGTATGTGTATATACATACAAATATAGATATTATGTGTACGTGTTTGTGTGTAGGTGCGCACATTCAAATACCTTCATGCACTATGTGCACTCGGTGGAAATGCTTTAGTGCTGCGCAGGAAGGTGCCCTTCAATAAGAATAAACGAATGTCATTGTCACTCATAATGGCGACCTCATAAACCAAAGAGCCTCCATTAGTCTTTGTTGTCTTGTCGGACTCGGTAATAATCATACCAAAGACACTTATCAACACATGTTTTGACAATGTTATTAGGTGCTGTGTTCTAATAAATTGTCTTGGTAGAGGTTATCGATTGAAATTGTTATATGGAAATCATTAATAAATGTTCTAATTATTTATGCATTGGAATATGAACTAAGTACTTAGCTTGGAGATTTCATTGGATACCTGAAGAAGAAAATGCAGATGTTCTGAGCAGCTCTAAACATTCATTAAGCCTGACTCACCACTCAACATGTGTCAGGTGTTGTGCAAACGTGTATACACACACACACACACACGTATATATATATATATATATATATATATATATATATATATATATATATCTATATATATATATATATATATATATATATATATATATATATATATATATATATATATATATATCTTGATCGCTGGGGGTCAAATCCTTGTCCTTCGTTTATTCTAGGCCAGGCAAAGGTTCGAAACCCGACTGCGAAGAAGCACTTATCATTTACTTTTCCCCTTGGATGTAGATTATTCCAAAGTATAGAATGAATTGGACATGAAACGATATTTCTGACTTAACATTTGTGAGCACAAAAGTCACGCGCGTAACAACGATTATATATATATATATATATATATATATATATATATATATATATATGTGTGTATATATATAAATATATATATGTTTGTGTGTGCATGTATATATATATATATATATATATATATATATATATATATATATATATGTGTGTGTGTGTGTGTGTGTGTGTGTGTGTGTACATTGTCCTAATTGGACAGTGTGCCGCAGAATATAAACGTTGGGCTAAATATCATCACACCACCTGAATATTTATAACCCTGATATTTACCACCAGGTATATTAATATATGGAGCAGAAACATGGGTTCTAAGAAGAAAAGAGGAAGTAAAGCTTGAGAAAACAGAGACGAGAATTCTGATGCGGATTATGGGAATATCACTGCTTGAGAGATTGGAAAATGATGAAATAAGAAGAAGGGAAGACTTAGTAAAGATTACAGAGGTGATAAGAGAGTCACAATTTAGATGGTATGGACATGAGTTGAGGAAGGATGACGAGAAGGGAGTGAAGAGGGCTTGGTAGGAACCTGTTAGAGGAAGAAGATCGAGAGGGAGACAGAGAATTAGATGGCGAGATAAAGTGAAGGAAGATAGAGAGAGAAGAGGTTTGGTGGAGGATGATGCCTTTGATGGAAGGCAGAGAAGCAGGGAAGGCGCATCAGGCAACCGACCCCTTAATCAATGTAGGGAGAAGCCTTTGAACCTGTCTTCGTAATGGGCCTTTATTTCAATCAGTCTATATATTTCACTTCTAGTTTTATTTTCCTGCAATTCTATATGAAAATTCCCTGTTACGTGAGTGTAATCAGTAACCATTTTACGCCGTGAAGTTAATAATAAACATTGTAAATTTGGTTCCCGTTTTTCCACTTTATTCTATAAACGATAAAGAGGCATTTCTTTAAGATAAATGAGTATGTGTAAAGTATAAGTATACGGAGAAATAATCAGCAGTAATGTCGTGACCATCACACACAAAACACCTGTTGCTTCTTCCTGATACGTTCAATATTGTTTCCCGCACATGTATGAGTGCTTTCGTTTCAAAGCCTTTGTATGACTTTGATTTCTAATAACTACAGTACTCAAATTCAACGGACTTTTAAATTAAATAATTGCCTTCTTTCCTTCCACGTTTATTTCTACCATGCAATCTTCGCTGAAACTCTTTTATGTGGTATTTTGAATTCATGTGGATTTTTTAATATTTGTATTTTTGTGGATCTGTTTGTTTGTATGGTGTTTTTACGTTGCATGGAACCAGTGGTTATTTAGCAACGGGACCAACGGCTTTACGGGGCTTCCGAACCACGTCGAGAGTGAACTTCTATCACCAGAAATACACATCTCTCACTCCTCAATGGAATGGCCGAGAATCGAACCCGCGACCATCGAGGTGAGAAGCAAACACCAAACCAACCACGCCACTGAGGCGCTTGTGGATCTGTTTGCATACTGCGCATTTCATATAAATTCCCAGTTAGACGCAGAGCATTTTTCTTACGTTTTTCAATTATAGTGTTCTCTTAACAATAGAGAGTATGGTGCTAAGATGGAAAAGTTCCATTGAAAAAATATGAAGTGATAAATCAAGGGAGAAACGTGTGAGTCTCTCTCTCTCTCTCTCTCTCTCTCTCTCTCTCTCTCTTCTCTCTCTCTCTCTGAAATCCATCTCTGGTTGCTTTCTTTACCTCGGTCGTGGACCTTCCTACCGTAAAGAATACAACTTAGATATAACCTAAGAGAAAGGCATCTTAGCTATACATCGCATTTCACAAACGCAACAATGGCGCCCTTGTGACCGAAGGATCTGTGTCGTGGGACGTGGAATGCGTCCCTTTGACTGACGACATTGCTATAGCTGCTGCTGCCGCACAGGGTACACAAGTTGAAGAAGGGCACAAGTTACAGGACTCAGACACAAACAAGTTTGCAAAACTGGTGTTATCGGGACCGAACGAGATTCTTGACCATAAAGAGGCGATTTTAAATGCGCTGCTCCCAGGGGCGTCCAGTATGTTTTGGCATATGAATGTGGACGGGTCAGTGAACACTGCGCTATGTAAGTTGTTTCTTTTTTTATTCTTCTTCTTCTTCATTTCCTTAGGAGATATGTTGGCCGGCGTTAGCAGTACGATGATGAGCAATAATCTGCCCTTGCTTGGTGAAAATATTCACGTTGAAGTGCCGCTACTGACGAGAATTATTATTATTATTATTATTATTATTATTATTATTATTATTATTATTATTATTATTATTATTATTATTATTCGTTTATATTTGCTGATTATTTCGAGCGCTTGTCTGGTGTAACCTACGACTTCTTAAAATATCGTCAAAATATTAGGGTAATGTACGAGAGTATCGGGACTGCGATGGGAGGTTACGTTTCGTGAGAGAGATTTGCATGGGGTGTCTTTATTCTGCGATGGCGGAAGTGGCTAGCGCTGGACTAGAGGACGGCAAGTCTAAATACGAAAGTTTGTTGCATGTAGATTATTAATATTACACACAGAATATATATATTTGTATGTACGTATCGATATTTACATATGTATGTATATATATATATATATATATATATATATTATATATATATATATATATATATATATATATATATATCACTAGGCGATGCAAGCATGTTATGCTCCGTTTTTCTTTTTAATATAATCTGAGATCCATGAGACGGCAAACTCAGCGACCTCACATATCTCATCCCGAAGGAATGAAGGAAAAGGCGGAAAAAGGAATTAATAGAAGTGATAGACACGCCGCTTAAAAAAAAAAAAAAACATGAAAGGTTATAAGAAGTGGCAGAAACCAGAAGCAGAAAGAAATGAGAAAAGCTTGTGTTTTTAAGTTGCATGTCATGAAATTCTAATTTCACCAGAAATGATTTCAGTTGAAGCCGTCAGTGACCAAATTTGGAGAACGGGTCACTGCGCAATATAATCCGGAGTTTATCAGACCAACCTCTCTCTATCTGCCGCATTTCCTTAGTCCATTTGTTTGTTTCTTTCTTTATGTATTTATTGATTAGTTTATTCTGATCATTTATCCCTTTATTAATTTGGTAATTTGGATACTTTATTGTAAAACTGGTTACATGATGTTTGTATATTTATTTATTACTAGTTTATTCATTTATTCTTTTGGATTTATTAATAGTTAATATCCGCTACATTTCTGCCATTCTCGTTACCTTCCTTGACTTAACATCATTGCTTGTGTTTTTGGATATGAGTTGAATAACTTATATTTCTTTTGTTTTTCATTTCTCTTCACTGCCTTTCCTCGTACGGTCATTCCATTCTGTGGAAATATTAACCGACAGTAATGAGAAATATATAAGTAGTACATATATTTCTTTTTAACCCATCGGCTGGAGAATTCATTATTATTATTATTATTATTATTATTATTATTATTATTATTATTATTATTATTATTATTATTATTATTATTAATAATAAGCACTCCATTCACTAGCGGATTCGGGAGGATAGGTGAGGACCTGGGCCCGTTCTCCCCCACTGAATAATAATGATAAAATAATAATATTGAAGATTTAGATTATAATAACATAAATGAGAGATATCTAATGGGGAAGATAGAAAATCTATTATAGAAATAATAATAAATTTTTAGAAAAAATAATGATAATAATAATATTAAGAAGAAGAAGAAGAAGAAGAAGAAGAAGAAGAAGATTTATACGATATATATATATATATATATATATATATATATATATATATATATATGTACACGCATACATAAATATATAACTATATATAAGAGTGTATGTATGTATGTATGTATGTATGTATGATGATTGTATGTATGTTATGTATGTAAGTATGTATCACGGTCCAGATAGACCGTGGTATGTATAATATGAGATTTGGTGCCCCCTGGAAATTTTTATGGATACGCTGGTGACTTTTATTATTAAAGATTAACGACTCTCGTTGCCGTTCATAGTAGTGAATGTTAGTAATATATAAAAACTAATTTCCTGGATTTTAGATAAAGTAACAATGTACGCAGAGTAGATAAGTGTTTGAAAGAAAAATACATTAACAGTGTACTGTTTTGAGAGAGAGAGAGAGAGAGAGAGAGAGAGAGAGAGAGAGAGAGAGAGAGAGGGTTGAATAATCATTCTTGATACTGATAACATTGAGAAATAAATATATATATAATATATATATATATATATATATATATATATATATGTGTGTGTGTGTGTGTGTGTGTGGTGTATGTGTGTATATGTACATATGCATATACATGTATGTATATATATATATATATATATATATATGTACACATATGTGTAATATATATGTATGCGTGTATGTGTAACGTAAACAAAAAAAAATGGATAAAATAAACCATGTCTTCAACCGCTACGTGGATTATCATCTAAATCTTCTGACACAACTTACTCGTTAGAAGCTTCCTAATTTTACGACCCACTAAACTCGTTTAAAAAGTCTTCAAGGTCAGACCTCGCCGTTGGGGGTTAGGGAGCACATACAGAAACACACGTGTACCGCACACACACACACACACAACACACACACACACACACACATATATATATATATGTGTGTGTGTGTGTATGTGGTGGATGACTGTGTCTATATATATATATATATATATATATAATATATATATATATATTATATATATGTGTGTGTGTGTGTGTGTGTGTGTGTGTGTGTGTTGCTGTATACATATATTATTGCAAATGTTTCATTGTTTGAAACTTCAGCTTGTAGTTAATTACGGATTTTTATAACAAAGGTATCGTGTATTATTTTCGCTTACTCAGGGAGTAAGCCTATAGACTACTTTGTTGTTGTAGTTGTTGTTGTTGTTGTTGTTGTTGGGAGTGAGAAGGAGGAAAGGTCTCCGGAAAAAGGTGTTTCGGGTTGAGTTAAAGATACAGGAATTTCAGGATAGGATATTTATGATTTATGTATTATAATGAAAATGTAAAAAATAAATCGTGTATATGTTAAACAGTACAGAAAAATTATTTTTAATAAAATAAAGCTTAATAATTTAATTTCCGTCGATGAAACAAGGTTCTATTTGACCGTAGATTTTATCACGTTTAATCTACACTAAAAATTAGGAATATAATGTTTACAACTTGTGCGTGAAGGGAAATTCTTGCACACATCCTGAATAAGCTTGAGGTTGGGTCACGCCTTATTAATTGGCTCTTTGTATTTTCTTAAAAGGTAAATGAAAAGGAATAGCCAAGAAAATTAAAAAAACATATTCCTCATCCTCTTCTTCTTCTATTTCTACGTTACGTTTTCTTCTTCTTATTCTCCTCTCCTTATTCATTTTATTTTACACGTCATTCTTCTTACTAAACTTTATTTGTCGGGTTGTAACTCTTTTTCTTTTTAATCTGCTCCTCTTTTCTTCCTTCTTCCTATTCTGTCTTACTTCATTTCATCTCATTCTTCTACATCTATCTCTTATTTTCCGTCTACTCTCTCTTATACTTCTAATCTTCTACTTCTTGTGGCTTGTCTCATCCCTGGTTTATCTTCCTCTTTTCCTTCTTCGTCTTTAGCTTCTTCTCCTTCATCTCCCTATTCTCTTTCTTCTTTTTCTTCTTCTTCTTCTTATCTATCTTCCTCTTCTCCTTTTCCTTAAACTCCTTCTTCTTATTCATCTTCTTCTTCTTCTTATACCTAATCTCTTTCTTCTTCTTATACCTAATCTCTTTCTTCTTCTTCTTTCCTGTCTTTCTACTTTTCTTCTTCTTCTTCTTCTTCTTCTTCTTCTTCTTCTCTTCGTATTTATCTTCCTCTTATCCTTCTCCTTATTCTCCTTCTTCTCTCTTCTTCTTCTTATTCCTATTCTTATTATCTTCTTCTTCTTCTTCTTCTTCTTCGTCTTCTTCTTCTTATTCCTATTCTTATTATCTTCTTCTTCCTCTTCTTCGTCTTCTTCTTCTTATTCCTATTCTTATTATCTTCTTCTTCTTCGTCTTCTTCTTCTTATTCCTATTCTTATTATCTTCTTCTTCTTCGTCTTCTTCTTCTTCATATCCTTTTTCCCATGTCGCTGTTACATGGTACACATCTAACGAAGGCCCTTAACCACTTCAATCAAAACCACCTTGGGAGGTGTTTAGCGTGATTAGGCAACCGGAGTGTTTTTGTTTTTTATTGGCGATGTTTGTTTGTCATTTTTTTTATTCCTTTATGTATTAATTTAAATTACGTATGGAGTAA
>NC_087205.1:19895348-19905348 GCF_015104395.2 Macrobrachium nipponense | reverse complement strand
TTCGGGGAAGATGCTATTTGCTATTCGTAGGAGTGATGATGTTGGTGACACATGGCCGGTTTTTTTTTGTAACTTTTTTTTGGCAGTGGTTAAGTAAGACATTGGGAAATGTTATGCCAGTTTGGAGTTTTTATTTGCTGTTTCTTTAATTGTTTGATGAACGTTTTGTTTGTTCGTCGTTAGGTAAGAGGCTGAGCACTCTTATGCAAATTCGAAATGACGTCTTAGATTTAATGGGATTTTTTGGGTACCTTTTTAAGAAATTGCTTTTATGTTTGTAAATATTATTATTATTATTATTATTATTATTATTATTATTATTATTATTATTATTATTATTATTATTATTATTATTATTCAGAAGATGAACCCTATTCAAATAGAACAAGCCCACCAGAGGGGCCAATGAGAAATACAGAAAGAAGGGATCAATTATTAAAAATAATTAATTAATTAATTACTTAATTAACAAATCATAGAAAATGTGAAAAACTACCCAGATTATAATCTTGGAAAATTATCAATAATAACAGGCAATATAATTACACTCATAATCCCTGCACCCTTAAAACATTTTATCCTAAGGAATGAAATGCTACTAAAACTTTCCTCCCTTGTCAGCTTTGGCAGTAGAGCCGGTTGCTGTTTCAGCCACGTGTTGTGTGGTTAATGCTTTATCGGTTGCTTTGAATCTTTCAGCAATAAACTGCAGGAATTTCTTATCGTTTCCACGTGGCCTTCTGCCCTGCTTGGCACTTAATAGGTAGGGTCTCTCTCTCTCTCTCTCTCTCTCTCTCTCTCTCTCTCTCTCTCTCTCTCTCTCTCTCTCAATGTTTTGCGGCTTAAATTGTCACCTTTATTGTTTCAGTTCTGTGAACTGAAGCAATTTTATTATTATTATTATTATTATTATTATTATTATTATTATTATTATTATTATTATTATTATTATTATTATTATTAATTTAGAAGATGAACCCTATTCATACGGCATACCCTTAAAAGGGCCATTGACTTAGAACTCGAGCTTCCAAATATTGAAAGAGATAAAATATTAGAAAATAAGGATAAATTAACAAATAGATAAATAAACTGAAATATTAATAGATTATTAAAAGTGCCAGGAGAGTTGTTTTAGGGAAGTAACGTACTGCATCTTCGCTTGAACTTGAAATCCTCTGTGCTAAAATGTGATAATATAATTACAAATCCCAAAATAATTGTAGTTTGGCAAAACATTAGGAACGATACAAAACACCACCAACCTACCAATGTTGTTTACACAGTTACGCAAGCTAGATTTTCGATCTCGGCTAAGCGTAAACAAAGAAGACACTTAATAGTGAGAGAGAGAGAGAGAGAGAGAGAGAGAGAGAGAGAGAGAGAGAGAGAGCAGGTGTGTAAATCATAATTGAGTGTACAATTAAAGGTTGGGTAAAGACATGAACATGCAACCATCCACCTGGTGCTAATAGACATTCATTCGTTCGACAATTCCTCTCATTATATCATACGCACAATATCATGAAGCAATATCTCCTCATGTAGTGGCGTAAAAACACCAAATATACAATATTTTCCCTTCAGGGTAACTGCAGGTAGCTTGAAGTAACACAACCACCGTATTTCGTGTCGAGAGCTCGGGGCAGAAGAGTCCCTTCTAAGTAATATACATATATTAAGATGTTTCAAGATATTTCATTTTATGGCTAGAAATATGCCCCGCCCACAGTACCTGTATTATTGCCATTTGCCTCTAGATATTGAAGACTTTCAGTACAGTTATTAGACTAATTGGTAGCAACCGATAACTTTCATCAAAGCTATAATACTTTTGCGCAGCTTAGAAAGAAAACTTGAGTTTGTTAAAAGATGACTTTGTATGTAACCTTCATAAAAAAATATCAACAATGATGATACTCATATAGGCTTGAGTTACAATACAGAAAGCATTACATAGACAAATATTCTGTTCCTAAACGGTGCTATAATGTTAGCCTACTTCTTGCTACGTAACATCAGATAGAAAGTGGAATCTACAATATTTTTTCTGCATTTTACTTACCAGATAATGTGAATACTGGGAACCAAAACTACATGACATTTTAGTAGATAATCAGTTTAAATTATCAGTTAAACATTAGTCAGATGTAGAAGCAGTTCCCTTGTTTTATTCTATTTTACATAAGACACCAAAATTCTCCAGCTAAATTATATTCATGGTTTCAAACAAATAAACAAAAGTCTAGGTTCGAGGTATGCAGGGTTAGTATGTGCCCCACTTGTCAAAACACGTGGGCATTAAGTGCAATTACCGTTTAGTGAGGGGCAATTACCATGGAATGGAATTCACAGGACGATCGCACATACAAGGTCACCCATGTTTTGTAAACTCTCTCTCTCTCTCTCTCTCTCTCTCTCTCTCTCAGCCTTTTCACGTGACCATGACCATGAACAAAGAATCAGAGTGTGACAACAGGAGGAAAGATAATCTTCCCGTATGATCCTGTTTCGACTCCCCTGCCTTTGGGGTGTCTTCGAAGACAACAAAATGAATGGAAGAAGAATCAGAAGAAGATGATGAAGACGGTAACACGTGTCAGAGATTCAATGTTTATTAGAAAGTCCTGGCGTGTATATTATATATATATATATATATATATATATATATATATATATATATATATATAATAGATATAGATAGATAGTATAGATAGATAGATAGATAGATAGATATATGTATATATATATATATATATATATATATATATATATATATATATATAGACATATATATATATATATATTTATTTATTTATATTTGTATATATGTATGTATGATTTACATATTGCCATCCCTCGTCCTTTTCTTATAAGAACTTTTTAAATCGCTGCACCTTCCAGGCCACTACTAAAAAGATCGGTTGTATTTTTTCCCCTCCACTGCCACGCTTTGGAATCCTCTTTCTGGTGTTGATTTCTGCTTCCAATAATCTCCCTTCTTACAGGATGTGTTTATCGATATCCAACGTCATTTAATCATAAGCCTCCGTTATGACTGAATGACGAAATCAAAGATAAATATGGTTAAGTAGGGGTTATAGTATTTTGAACAAAGGATCGAAACGAAGACAAAACTATGACCTAGAAAGCCCCCAAACAAGTGTTTAAAAACTCTAAGTCATAACAACGTTATTTAAGATGAGATTGAAGATTTCTGAACGTGACATTCAATACACTGTCGGTCACAGAGCGCAGTTTTGTGCAGACAAGATTCCGGTTTAACAACTTTACTTCTTAAAAGGTCAGCCTACTTCATTCGTCTTTGTTTGTTTGTTTGTTTGTTTGTATTGTGTTTTTACGTTGCATGAAACCGGTGGTTATTCAGCAACGGGACCAACGACTTTACGTGACTTCCGAACCACGTCGAGAGTGAACTTCTATCACCAGAAATACACATCTCGTACACCTTAATGGAATGCCCGAGAATCGAACTTGCCGCCACTGAGGTGGCACGCCAACACCATGCCGACCACGCCACTGAGGCGCTTCTCATTCTTCTTTCTTCCTTAGGTCGCTAGCTGCAACCCTTTTCATTCCCTTTACTGTACCTACGTTCTTATTCTCTTTCTTCCATCTTACTTTCCGCCCTTTCCTAGCCATTATTTATAGTGTAACTGCGATGTTTTCCTCCTGTTACATCTTGAAAACCTTTCTCTACTAAATTTCCTTCTCAGTGTCGAGAGACCTCATAAGTCCCAGTGCTTGGTATTTACCCCAAATTTTATATTCCATTCCATTCGTTTTCCTTCTGCCAACTTTCAACTCCCACATTATGTCAAATCGTCTCGATGTATAACTTCTCCTCGAGTGTTGAGAAACCCTCGGCAATCTTTAGGAAAACCAAAGTGCCACATGTATGCTTTAGACGAATCATTGCGAAATAGCAAGAAATATTAAGGAAATGAGCACCAGATAAACTATTTAAATGATGTAATCTCTTTTAGTCAATTTGGACAACCAAATTATTGATTTAAGTGGTAGGGAGAATTACATTTCCTTATGACCGTAAACGATAGACATTTTAAATTTCAGTGACGTTTTTATTCTTTATGCGTTTATGTATGTATGTATGAATATGATATATATATATATATATATATATATAATATATATATATATATATATATATATATATATATATATATATATATATATATATACATGTGTGTGTGTATGTAGAGGAGAGAGAGAGAGAGAGAGAGAGAGAGAGAGAGAGAGAGAGAGAGACTATGTCCAATAACTAAATATTCTTCCCTAAGCCATTCTTTCATGCAACTCCACGATTTAAGACGAATCTTTCCATCTTCATCATATTTCTCCAAGCACGCTCATGCAGAACGACAAGATAGAAAAGAATTAGAGTAGATGATCACGTACGTGGTAATAACTAGCTAAATGAGTAACATTGCAGATAGTAAATATAAAAGCAAAGACGTCATGGCGGGACCAATTCACCTCCTCACCCAGAGAGGTCTGGCATTCGCGAGAATAAACATACACAATCTTTTGATGAGTAAAACCAGCAGTTCGAAGCTCCTACGGGTGAAACAAATCAATTCAAGATGCAAAGAAAATTAGCCTGTGCATGAAATTACGAGAGGAAATCACGCGTCCTTCATTCCAACTTCACAATGAAATGGCGTTGTACAGAAACTGAGGCAGAGAAGTAAGAAAGCATTTTTCCCTCAGTTGCCAACTAAATATTACTGAGACTTGTCATGGTCTCCATTGGCGAACTGAGAATCGAACGCATGTTTGCTCCTGAGGAGTTCTGCCAATATATTCTAACTTTAAAAGATTTACTTAAACAAAGGCTCCCATTCCGTAATCATTTCAGCCAACTAAATATATTACTCGGTATCTTGTCATAGTCTCCGTTTCCGCTCTTGGGATCGAACGCATGTTTTCTCCAGAAGAGGGAGAGTTGCATAAATATTACCCCTAGTAAATTTTTACTTGAAAATAATTTTCATTTTTAAAGGACGTGCATTCCATGCCATTCACTTGCATTTGAAAAGACGTTCTGGGTGCTCTTTGAGCAAGAGGCCGTGCTGGCATAACGCTAGCCAAGTTATAAAAACAACAACAACTACAACAACAAAACGCTATGCATTCACTCTACGAAAACTCTCAAATGGATTTTGTTAGATTTTATACATAAAATAAAGAATTAAGATGGGCGCAAATCAAACCCGACAGCGGAACTTTAGTCTATTTCCGTTTGCAATTGATATACTAGGCAATATATCAATTTTTTATCAATTGCTACATGAAAATTAAAATTGTCAATTAAAATCTCTTATTTTCGGCTGTTATCTTCTAATCACTTTTTGTCTTTTTGTATTATACATATCATGATGCCTATATGAGCTAATTATATGTGAATATTCGCTGTTGGTAACTAGTAATAACAATATTAGCTATGGAGAAACAAATCCACAGTTATGTAAATGTACATATATTTGAATTTAAAAGCAGCAAGGACAGCTTTCGGGATAAGGGGAACCGAACAGATTCCCGAAAGCTATCCTTGCTGTTTTCAAATTTAAATATATGTACATTTACAAAACTGTGGATTTGTTTCTCCATTTGAAGACTCGTGCTACTATGAGGATTTTTTAATATTAGTTATAATTATAATAACGCAAATAAGACAAAGCGAGACTGACACACATGATATCACTATATCGTCCAAATTCACATGATTAAGCCTAATCTAAAGTGGCCCATTTTAATCCGAAAATAACGAGCTACAACGTAATTCTTAAAAAGAAAGAAAAAAAATTCTGCATGTCATCAGGTCCCCAATTTGAAGTAATTCTGTGATGAAACGTGAGACCCAGTTTAAATCTGTGTCTCGTTCAGCCTTATCCACTGAAAAAAAAGAATTATGATGATAAAAATTAATAGTAAATGAATAAAATAGCTAATTCTATATAGAGAGGGTTGCCGTTACTCGGTTTGAGGTTGAAATGGAGTCAGTCGTATTTTCGTGTGTTTGTTTGTGCTTGATGTTATAGTTTGTTCGTCGCTGTTTTTTTTTTTTTTTTTTTTTTTTGCTTCTCGATGACATTTTCTTGTTTGTTTGCATCCTCAACATGACGTTTTCTTGTTTGTTTGTTTATCCCTGGTGAAGTTTTCTTGTTTGTTTGTTTCTCCCTAGTTAAGTTTTCTTGTTTGTTTTTCCCGAGTGAAGTTTTCTTGTTTGTTTGTTTCTCCCGAGTGAAGTTTTCTTGTTGTTTGTTTTGTTTCTCCCTCTTGATGTTTACTTTTTTTGTTTCTCCCTGGAGATGTTAACGATTTATTAGGATTTCCTCCTTGTATGCGTTTTCTGAAATACACAAAATAACGTAAGATATTTATTTCAACAGGTGTCACCAACATCTAATTTAATAAGCACATTTTAATGCCCATGGACATTACCCCCGCACCAACGTTACATCCCCCAAAAATGGTCGAGGGGAAATTTCCCCTTGAATCATTCTGGTGGTCAGTGGCCGTCACCCTTCCACGAATTGACTTGGCCCAACGTCGTATATCTTAGCTGATCTGAATGCTGTCGGAGTAATTAGAGTATTAGTGTTTTCAACACACACGCACGTACGTACTCACACTCATATATATATATATATATATATATATATATATATATATATATATATATATATATATACATACATATTTACATATCTATATATATGTATATATTATGTATATTGTATATATATATATATATATATATATATATGAGTGTGAGTACGTACGTGCGTGTGTGTTGAAAGCACTAATACTCTAATTACTCCGACAGCAATTCAGATCAGCTAAGATAAACGACGTTGGGCCAAGTCAATTCGTGGAAGGGGGGACGGCCACTGACCACCAGAATGATTCAAGGGGAAATTACCCCTTGGCCATATATATAAGAATATATATATTCTTATATATATTTATAATATCATATACATATTATTATATATGTATATATATATATAAATATATATATATATATATATATATATATATATATATATATATATATGTATATATATATATGTGTGTGTGTGTGTGTGTGTGTGTGTGTATGTGTGTGCGTGTATTTTGTTTTGAACTGTATCCCCTTTCTACAAAGGTTAGCTCCCGGGACAAGCAACCCTTTAGTTGTCAACAAGTCTGTAAGGATGATGGCGCCAGCATTGTGCCTTTCCCATCAGACTGCTACCCACCAAAGCCACCTATCTACCATGTATACTGCATACTGACCCTGAAAGCAATGAGGTACCTAGATAATCCCAGACCTAAGAGGCAATCAAAAAGATAACTTTGTTTATATGGATCTATTCCTAATAATAAGAGAGGTATTTTGACCCCTAAGTTAATTATATAAAGCACTGAGAGCTGTTGTGAATTCATTCCTACAGAATATTTTCAATCGAGCTTAGATACGAGACGTATTTCAGCTCTCTCTCTCTCTCTCTCTCTCTCTCTCTCTCTCTCTCTCTCTCTCTCTCTCTCTCTCTCATCACAGAAGCTATCGGAACGGTAATGGCATTTGACAACTATCTTCATCATACCATCAGGTGGAGAAGTGGGGTGGGGTGCGGGGGGGGGGGGGGGGGGGGGTGGGGGGGGGGGGGGGGGGGGGGGGGGGGGGGGGGGGGGGGGGGCGGGGGGGGGGGGGGGGGGGGGGGGGGGGGGGGGGGAAGTGGGCGTGGGAGAGTTGACGACGGACAGTGGCAGCACTGTCATAGGCATCTGAAGGCCAACCCCGGCCCCGAAGGACACTAAGCTTAGGATGTACCCTGTTGGGTAGTTATCCATTTCCATGGGATGTAATTGACTAGTTCCGCTTGTTAAGGGCAGAGGGTAACTGTTACCACGCTGTTTGCTAGTTGTGCCAGCCAGGGCCACCGACTGACTGGCTCCTAGGATTGAATTCGTAACCCACATAAACACTGTCTCTGAAATGGGGGAACCTAGCCTATATTTGATACTATTTTTATAGACATACTCTATTGCCTCTCACACCAGGCTCTTGAAGCCTTTAGAGAGCATGGGTCGCAACCCCACACCAAGTGTTCCTTGAAGAGATATAAATTAACATAGCTCGGTTTTTCCCAAGAAATTCAAGGCACTTCTTACCCTTAATGAGAATCGTCTCTAACCAGTTTTGGCCAACTCTGAGGGTACATAATTTAGGCAAGAATTCTTCGAAAATTTTCTTCTCGAACGGTATATGTGGCGTCGCATCAGTCATGCCATTTTTTTCCACAACATGGAATTCTGGGTTTCAAGGATCATTCCTAACCCAGTTTCTAAGCCAATTAAAAAAAATAACTTATTTTACACTTTCCATTACGTCATGACACAAGCCCCTTTAAATAAAAAACTACAGCTGATCCTCTCTCTCTCTCTCTCTCTCTCTCTCTCTCTCTCTCTCTCTCTCTCTCTTTCTCTCTCTCTTTCTCTGTGTTACAAGGTAACTGGATTTAACTGGCTTTATCCTGTGCATTAGACGCTAATGAATGCAGATGCGCCAGTCACGTCTCTCTCTCTCTCTCTCTCTCTCTCTCTCTCTCTCTCTCTCTCTCGTCGTGTGTGTGTGTGTGTCCTCACAGGCGTCAAGTTTAATTTAGATTAATTAACTGAGTAATCCGTACATCTTAGCTAGACGTCTTCTCGCTTTCTGCAGATTCCTTACACACCCAAAATGCTTTGTGATTTAAATTATATCTTTGGGATGGATAATCAAGCTTCAAATGCGGTGGTTTTCTCTAAATATATTCCAATGATTCGCTCTATTCTTGTAGAAGGTTTCCTTGTAGAATAATGAAAACTGTTATGGAACTTTATGGATAATTTTATATTCTCATTTCTAAAAACTGCTCTCTAATTTCTGTAGTTCCCATTTATTACCTTCTCTTACTTCTTTCAAATGAACCCCATATTCTTTGGAAGCTGGAATTTCAAGTCAATGGCCCTTTTGTGCTTGTTCTTCATGATTAGGGTTCAAGTTCTGAATAATAATAACTTATTTTAATAATTCATACTTTACTTATGGAAGGATACTCTGAAGAATTAATGTAAAAACTGTAATGGAACCCCTCGATAATTTTGAGTGGCCGAAGCTCATTTTTCCTCCATATCATTTTGAACCTTTCGATTAGTGGATTTTCAATTTCTCAAAGATGCGCTCGAGCCTCATTGGTTCCCATTGCCGCTTGCACTGGACCCTGAAAATTGGATGCAGGACTTGAGCCATCCACTTGATTATGGCGGTGAATTATTTTAAAAATGGCTAGATCTAATTCATACTTGGCATATTTAAAGTTGCGATGTCATTCATAATCAAGAATGACTTTTTCCATGATGTTTTTTTTGTTTTTTCACTGGGCGAGCTTTCTCTTAGGAGAAGGTTGCTTATTTGGTTAACAATAACGCGGTGAATTAAAAAACTATTCATAGTAGCATGAGTCTTGAAATGGAGAAACAGATCCGCAGCTATTTATGGGTACAAATATACGTGTTTGAGAATACATCTCTAAAGCTCTCTGTATAGCTTTATTTCTAGATACATTTGTATCCATACGTAACTGAGGAATTGTTTCTCCAACTCAGTGAATATAATAATGAAATAATAATGAGCTCCTAATGACATGCCACTAAAGGCCGTATTTTCGGGCTTCGTCCCAAATCATTATCGTCACTTATCATCGGCTTCCTCTTGGGGCAACTGTAAACGTGTTTGGGTTATCAGAACAAAGTCTAATAGACTTTGTATCAGAAGGCCTTGTTTACAGGGGCATGTCGAGGCGATCTCCCAAGTCATAGGAGACGTGATTTTTCTCACGTAAGTAGACAGAGGTCCTCCCTTTCTAGGTCACTGTAACGACCATGATTTTAGTGACGGCGCTGGTCCTGCGCTCTTCTGAAAGTAGTC
>NC_087205.1:19772848-19890348 GCF_015104395.2 Macrobrachium nipponense | reverse complement strand
AAAGTGTCACCCTACCGGTTTCGAAAGCTTTATCGAAAAGCAGAGCAATTCGTAGAAGACATTTGAATAAAATAAAAGTATTACAAACCTCTATATGCATTCTTACCTCACACTAACACTCATTGTTTCTAGGTCATAGCTACTGGCTTCCGCTGACTTATTACTAACCAAAAACGACCTGTTGATTGCTGTTATTCCAGAGGGTTTCAGCTAGAACTACTAAAAGGTCGTTTTCTTGTATTCACCCTCTTTGTGATGTTTGTATGCAACAAGTTGCCAACGCAGGGATCACCAACAGGTTTAATGCGAGACAACAACTTCTTAGTCATTTTAATCAGTGCTTCTCCATACGATTATCCAGCATTGACCGAAGATTCGTTCTCCATTCAAAGGTCACTGACTTGTTGTCAACATGTTTATGATATGCATACACTAAGTTTCAGACATATTAACGATATACCATTATACTGCAGTGTAGGACGCATCCTTACTTCGTAAAATGGGAGAATACAACACATCCATCTATTTTTCCATTCATCATTTATTGATCTCATCCATTCCGTACTTCCAGTCCTTCACACATTTCTTTGGTATCCATAAATTTACCTATCTTTCTATCCATTCACACGCTCACGCTTCGAATGGAGCATACGTATAAGCTGTCGCCAACAAACCCCGAGGACCCAGATGAAAAAAAAGAATGAAGAGCTCTTTTGGGCCATTTGTCAGGAGGCATTGTGCGCTACGAAACACCTCATTAACCCCTTTCATTAATTTCGTTACGCGCCCTCTCGAGAGGATATTTGGAGCCGGCGTCAGCTTGCGGAAAGTGGGTGACGGTAGGAGGGGGTGGCAGCGCTGTGGGCGGGCCATACGTAGATGTCGGGGTCAGTGTCGTGTGTTGCTCGTCATTGTCCTCATTTGACGACAATATCCGGTTTTCGATGTTTTTCTTCGGAGGTCCGTGAACAAAACAGGTTAGTTTAGTGAAATCTCTCGTCCGTATTATTATTATTATTATTATTATTATTATTATTATTATTATTATTATTATTATTATTATTATTATTATTATTATTATTATTGGAGAAACAAATAATTTTATTTAAAAATTAATTTCTACAGAGAACTTTCGGGAATCTGTTTGATTCCCCTTGTCAGTTATAAAAATAAATCGCTACAGAGAACTTTCGGGAATCTATTCGGTTCTCCTTTTCAAATGAAAAGTGGAAACGAACAGGTTCCCGAAAACTTGCTGTATATGTTTATTATTATAATGTATCTGTACCTACATACATAACTGGATTTGTTTGTCCATTTCAAGACTCATGCTTCTAGTAATCTTTAAAATTATTATCAGTGTTGTATATGTTGTCAGTTTTCTTATAATCATCGCTATCAATACAATTATCATTACCTTTAATATTATAGAGTTGTCAATTTTGTTATAATCATCAATGTTAATACCACTATTATTGTAATTATTGTTGTAGATGTTGTTCATTTTGTTTCAGCCTCACTCTCTCTCTCTCTCTCTCTCTCTCTCTCTCTCTCTCTCTCTCACCAACATCATAAATCATATGTAAATTGTTGTTGAAATCTAGTAGTATGTGAGCCATTCACCCTTATTTTTTCGACCTCGTTAAGTGAGACAAACTTCATATTACAAGGAAATTAGGTTAATCTCATACATTGCGTTCTCACTATCTTCGGTCTTTTTCATTGCTGAATTTACGTGCTACCAGTTGCCAGAATGATAACGATTTCCTTGTTTAACCGTTAATTTAAAAAAAGAAAGCTGGGACATACAGTTTCCTAATTTGGCGTCTCATTTTTAAGAAGAAGAGAAGTATAGCGCCTCAGTGGCGTGGTTGGTATGGTGTTTGCATCCCAACTCGGTGGTCGCGGGTTCGATTCTCGGCCATTCCATTGAGGAGTGAGAGATGTGTATTTCTGGTGATAGAAGTTCACTCTCGACGTGGTTCGGAAGTCACGTAAAGCCGTTGGTTCTGTTGCTGAAACCACTGGTTCCATGCAACGTAAAAACACCATACAAACAAACAAACAAGAAAGGAAGTATCATCTTGGCTATAGTAGATTCACATCAACCGTGCATCAGATGTCTAGGGCAGTCCCTTACGAGGCTCCTGATTGACTGTTGATAAGCCAATCACAGGGCTGGAAACTCTCAGTCTCTGTCCAGAGTTCACATAGGCAAGATGTATGTCCCACCGCTCCTGAGGGATACTTTTGAAAGACGTATCCCCCAGGAGGGGTGGAACATAGATCCTACCCATGTGAACGCTCTCGAGAGACTGAGAGTTTCCAGCCATGATTGGCTTATCAACTGCCAATCAGGAGCGTCGTAAGGGACTGGCCTAGACATCCAATGCACGGTAGATGTGAATCTACTATAACACTAAAATGTGGAATAGTTTGCCTGGTGCAACTGTAGAACCTTCTGATCTTGTCATTTTAAAGCAAGGAGCTCTTTTCTAACGTTTTCTGGATTTCACATTCCTTCATATTTGGTCATAGATCACCTCTTCCTATAACACTGTCTCTCTCCTGGCTGATTTCCTTTTGGAGCCGTCATAGGCTTATAGTCAATTGATTCTGCCCATAATGGTTTTCTGCTGAAGATTTCAAGAATTCTTCTTCTTCTTCTTCTTCTTCTTCTTCTTCTTATTATTATTATTATTATTATTATTATTATTATTATTATTATTATTATTAATCAGAAGATAAGCCCTATTCATATGGAACAGGGGTCTTTCACTTGAAATTCTTGCTTCCAAAGAATATGGTGTTCGTTAGAAAGAGGTAACAGAAGGTAATGGGAAATACAGAAAGAAGAGATTACTTATGAAAAACATAAATATAGATTATCAAATTAATGAATAAATAAAGGAGGAAAGAAGGAAATATAGAATAGAATATGGGAGCACATTGTTATTCCTTCCTTAGTTTCTGTTTAATTATTTCGGAATTTTTTGTCTTTTAAGAATAAGAATAGCGCGAAGCGTGTTTTAGTTGGATGATGAAAAAATTATATTTTTCTATTGTATAATTGGTAGATTCAAAGCCACCTTCTGTTATTGATTAAACCAAAATAATCCTTTCAGAAACGTGTAACTTGAAGAAAATATGATTGATATTTTGAAGCCTATGATAGTATAACTGCTAAACAGTAAATATTTTGATAATATCTTGTATATTTTCATCGACATAATTATTTCACCTCCGCAAATAGCCAGATTTCAGTAAGAACTCAATTCATTCTCCTTCTCCCTTCGTATTGTCACTTATTTAAAGTTGTTGATAAGGTTAGGGCATCAAGTTGCCTGCCCCGTCGACCTTCTTGAAAGGAAACTAGAATGTCCTTAGAGAGCGTCCACACTTCATTCCAATCCTAAGAAATTGTCTCGAAATCAAACCACGGCTCGCGTGATGACTATAGCTATCAGTGACGATATCACTTCGTTTATCTTACAAACGTTCAGTATACGTACATTTCGCATATGATGTTGGTCACGAATCTAATGAAGTCTTCCTTTTATTTTAGACCACCCAATTTACAGAAAAATATAAATAAGAAATAGAAAACTAGAACCAGGTATTCAAAAAATTAAGTCTTGTAGTATTTAAGAGACAGATTGGAGGTCATCAAACGCAGGTGGATACGTCTCACTATACTATAGTGGTTGCATTCATTAACGAAGAACTGAAGGCACAGTTGATGAAAGATGAACAACGGCAGTACAAAGAAAATAACACTGACACCAACCAAACACAAATCGTGATTTCAGTTCTCAGACGAAAAAGCAGCTGATATCAAAGCAAAACGTCAAATTAAATATGAAAGAAAAGACAATAAAACGTAAAGAGGAAAAGAAAGAATTACCGACGGCCGACAACATCACCAACGGAAATGACAGAACCGAACTAAAAAAAACAGGAAGCATCAAATCATGAATCTCTTAGCAATAAGTAGGCGGGTGGAATGGGCTGGGGGAGGGGAGGGGCGAGCGGGAAGTTGACGGGAATAGGGGGAACAGGTCAGTGCCCACAGATACTCCGAATTGAAGTGCCAATAGCAGATGCTCGTCGCGTCGCCCCGTCCGGTTCTGGCTGCTTTCGTGGTACCTAATGCTCGGTGGAATTTTGCTTTCGCTTTCAGAAGCAGATTCTTCCGTCCGGAATTTGGATGACATTTTGAAATGCCGGGATTAGTGGACTCTGTTTAACGTGCAAGCACATATACAAACACGCGCGTGCACAGACACACAACCACACACGTGCGCAGAGACACGCAAACACGCACATATACAAACATACATACAAACGTGCACGTACACAGACACGCACATACACACACAAACATGCGCGTGCACACTCACACAAGCACGCACGTGCACAGACAGACACATACGCACACAAACACGCACATGCACAAACACACACACAAAAACTTGCATACACAGACACACAAACACTTGCACAAACGCGTGTGCGAGGACACGCATACACACGCAAACAATCACGAGCACAGACAAACACATGCACGCAAGTGCACAAGCATACACATACACACACAAACACGCGCGTGCACAGACACACACATACTCAGACAAACACGCGCGTGCGCAGACACACGCATACGCATACAAACACGCACTTGCATAGACACATACATACGCACATACACGAGCGTGCACGGACACACATACAGACTCACACAAACACGCACGTACACAGACTCACACATAAAAACACGCACACGAGCACACACATGCAAAGTCAACGGATAAAGGCGATTCAGACTGAAAAAACCTCAACAAGAGAAAATGTATGTCTACACTTAGTTATTTAAAAAAAGAGAGAGAGAGAGAGAGAGAGACAGACAGGCAGACAGACAGAGAGAGAGAGAGAGAGAGAGAGAGAGAGAGAGAGAATTGCGAATCTTCTTGAACGAAACCTCTCTCTTGAAGACAGATGAGCCAGTTTTACATAGATCTATACCGAAAGAAAGGAAGAGAGAGAGAGAGTACTGAATCTCTCTTGAAGGCAGATGAGTCAGTTCTACATATAGTACAGAAGCCCAGGGAGGTTTTGTGTCCACTACGAGGTGCCGTAAGTTTTTCAGCGGTTTTTAATCAATCCTAAGGTGCTTAAAGCTGAAACTGAATTATACTCTGTTTTTTTCCATCTGTCCATCCGCCTGTGGTGTTTTTGTATGGTAACACTGCGACCAGGGCTTTAGATAGTTATGCTATGTGTAAGTTTTAGGAAAATAAAAGGATATCTGGGTGTACGTTTGCAACTGAAAAGTGTTTTAATAATTTACTGTATGCGAATTACACCGTTAATATTCGAAATAGGATATTATTATAAGTGTTGAATGTAAGCTGAATGTATTAGGGCTTGTGCCTTGTATGATAAGGCGCCCTATGAGGTAATGTTAGACTAGCGATAATCTATACGCTAAGTCGGTTGGTATTGCACTTCCATCTTCAATGGAGTGTCTGGGGTTTTGTAGATCACTTACGAAGTCGGTATTATCTTTACGACGATGTGTTAAACTCATGGTTCGGTGAGGTTCTTGTAGAAAACACAAGGTATAAAAATAGTATATTCTTCTGAAGTTTTACATGATGAAGATCAGGTATGATCGTACAAGTCTTCTATGACGATAGCTTGATCGCTTCTGCCAATGATGATGGCTAATCCTATTCCTCTACATGATAAAGCTTAGGTAAAGAGGTACAGGTCTTCTAATGACGATCACTAACTCTGTTCTGCTTGTCTACCATCTCTGTTACAAGTTATGAAGGAACAGACAGTAGTTCGAACATATGAACATACATACAATGACATAGTTTTCATACGAACACACAATCAAATGAGACACGCTACAGATCACGTAGGCCGTTTGAATAATAGGTCGGGGTAGTTGTCTCAAGCAGGAGCTTGGACTAATGTTTATAAACAATTGAATGACTACAGGTGACGGCATGTTATCTTAGCTTACATACTTATTGTATACGTCATCTTTAGCGTCTCTAGTCTGATCACATTCCTGCAAGCAATCTGGTTGACCTCTTTAGTTTTAGACTTTTATATATATGGACTAACATTCCATATTTTTATTATGTAAACACTTACATTAGCTCGGTCAGCTACCAAAACCAACCACTGAATATTACTCAAACTTGACTTGCATTTGACTTATAGGAGTGTGATACAGACACTATGTGAATATATATATAAGTAAATAAAAATTCATGGTGTACATGAATTGTTCAAGTAATAAAACATATAACAAACAATGATATTGGGTTAAAATATAGTGATCACGTGATATAAAATGATACAGTTTCTCACTTCATCTCATTAAGATACTTATGCTACAGAAAATACTAATGTACTCTGATAATTGCATTGAATGAAGATTAACATGATAAAAATCATATTTTAACTGATAAAAAAGTTCATATATGAATTGATAAAATTATTAATGTTTATGCTGATTGATTCGTTGATTTTTATGCTAAATGTTATATATCTGATTCATTAATCAATATACTAACTCATAAATAACTGCAGATATTGGGAAGATAAAAGGTAACAGATTGTTATTTATGCTACCTGATTTGTTATACATATATATGATTCATATAATTATGATTAATATATGTGCACTTTAAATAGATTCCTATTGCGTACACGCAAAGATATATTTCGATTCCGTTATTTATGATCATTTATATATAGATTCCTAGTGCGTACACGCAAAAAAATATATTTCGATTCTGTTATTTATGATCAATTATATATACATGATCTTTATATAGGATACATGATACTTTATATATTATATAACATGACCGAGGTTATACAACTTCACTTTTAACTAGCTTTCGAACAACTTTTCGTCCATTACACAGTTCCAGACAACCACCTTTAACCAAATGAAACGGCCTTTTTTTCAATGGTTAAAACAAGGGGAAAATTTGCCTGGGCGGGTCCAACGTTCCATTTTGCGCTCATACTTATTCTCTGCATCCTAAGCTACACGATTACGTTCGCGATGAATAGATCATCCCAGCACGAGTCCTTCGCCAGCAAAGTAGAGTTGAATATCCTTCGGGTCGTAATTGTCGGAAGTATGTCCCTTTTTGTAGTCGAATTCCGACAGCCGCTGGAGCATTCCGCATTAAAACGAGATTAACGACGAGATACGGTGTCGGTCGAAGAAGTCCATGAAATTCCTTTCACATTGTAGGCGGTTGTTACTTGACTGTAGTCGTCCGCTGCGACGAACGATTTTTTGAAGTTGCTATGTGAAACTCTCGTACTGCAGGATACTGTAACCAGGTTCCATTAATCAGCCTGCAAGTGAAATTATACTTGTCACAAGGGCAAAGTAAATTCAGACGACATCCAAATACAGGGAGGGGAGAAGAGCCATTTAGACCAGACTTAACCCACATGAATTCGCTGATATTTCGGAATTCAAAGAGTCCGCTGTACAAACTTTTTTATCCATGGCATTAACAATGATGAACCTATCCAGGTCTATGATGACTTGTAAAATATCCAGAATTATAAAAAATAAATAGATATCATTACGAATCTCAAAGAAAATTCGATATTACTGGTAGTAAGTTACTAGACAAAGAAGTGGAAAACGGAGCTAATTGTAAGATTGCCAGGCAACATAAGAGTCAAAGAGAAGATTAATCATGATTCTATGTGCCCTAACAAAAGTTTCATATTCAATTTTCTCGTGCGCATCTTCTGAGGTTAACTATTAAAACATTATTAATAGGTAGGAGATGCAACGAAAAACCCACTATGTAACTAATTTCTATATAAACTTTGGGTTTTTCAAGAAAATGTGACATTTTCCCATGAATGTTTTACTTGAATTGTAATAGGCTAATGTTGCAAGTAAATAATCCATATCCATATCGTGATACTTCTAAATGTCTATGAGGTTCAGAAAAAATTAATTCATTTTGATGTTATAGAAACTCTATTTCCTTATTTTGTTTATTAATTTTAAAATGATTGCAAGTCATTAACTACTTGCATTACACACACGGATAAGAATATGTTTATGTGGCCTGTCATGTGACCTATGAACCACATGTGAAGTTCATGAGCTGAGCATTTCTTCCTTTCCAGTCAATCTGCTTTTGCAAGCAGAGACGACACACAGATGAAGCCTGTGTAAGCAGATTATTGAGGTTAAAAGGAACAAATGCTGATACGGCAATGATGACGTCGTCACTTGGCAGGAGATTGCTCTCAGCCAGCTAAGAGTTACGTTACTTGCTGTAAGAGATACGACTTTAGTATTTTCAATGATATTTTAGTGTTTTAATTCTCCACCCGCATGAGAAGAAGTCTGAAAAAAAAAAAAACAACAGTACCAAAATTGAACAATATTATTAGTTTCATGTTGGCATTATGTTAAATAAATATTCCTTATTCAAACTATATGAAAAAGGTTTCCATACAAATTCTATATATATTATTAGCCCTGTATAAGATTCATATAGGATTATTCCATAGATAACATTTTCACTTCTAGACTTCCTGACTTTAAAATCTCTTTTATTTTATTTTATTTATTTTATTTATTATTATTTTTATTTATTTATTTATTTATTTAATTTCTTTTTTTTTTTTCATTGACTACGAATATAAATCACCGGGACAGACAATATGTCAGTAGGTTTTGATATGTGTTTGAACTTTTAGCTTATTTGTCATTACTAAAGCGTTTAAGTTAGAGTTCAATCTTTATGCATAGATAATTTGGATTATTTTAAGGTTACTTTTGCTATTTGGATATTTAATGGTTACGTTTTGCTTATTGATATTATCGTGATTCCTTTTTTTATTATAATTTGTAACCCTTCCGACTTCTTACGGAGTGTATTATATTGACTCCACTTGTATCCATTTTATTTTATATATATTTATTTATTTATATATTTTTTTTATATATCTTTGATAAATTAATGGTTGGCTTGAATATGTGGAAAAGTGTTCTAGCGGCGTACCGTATAAGGCTACTTGCGGCATCAATTCTATAGATACAAGATATCAAATGATAAAGGTATTTAAAACCGCGAGAACCGCTATAATCCAGTTCGGATCCAACATCACGAGTTGTAACTCGTAAGACATTGACACTTCCTATTTAATTATCCGTTATTCTACCAAACCGATTGACTCTGGGTGATAAAATATTATTATTGGTTTTCTTAATGGAAAGGAATTCACACAACGTGTTAAGGAGATTATTATTGATTTACACCACCCGAGTCACAGATTATTATGTGTTGAATTCCATATTTACTGATTTAGCACTCATAAATATTCCTAACGCACTCAATTGCGGTGTTTGTTTTTAGTGCTATTAATTCTATATAACGTGTCAAGGAACTATTAACACTAAGAAGTGTTTATTCCCTCTGTCAGACTCGTAATTCTGTTAATAATTCTACGTATATTCTTTCAAGGATTGATTTGGCACAGGATAGGCTCCTAAACTGACAGGTGTCTTAGTGTGTCCCTTGTCTTCATGACACGTGTTTACAATCAGTTATGTGCTTTTTATATCTGTAAGCATTGTAGGCCAGTAAAATAGTGATTTGGCTTTCTGTGACATAGTAGGGAACCCTGGATGACGGAATGCAACCAGTTTATGACGATTGGTATGAAAGAGATTATTACTAATACCTGGTCGTTAGTCATCTGCTGTGTTCTTCGGGTTTACCTCGTCACAGACCTACATATTTAATTTACATTTGATTACATTATTCTGATACACATACTTTAAATATACTTTTGCTTTAGGGTTTCTGCTCGAAGTGTGTATTGTTTATGCTTAGCCGCTGACCCTGTTTCCGTTTCGAAGTGTTTATTGTTTGGTGTTTATTGCTGCTGACTCTGTTTCCGTTTCGAAGTGTTTATTGTTTGGGTTATGTCTGTTGACTCTTGCTTTGTTCAGTTTGTAACAGTTCTGCGCTCCAACCCAGATATTCAATGCTCGCGATCTCTTGGGTTAAGGAATTTTCTTGTTTAGATACGGTTTTAACAATAGGTACGGATGTTTCTATATCTTTTAGTCTAATTAATGGTTCTTTGCGGTATGGTGCGGGATTGCGGGATATGCGTCAGCTATGATATTTGCTTTCCCAGGTAGATATCTTATCTTGGCTCCAAAGACCTGAATGATCATTTGTCACCGAGTTCCTTTTGGACTGTGATTAAAGCCTTTGAAAAAACTCGGTAAAGGACTCATGTTCAGTAAGGACTTTATCAGGATAGCCATAGATTATGAACTTAAAATGTACTAGTGAGTTAAAGATACCTAGCCCTTCCTTGCTATTACTGCATATTTACTTTCAGAGGGCTTTAGTTTACGTGAATAAAAAGCTATAGGAAAGAACTGTTTATCATATTACTGAAGTAATACCCTCTTACCCCTTGGTCTGAGGCGTCTGTTGCAATAAAAAAAAATTCCTTATTTAAATCAGGGATTTTTTAAGTTAGGTAAGCTGCATTTTCCGCTTTTAAGATATCGAACGCCTGTTGATGCTTTTCAGACCATAATAAATCTACGTTCTTCTTCGTAAGATCTGTTAAGGAGCTGTCATGATTGAAGAGTTACATATTTACATACGATTAATACCCACTACACAGCGCAAAAGTGCTGTATCCCCCTTTTACGTTAATAAGTACCGGAAAGTTATGAATAGCCGACACCTTACCATGGACTACTTTTAAGACCTTGACCAGACACATAAAACCTAGATAAACATGTTCGGTTTTAAAAAACTCACATTTAGATATTTTACTCTGAGATTATTTGTCTTTGTCTCTGTAGCACTAGCTCTACTTTATGTGAATGTACTTCTAAGGTATTAGAAAAGATTACAAGATCATCCATATAGGCATGTAGGTTAATTCCCCATTAAAAGTCTCCAAACACTATATTATAATTGGGGTGCAACGTAAGCCGGAGGCATACGTAAAATTGATAATGTCCCCTGAGTGTGCTGAAACGGTATATGAGGTACAATCACTTAGGTAATGGTATCAGGTAAAAGCCTTTAAGTAAGTCCAAGTAGGTGAAAAAAAAATTATTCTAACCTAACAGAGATAAGATGTCGTCGGTACATCGCACTGGAAACTATCGGGAGTCGTTTCCTTGTTTAAGCGACAGAATCTACGCAGATACGCGAAATCCGATCTTTTATGGCATGACATTTGAGGGAAAAATAATTATTGGGCTTATTTGATTTCCTAATGACTCCTATTACTAACATTTTTCAACTTCGTCATTTATCTCTATTTTGAAATTTCATTGAGAGTCTATGCGAAGGTACGTATATAGCTTTATGTTTGTCCTTAGACCGTATTTTGTTTTCAATGACATCCGTTTTTCTCCCAGAGATCACTCGCTAGTGGAGAAACTTCCTGGTATTCAGGTAGAAGATAAAAAAAAATTCTGCTGAATCACCTCTGCTTGAATGACTTTACGGATATTACTTTAGATAGATTATCAGAGAGATTCATCCACGACTGGTTGGCGTGATTAAAAATTAGCAACAATAAAAAAATGCGATATTTATAACTTCCGTATCCACGATATGTATACTTTTAGGGCTTTGTTCGCGGAAATCGTTATATTTCAGAGTGTCGGGAAGGATTAAAATTTCATTTCCCAGCAAAGTCTTTTTACACGCACTAAGACATTCGAGGGTGCATGTTTCTCGAGATTTTGCGTGCAAAGTACGACTGCGGTTGTGGGAGAATTCTGTTGAGTCATTTGAAACAATGGTTACGATTTATGACGGACAAATGTATAGTTCCTTTATATAAGTTATTTATTTGATTAAACTGTCTCATTTTTGTTCAAACGGATTTTAATATGTTTGAAGGTTTATAGGATTTTCCTTTGATAAACACGCCTTATTTTGCAGGATGTAAGATAATAATGTATACCCCTAGATGGATCTTACAATTACACTACATACAGATCAACGTTTTTTTATACTATAGAGGTATCTGTAAACGCTCGCTTATCCGGACTTCTCATTAGGGAAGTTCGAACAACAGACGGTGAGTCCGTAAATACAAGATATTACGTGTATTAAAGAAATAAAACAAGATATTCTAATTTTTACGGTCGCGTACAGTCGGGCTAATCCACCAGTATTTATTATAACTTATGTATTAAAAAAAAAAACAAAAAAAACGAAAACCTGCTCTGATTACTTATACGGTCGTGTGTTTCATAGGAAAAATCCTTTTTAATTCAAAAAGATATTGGTATGAACCAACACCTCGCTTTTCCTCCACTCTGCTATAGTCGCTTATTGTGTGGAATTTGCTATGCTTTGAACACTTCGGCAGTTTTTTGACTAACCTTGACCGCTTGACTAGGTGACACAGTCACCGAGTTTGCTTGTTTGATTCTGAACGGGCTACTGTTTCTATTTCTTTTTGTAATAATTAGGATCCTTCTCTTTATTACCATCGGCAACGTATTGTGTGTTTTTTAGCATTATGTATCTGGTTACGTATAAAGCAATGAATGACGAACTATTAGGAACTGAGCGATTACTAATAAGACGAGTTTATCTCTACTGCATTCAATCTTAACTGTTTGTACTTCATTCGTTGCTAAAATTTGAAATAGTGAGGGATCCTGGTCAGCGCATTTAGCCTGATGAAAGTTTTTTACAGACATGTTATTCCTTGCAATCCAGCCATATTTTTAAAGTTAAGTTGAGTCATTGAGGTTCGATATTTTATATAACTCAAAAAAACTCAAGGCTAAAACTGCGATCGGGACTTGCAAAGGAGCATTTATTGTCAAGACCCGAAATAGTGTTACCTCTAATTTTATATAGATTTGTACGGGTGTTCCACTTGTGTGTGTGTTTTCTAATCACTACGATGCTTAACGACCCTATCCATGCATCTGTATAAATACAGACGTCCACTGCGTAAACGCATATTCACTGTTTAATATGATTTTTGTTACGTAAGGGATTAATAATCACCCAAAATGATAAAATTACATAGTCATATGATTATGATACTTCAGTAGAACTTCTGGAAACAGACACTCAAAGATAAAAAACTCGCAGTAGCGAAATCAATGATGTAGATAATTTCTGTAAAAAAGTAAGATTAAGAATGTCTCGTAACTTCAGCCACAGGAATAACGAAATTCGACCTGCAAAGGAAACACTCAAAGTTACTCCAAATGAATAAAAATTGTACTTAGCTTGCTTTTGTGGGAAGTCACGGTGTTCCGATAACGACACACGGCCTTGGTCCTCCTCTATTTAGCGGACGACCTGGTTTGGCTTCAGTTTCCCCCGTGCGCGTTGTTTCGATGATTCGAGCCCTTGAAAATCCGATGCTGCAGACGCGTTCGGTTTGTTTCTTGCAGTGCCGGAACGCTCACTAAACGATGTTTTTCTTGAATGATTCTATTGAGAGACGAAGCTTCCGTTGCCGTAGGAAAAGACACGTCGGTTTTGTTTCTTGAAGTTATTCACTAACGATGATACTAAGTTGCTTGACGAATCTTGTTGTTTTCTGAAGTCGCTCACTAATGCTGATACTAGGTTGCTTGAAGAATCTGCTGCTTTCGTCGTCGTTGACTTCATGATTTATTATTCTGTTTTTTCTTCGTAGGACGTTTGTAGAGTTCTTCTGGTCCGCTGGCCACCAATTATTAGGGCTGGTGCCTTATGATAAGGCGCCCATATGAGGTAATGTTAGACTAGCGATAATCTATACGCTAAGTCGGTTGGTATTGCACTTCCATCTTCAATGGAGTGTCTGGGGTTTTGTGTAGATCACTTACGAAGTCGGTATTATCTTTACGACGATGTGTTAAAATCATGGTTCGGTGAGGTCTTGTAGAAAACACAATGTATAAAAATAGTATATTCTTCTGAAGTTTTACATGATGAAGATCAGGTATGATCGTACAAGTCTTCTATGACGATAGCTTGATCGCTTCTGCCAATGATGATGGCTAATCCTATTCCTCTACATGATAAAGCTTAGGTAAAGAGGTACAGGTCTTCTAATGACGATCACTAACTCTGTTCTGCTTGTCTACCATCTCTGTTACAAGTTATGAAGGAACAGACAGTAGTTCGAACATATGAACATACATACAATGACATAGTTTCATACGAACACACAATCAAATGAGACACGCTACAGATCACGTAGGCCGTTTGAATAATAGGTCGGGGTAGTTGTCTCAAGCAGGGAGCTTGGACTAATGTTTATAAACAATTGAATGACTACAGGTGACGGCATGTTATCTTAGCTTACATACTTATTGTATACGTCATCTTTAGCGTCTCTAGTCTGATCACATTCCTGCAAGCAATCTGGTTGACCTCTTTAGTTTTAGACTTTTATATATATGGACTAACATTCCATATTTTTATTATGTAAACACTTACAAATGTAACTATCTAAAGCCCGGGACGCAGTGTTACCATACAAAAACACCAAAGGCGGATGGACAGATGGAAAAAAACAGAGTATAATTAGTGTCAATTTTTGGGGGTGGTCAAATAAAGCACTTTAATCGTCCCCAAAGATGTGACGATTTTCTCACTTGTAATGTGGTGAGCAGAAAAGCCCTTAAAAAGAATTTGAAATGAAATGAAACAACATTTATAGATATACAAAACAAAGAGCTCTAAAGCATTTATTTTTGGGTCAAGTGTGAAAATCCAATAAAACTCTTAGATCGACTCCCTAGCATTAAAACAAAGAACTGGATAACTGTCATCACACTGTAGAACTTGAATTTAAGCAGATGAACTTTTTATCTTGTTTTTGTAATTAAAATGAAGGAAATTCATATATCTGAACATCATAGAAGAATGGAAAGTTTAGTGTACACGGAAATAAAAAAAAAAAGAAATTTTAATTATTTCAAACACTACTCCTGTTAAGACTGAAACCTGAAAGATAAAATATCATTTCAATAAAAAGAATAACCAGTCTCCTTCTTGAAAGTTTTTATGAGTTGATCTACCATCAAATTTTAACAAAATTCTAGTCAAGAAATAGTCTATGATGTGCATTGATATTGCGGTCATATATAGTTATTTCCAGTTATTTTGAAAAGATAGTGTTTAGGTTAATGTTAATATAGATTTTTACACATCTTATTGCATCTACAAAACCTGCAACACTTTATTTCATTTATTCTACAAATGAATATTTTTGCAAATGCACAGTTGCCACGAGTACACGGATCTGGTAAGTTTGCTTGGCGTGTAAGCATTCCTGCTGGAAGTAATGTGGTACTAAGTTCTCCAGTATCACTTCGAGTCCATCCATACATGTCTATATTATCAAATATTGGTCTTTTTGCCATTGTGGCAGTCATCCGCATATTAGCTTGAAGATATGACCGCTTTATATGTTCTTGTAATGCTACAGTTGTGCAGGGCATTTTTTTGCAGATTTAAATTTTTGCTGTAAGTGTTATATAACTGGGCTCTAAGCTCATTAAAGTTGTAGCCAGTTTTTGTGCCTGTAAAACAGTAAAGAACTTGATCAAAAGCTTGTACAATGTCGTCAGTATTATTAGCAACATTTGCATCTAGTTCAAAGTTGTATGAAATTTTCTTAATATGGTCATCATACCTCTTGATATACTTCTTTATACAGTCTTTATGAGCCAAGATATCTGCTGCAAAAATTGAACTTGAATCCTGGTGGACTGAAATCCGGTCAAACGCTACATTCTGAAAGAGTGCTGCTGCATTGATTCATTTTCTTGCTCGTCCAACGGTACAAATTCTAAACAAATCACTTGGCCAGTCGTGCTTGCTTTTGAACAGTGTTCATGAACCGCACACAACACAGTTTTTCTTTTTGTCTTAATGGGAAGATGTAGTTTTTCTTCTCTTGCTGCTTCTGGTTGTTGAGGCGCCAGCTAGAAATTCTTATCCAGGAATGTTCTCTACAACTGTTGCCTGTGTTTCTCTTTTCCTTTTTCCTTTGAGGATGTCTGGATGGACCGTGGCAATCTTTACTGTGATATCGAACACTAGAAAGCTCATCAGGTTTGAGGTTAGTTATTGTTTTGGCTCCAAGGAACTTTGCTGCTTCGAGGATCTTTAATCTTCCCTGATCACCTCCGGTAACTTTTCTCCATGTTTTTATATGTGCAGCAGAAGGTTGATAAGTCAAATGATGGAGATTTCATCTCACGATCCAAAGGACTGAGTAATAATTAGTTCTTCTCCAGACATCTGAAATATTTCTTTTTAAATTAATGATTATCTAGTGTATTACACTTGGCGTCATAAAATGTTATGGTTTTATTGGCAAAAGAATCCCCCTCCCCGAAAAAAGGAAAAGCTAAGAAAAAGTCAATTTAAAAATATAATTCTTTTCTTATACTTGCTTTACCTTAATTTCCATATTTCAGTCGTTTTTTGTTCTAGACAGTTTCAATGGTACCAACTGGTTAGCTCATCTCTCAGGTATACTGTATATAAATAGGGTACTAGGTTTGAACCGTGGATTCTGCTCTGAAAAACGATGAAAATTTCTTGAATGAGAATCCTTAAACTTTTGAATTTCTAATAATTATGGTCATGAAACCTTATAATTATTGTATCCCAATTTAGAGTAGAATACAGAATATGAGCACAACACACACACACACACACACACACACACACACACACATATATATATATATATATATATATATATATGTATATATATATGCATATATATTTATACAAATATATATATAAAACATGTAACGAAAGTAAATTAATAAAAAACTAATAATAATTTTATTTTGTTAACAGATTAGGAAGAGGTTGTCTCAGAAATATATAAAGAATTTTTACCATTTCCGGTCAAAGAAATGAGGGCATCTAATGACCTTTATTCGACCGATGAAAATTATGAAGCCAATTTTTTTCTGATTCAGCGCCTTTAAATGGACTACAAACCGTTGAGAATATTAGGGCATCTTGAAATGTACACACAACCCCCCCTGGGCTCTGTGAGTAATAGGTCTATACCAAGAAAGAGAGAGAAAGAGAGAGAGAGAGAGAGAGAAAGAAAAAGAGATAGAGAGAGGGAGAGAGAGAGAAGAGAGAGAGAGAGAGAGAGAGAGAGAGAGAGAGTGTACACATTATATTTCTATGTAACACGAAGCTGCTACTTAGTTCTAACAGGGAGCAGCGCCAAAAATAGAGACACGCCAGCTACTGCTACTTTCATACTTCAACCGCTGAATCATGGATGAGTATCCTGCGTGTATATATCTCTCTCAAGTATACACACACACATACACACACACGTACACACACACACACACACATATATATATATAAATATATAATATACATATATATATATATATATATATATTATATATATATGTTATATATATATATATGTTATAATATATATATATGTGTGTGTGTGTGTGTGTGTACGTGTGTGTGTATGTGTGTGTGTATACTTGAGAGAGAGAGAGAGAGAAATGGGCGTAGAGACGGAAGAACCTACAACAAAGAATGAGAAATTGGGCCAAATACTTTCAGAGCAAACAAACGCTTCTATGTAAATAGAAATTACTATGTAAATGTAAATTTACCGAGTAAATTCTATGTAAAGAGAAATTAGGAATTACCTCCAAAGTACCACAAAGGTATCATAGTCAGATGATTCTGCTTAATCGTCTTTAAATGATTGCGTAAAACAAAAGACCTTGCAATTTTCTCGAGTAACAAAATGAAATACCCTCTATTGAAAGACTTCACATTTCTTTCAGTGGTTCCCTCTCAAGCTTTTGCCTGGTTGTCTTTATTCTTTCGTTGTATTTATGCAAAATATTGGGTGTCTGATCCGCTACGGCTATTAAGGAAGGAATGGTGGTCCATCTTACATTTGCCTAATTCAAAAGTATTAATCATTCAGCAACATTTCCTCTCTCTTATTATGAATAACCAAATTGGTCTAACCCTCATCGCTCTTTCTCCTCCTACTTTTTCTCCTAATTCCTCCTCCTCCTCTTCCTCCTCCTCCTCTTCCTCCTCCTCCTCTGAGTACCACGTATTCTCGCTCTAATATTGTCAACAAAACCGCTACTCTTGGAAAGTATCCAAGTATCTTCCTTAGTAGTGTAAGCAAACTAACTACAGGTAAAATATAAGTACACTTGCACTCTCTCTAGCGTAGATTTGCACAAAGACAGGCAAACACACAAACACACTCAGACACACACTCACACAAACACAAAGACAGCTTCTCGATTTCCTAGTCTGTCTCCCTTGAGACTAGTTAAGTATTACTAGGGTGTTCAGTGAGCTGACCGAATAACTTAAAAGTCACTTCCGCGTTTATACCTTACATCTGTAGTCTCCTCCAAGTTGCGTGGGTGATAATAGACTGCATTTCCACGAGTGGCTATTGCAGCTGTGACAGAGTGGGGTGAACGTTCACGGTTGGTTCCTTTTTTGGTTATTGATGTGACTAGTTACTTGAAAATACAATTCTCTGACGTTCATCATATGTTTATATTATATATATATATATATATATATATTATAATTTTATCTATATATATATATAATATATATATATATATATATATATATAATATATATGTGTGTGTGTGTGTGTGTGTGTATAAATATGTATGTGTTTGAGCTTGAATCTAAGGAGGCTAGTTATGAAACTGATTTTCCGAACGCTGAATGGACGAAAGCGTCCCTGTGCCTTGCTTAGCGGCCTAAATTCCTATTCCCTCTAAATCTAATTAAATCATATCAGGTCAGAACTGACCAAGTTAGCCAATTGTGTGACAGGAAGACTCCCGTTCAGCGTTAAAGTTGAAGTAAAAAAATATTATATACATATATATATATATATATATATATATATATATATATATATATATATATATGGTATATATATATAATGAATATGTATATATATATAATATATATCTATATATATATATATATATATATATATAATATATATATCTATACAA
The DNA here is from genome assembly GCF_015104395.2 of Macrobrachium nipponense. NCBI lineage: Eukaryota > Metazoa > Arthropoda > Malacostraca > Decapoda > Palaemonidae > Macrobrachium > Macrobrachium nipponense. The sequence continues at coordinate 19,871,243 of NC_087205.1, read as the reverse complement.
CAGAAGTAAAAAGAATAGGGTTGCCCTTATATTTTCTGACTTCTGAGAGCCTACATAAGAATAAGGGAAAACAATGGTTAAATAATGATAAAACCATTTTCAGGCTACATTGGCCTAGTACATTTCATTAACCTGGGCTGATGAAAGAAGTTCGAGCATAGAGACTAGAAGTCACTGGTCTCAGCTGGATTCAGAGGTCCACACTAGGCCTCTTATACAAACATACCACCCAACCACTACTAGGAGTTTCACAAAAAAGAAACACCGGTTCATTTTTCAGCAATGGCTCATCACTATGAGGTTTGATATCCAACATAATAAATGTAACAATAACAATTCAAGACAGAAGGAACCACAACATAAATTTTATCTATCAACATCTATTAAAAATCCAGAGACGATGTTGACACAAAATAGGACCTGAGTTTAGGGCAAATCAGAATCTGTTGTAGGAAAAGTTGTCTTCACGGAATTCGTTAACCATTGCAACAAGCAAAGTCAAGGACATCTGGCAACTGTACGATGTTATCTGTTAATACCCCTGTTTTGAGCGAACGAGAAGCTGTTGGCAACGCTGCATGTGAAACGAATTCGCTAAACGTGTGCGTGACAAAAAGTACATTTACCAAAATTGTCAAAGTAATGTCTTATCAGGAGAGGCAATATGGAGTTGCCATATGCCGCCATAGCCTGTCGGGATGTGTACCAAAATTCTCGAAGCAATACCAAGAAATGGAATTCACCATAACATTTTGGTATTCCTGGGAATTAAGGACGACGCCCACCCCAACCCCCACCCCTTCACCTCCATTATCTCTCTCCTTCTGTTCTCTGGTTATCCACTGGGTTTGGGCTAGATAAGGGCACTGGATTGTCCCTGCTACTGGCTTCTGTATCTAAAATATAAACAGAATATCATTTGTATTTCAGCAGCATTGTTCTCGGTCTTTTACTCTGCACATTTTGTGAATATCCACATTCAAAACCATTTGATCTTACTTATAGTTCACGCCAATCCTCAAACCTTAATACCCCCACACACACACACACACATACAAAGTCCTGTTTTAAACAGAAGAGGCTGAATTTCGCATTAGTAGAGTACGTCATCAACACCTCAGTTGTTCCCCAGACTAACAATCAGTGAGAGAAATATGTTACTGTATGTACCTCCTTGGAATTCAAGCAGAGCTACATTTATTGCGCTGGTGAACTTGCACAAGATCATGTTCCTAAAGCCAGAGAATCTTGGTGTCTTACACAACAGCCCTGAGCCAAGTGCTTGCTGCAAAAGAAGTCAAGTGCTTCCGTCCGTCAGGAAATTAAGTATCAGGTTCATCATTACGTCAAGCTAGGGCTAGCCAAGCATCGTCATGCCATCCTAGTCGCTATCTCTGCCAGGCCAGGTTACTGTCTGATCTAGAATAAACCAGTTTAGGATAACGTAAGCAAAAAAATAAGAATAAATAAAAATACCAGTTTTTACATATTTTTCTTGAGTGGTCAAATAGTTTTTTTTATATACATGAGGTCAGACAGAATATCATTATTACGAGGCTGGGATGTAATCGTCCAATTTAAACGCAACGATTTAATGCGTTCTTCTCTAATTAGGACATTTCCTGTAGGGTTCGTTTAGACTGGCCTGCACGCAACGCCATATACAACGAAGCGACCGAATAGCCGCCTGTGTTTACTTGCTGTCTGCTGGATAATCACAAACAAATACACAATATCCCCTCGTAACTAAATCATTAGCAGTGCAACGGACACCAGTGATAGTACAGCCGAGTTCGAACAGGGTGACGCTGATGCCAAATTAGACGGCCAAGGCCAAGCCTGAGAAAGCAATGTGCCTTTATTTAAACCTGCGGTTGCTTGCCCGCTTGGCGACACTCAAACACTGCGTGCGCAAGCGAGCGTGGTGATTTCTACTTCTCATTTTACGCGTAAAAGAGTCACCTTCCCATGTTTTTTTTTTTTTTTTTTTTTTTTTTTTTTTTTTTTTTTTTTTTTTTTTTTTTTTTTTTTTTTTTTTTTTTTTTTTTTTTTTTTTTTTTTTTTTTTTTTTTTATTCTCTCCCTTGAAAAAGCGAGTATGATTCCGGCTTCGTATTATACGCTTAGAAGAACCACCTATTTTTTTTTCTTGTACACCCGAGTGTGATTTCTGCTTCTTGTTTTACGCATAAAAGAGTCACCTTCCTGATGGAGTTTTTTTCTTTTCCCTTTGGGTAAGTAAGGGTCGGAAGCATCACTTCTCAAGCCTGGAAATGTCTTGTTTTTTATACCGTGCGAAAATCACTGGTAACTTGTTATAAATGATTTTTCAGTGTACATAATCAGATGATTAATCGCCTATAATTAAGGTCGAATTCTTCCCTTGTTTATAATTCTTCCTACGCAATTTTCTCTCTTTTACTGGCGTCAGCCCTTTTAAAAGATTAGTATTTTATTTTATTTTATTTATATATTTTTTATGGCTCTAATGGCTTTTTAACGATAGCGATGGAGAATCTATATGAAATGATTTGATCTACAGAAAAAATTCTCCTTGTGAAAAACAACTGCGCAAGATCTTGTTATAACATATATTCCCTCCTTTCACAATGCCATTTATTTTCAGTTAGAAATTTAGTTACTCCCTAAATTATACGATGCTTTTCTCTATACACTCATCTACTGTAGAAGGTGGAATTTTCTGGGAGGGATTCTCCAGACTTTGGGGAGATGGAGTCTCGATTATTGTAGAATGTGTGTGAGGGTATTTTCGAAAATTGTATTGTAGGATTTTCGAAAATCCTATAATACTATTTTCTCGAATATTATGCCGTAGGAGCTAGTGGTATAAACAATGTTGATAAAATTCTATAAAATCTGAGTACTGCTTTCTGTTCAGATAGTTTAAATTCAAACACGAGTTTTAATAAACATTTCGTTCATACTGTCTCTCCATAAGGACTTGAAACCCCAACTATAAGTTAATTACTTCCGATAAAATGGTCATTCGATGAGAATATATAAAAAACATATGTTCTGATGTTTGGTATTCTGTTATTACATCACTCCAAAATAGAAAACAGACTTTCTTATTGACCAGTTGGCGGCCCCCAGCCCCCGTCCCATCCCCCCTTCTCTCTCTCTCTCTCTCTCTCTCTCTCTCTCTCTCTCTCTCTCTCTCTCTTTGCCCTTTACATTCTTAGACCTACTTAGTCAGATATCTTGTCCATTTGCATAAACAGTCTTCAGCACAACAGCAGCACGCCACAGCAATGCCACAGGGACTTTTACTAAAAAAAAAATAAAATAAAACAATAATAATAATAAAATAAAAAACAAGGGCCAGGTACGAAAATTTTAGCTATCACGTGAACCCGGCGGTTTCCAGCCAATCAGCGCATCCGTCTGAGCAAAGGGGCATCAGAAAACTTCTTACAAACACGTGATAATCGCTGCTAGTCAATCGCCTTCACTCACCTAAAGCTGGTCACAAAATATAAATAAATAAATAAATAAATAAATAAATAAATAAATAAATAAATAAATAAATAAATAAATAAATAAATAAATACAAAATACAAAGGTTGGGCCTAAACAACAAATGGGTGAACTCACTACCGCCAGGACCTAGATTTCTAACTTAACTTTGTGTATCTTGAAGTATGATGTATTCAATGCCTAGAGCATTTAGACTAGATTTGCGTTTGATGGGGAGCCGTTCCAATGTAATACGGTTGTGATTTGTGTCATTAAATTGTGAAATTGTTCCTGTAGCTTTTCTGCAGTCAAGTAGTACACCGATTGCTCTCAGGACCAGCCCAAAACTGGCCTCGGCTGCGTCCTCTGAAGAATGGATGAATTAATGATTACAAGTTATCAACATGAAGGAAAAGAGATACTGTGTTGTACATAACTAGGAAGCAAGAGAAAAGCAAACTCGAGCCCGTTCGTTAACACTACGATATTCTCTGCGTTCTTTATCGTTTCCAGAATCAGCTTAAAATCCACTTCGGTTTTTCCTACATGAAAACATCATATCATCGACAGCAATGTTTTATAACTGTAGTTCAGACAGTCGTGTTATTCAGTTGATTCTGATCAGTACAACTCATCTTCCTTTGAGAATGTTAGCTGTTTCGTGCTTTCAAAAAGGATCTCTCTCTCTCTCTCTCTCTCTCTCTCTCTCTCTCTCTCTCTCTCTCTCTCTGTGTGTGTGTGTGTGTGTGTTTGTTTGTTTGTTTGTTTAGGTAGGTATCGTAACATTACAGTAGAGTAGAAGCAAATCAAAAGAGTGACAAATGTCCGTCATAATATTCATCATTCAGCTACCCTCAGCTACCTTATGCGACTAGCAGAGAGAGAGGAGAGAGAGAGAGAGAGAGAGAGAGAGACGACATGAAGTTTAGACACTAGCGTGCATGTTACGCTGATATATCATTACGCTAAAGTTCCTCAAACAAATGAGAAGGCGCAGTCGAGTTTATAACCTCAGACAGTGTACAATCTCTGAGACCTACAGAGCCACTATGTGCGAAAGGAGAGAGTGGGAATTAGCCCCAATTAGCCGTGAACCTCATTTATTTGTTTATTCTTATTTTGACCGTTGGGAATCTATGGTAATTTTTTTCGTACTTTTATCTTTAGTGACTTCTGTCTCAAGATTTTTTGTATAGGCGTTTGGCCCGTATAAAATACTTCTTTAGGAATGGGTGCAATGAGATATTAAATCCGTCCTTGAAGATTTTAAGCATAAAGTAGAAAGTAACAAGTATAAATAAGTAGTACATACATAAAAAAACTATCAGTTCTGTTATTTTTTGGAATGTAACGTTAGTCCTATATACGATGCTTCTTTATTGATGCTTAAAATGAAATATTAAGCCTATCTTTGAATAGTGTATATATGAAATAGCTAATAACAAGTATAAATAAATAACAAGTAGATAAAATGCTATCTGGTCGATTTTTTTTTTTTTTGCACGTTGCGTTAGGCCTATAAAAGAAATGCTTCTTTAGAAGATCTTATAGATGAAATATAACTATTACAAAATACAAAGAAATAATAGATAAGTAAAAAAAGAAATTAAAGATAAATGGCATTTCAAAAAGAGGAAGAGACCGAGATTCATGAACGTCTTACCTAAGAGAGGAAGCGTGTGGTTTACATAAGAGCAGCTGGAACCCAAACCTAACCCAAAACAGGTTTGCGCCGACGACATGATCATAAATTTTAAGGCTGGAGTTCTTAGGTTACGTCACTACGAATATTTTACTACATTTGGAAGAAAAACCATCTGGTCCGAACAAATTGATATAATAATAATAATAATTATAATCGGGGAAAATATTTGGTTTTACGTGGACGAACAACCGAAATTTCATAATATAATAATGATAATAATAATACATCTAATATTTTCAAGTAAACGGAAAATTATTCAAAACAAGTTGTCAAAACTATTCCTCGATAACCATGAAAATATTACACCGAATGAAGAAAGAATGACAACATGGATACAGACACTGCCGGAAATGACGTCATAATCCTTAGCATTTCGGTTCTGTGCAAGTCTTTCTGAGGTGAGGCTGATGGCCCAGTATCCCGCTGCACAAGAGCAAGAATCCGTGCATAAGGCTTAAGGCCAGTTTAAACTAACACCGCATCCTCCATCTGCATAGCCAGGCTTCTAAATTAGTCGGGCTTCTAGATTAGGCAGGCATTTAGAAGAATGGGTCTAGATATCTGACAGTTTACTGCATGACAGACAATCTGTACTAGAGTAGATTCACATTAACCGTGCATCTGATGTCTAGGCCCGTCGCTTACGGCGCTCCTGATTGGCTGTTGATAAGCCAGTCACAGGGTTGGTAACTCTCAGTCTCTCGAGAGAGTTCGCAAAGACAGAATGTGTGTTTCACCTCTCCTGATGGATACTTCTGAAAGACGTATCCCTCAGGAGAAGTGGAACATACATCCTGCCTATGTGAACTCTCTCGAGAGAGAGACTGAGAGTTTCCAGCCCTGTGATTGGTTTATCAACAGCCAATCAGGAGCGCCGTAAGGGATTGGCCTAGACATCAGATGCACGGTTGATGTGAATCTACTATAGAGGAAACGCTATGACTTAACTGAATTATTTCCACGACTGATGAGTCTATATTTAAATTAAATAGTAAATAATGACTTCTCTCTCTCTCTCTCTCTCTCTCTCTCAAACATACTTCAAAAAAATTGAATGAATCAATCTCTCTCTCTCTCTCTCTCTCTCTTCTCTCTCTCTCTCTCTCTCTGTACCGTGACCTGTCCCCGGCTACCGCTGTCCCCAGAAATGTCCCCGGTTTATCACTGTGACTCAGGGATCCGAAAATTGGAATACAGGGAAAAGAAAAAAAACGAAAATGTTGACTAAACTATACATAGTGCGCCAGTCAGAAATCAGATTACTTTCAAATTTTCAAATCCAAACACTGTCCCTATTGATTATGATCATTATGACCTCTTTCTTTCACTATTCTAGAATGCCAGGAATAAGGAGGAGGCCTTAGTTTGGGTGAAGTGTCTAGATGATACCTGTTTTTTTGCAGCTGATTTTATGGGTGTTCTTGATCTCAGCTACTTTGATCAGAAAAAAAAAACTCATTGTTGATATCAATTGAATTCAATTCCTTTGCAAATGAGGATAAATAGGGTATGAGAAACATTTGAATGCTGATATATGAATGGTAAGAGCAGTGTCCCCGTTTTAGTATTTCGGTGATAAAAACACGTCACCTTAACTTGGGATAGCTCAACACCCGCAACCACATAAAATATGATTTGCGGCGCAATTGATAAATTAAATGTAACTCCCATTTGCACTGTCGTTACGGTCGAGGACGTTCTGCGCACCAGTTGTTAGTTCACACGATTCTGTAGTTGTGTTTCGACAGTTAAGTCAAATTAGAATTATATGACTGGGTGAGTTCGGAAATACACGATTTTTTGGACTAATGTGTTCGCTAGTCCAGCTTCGAAAGAATTAAAATACTATATGTATATATATATATATATATATATATATATATATATATATACATATATATATATATGTGTGTGTGTGTGTGTGTGTGTGTGTGTGTGTGTGTGTGTACTATATATATATATATATATATATATATATATATATATATGTGTGTGTGTGTGTGTGTGTGTGTGTGTGTGTGTGTTGTGTATTAAGAAGACAGTTCCATTAAAAAAATCAGGTTAATTTATTTTTCTGAAAACAGGTCCTTTTTTTTCCTAATACTTTTCATCTAGGCTTTATCAAGATGCACAATACTTGTACATCATGATTAAACTCAGAAAAAGAAGAATTTAGAGAAAAAGGAGCCGGTGTTTAATTACAAATTAAAACTAATTTTTTATTTATTTTCTCTCGTACATACCACCACACACCTAAGCAGGCATTCACCACCCCACCCCACCCACACTCCCCGCCACAAAAAAAATGGAACTCTCCTTTGATTATTTAGGCTTACATGAACTTGGGGGCAATGACCAGATAGGCCTAAACTTTCTATAGAATTCGGCCCATTATTTTCTCTTTTTTTGTAACTCAGCATTGTTAGCACTATTGCTGCTAGCACCATGCCCCTTAGGTTTCAGTAACAGTTATTACCTTACGCCAGAAGGGCTTTTATACAAAGCCCAGCCTTCTACACTTTTCCGGACTGAAGACCAACTTGGGTGTGCAAACTTTTTAAGATTTCGAATCTTATTGTATTCCATTTGTATCTCACATCAGATATCAAGGTCTAAATAAGTTTCAGTGATGACAACCCCCGACCGCCGCCCCTCCCCCTCCTCCACCCACCGTCATCTGAATTTTGAATTTATGACCAAAGAGAGGGAGAGAGAGGTTGGAAGTTTTCAATTTAATTAATACGTATCACAAAGTTTGCCCTTTTTTAGTTAGTTTAATTGTAACAATTTATTTAGTACTATTGTTTTTACTATTATCAATATCATTGCTATTATCATGATCCATATCCTTGTTATTACTATTATCAAAGTTACTATTTGCCAGGTTAGTTCCGAAAACAGAGCGACGATCTTTGTAACACATTAGGACTGGCTATGGGAAGTTCTAAGCTCTAAAGCGTCATCCAGGCCGGTATTGCAGCTCCTGCAAATGATCAAAGAAAAATTATATAAAATAAGATAATTGTCTGTTTTTTTATCATTATATTTTTGTTTTGTCAGTATGACTCGCACTGAGTCCCGCTGTTTAGTGGCTTTATTTTGAGTCAGTATGGTACATTTCTTTGTACATTTTATTTATTTATATGTTATAATAATTATAATAATCCTTAAATGTTCAGAGGAAGTTTTATCATTATCAGTGTTCTTGTTTCTTTAATTACGTCCTATTCTCATAAGTCCCATTTGGCAACCTTTCAAGAGAATGCTAGATTTCACAATCGGCAGACTTCCGTCACATATCTGTTTGTCACCCCCTCACGACCACCAACGACCGCCCCCCCCCACCCCCCCCCAACCCTCACCCGCTCTAATCTCTCTTTGTCTCTCTTGAGTAGAAAAATTCAAACTTAACTCTAAGCTTTTCCGTGAATGTTGGCACTAGAAACCAATAATCCTTTCTAAACGTTGTATGTATGGTATCCTGCTTTTTTCGACATTCCGACAACGATCCAGTTCGACACATATTAATTGCCTCTTGAGGATCGTAAGTACAGATTATTCTCTCTCTCTCTCTCTCTCTCTCTCTCTCTCTCTCTCTCTCTCTCTCTCTCATCAGTGACATTCTTTTCAGCGAAATGTAGAAGTTTATACGTTAGACGGTATTCTTAGCAGTTTTCGAAGCTGTAACTGGAAAGAAATCGGTGTTCACTACTGATCCTATAGTCGTTGAGCCTTTCATTTCATTTCCCAAGCGACTAATCCGAAATTTGAGATAGCTAAACATGCATAAAAGAATAAATAAAGATAAACATACAGGAGTTCACACACTTCTGTTAAACAGAGTCATTTAAGACTAGCGTCAGCACCTCTGCCTTGTGAGAAGCCAAGCGTTACAGAAACTGGCAACAAACTTTAGCGGTTTGATGTCAGCGATACTGGGTCATACGATGCCCAAAAGCCAAGAGAGTAAGCCAGCGTTGGAACTCTCACTCACCCCAGAAGCTTTAGCGCCTCATCGGGACGTATTTTCTCTTTTATCTGGTCATAGGACTAGCTACTAACGAAACTTCGCACAAAGCGAGCGTTATAAGTCTAGTCTCAGTTTAGATTTTGGGTCACTGGGCCTAGGGCGGACAAAGGTTTATTTCTTACGTTGTTTGCGCTCCTTAGCTATTTGCAAAGAACACAAATAAACTTGTGTCAGTCATCTTCAATACTGGTTCCCTGATGGCGTAAAAGATTTAGGAAATATTCATACATATGTGCCATGTCGGACCTCATTGTGACCTGTTGCAACTCGCACCAGACTCGGCAGTACACTACTGATTTATATATATATTGTACACATCTCAATCCACTCAGCAAGTTGGCAAGCTTCTAGTAAATGAATGAATGGAAAATCTATCATTGCATGAATGAACTGTTGATTTAGGCCTTGGTTTAACAAAAACTAAAGATATGATTGTCCCCTTTCAGGATGACCTTAATTCAAAACACGACAGAAAAAAAGAAGAAGAATAGAAAGAAGAAGGAGAGAGAGAGAGAGAGAGAGAATCAATGAATGAACGTACAAGCTCCTCCCCATAATATTGAATATATAATCCCTCCTCTACGCAGTTTCTGAGACTTCTCCAGGGTCACTTTGCTTCACGTCATCGTCAATGAATTCTCCGCGTGTCTGAGAAAGATATTTTGTTGATGTATTTCAAGGAGACTTTCCGGAGCATGTGCCTGATTATCCAACGATGTTGACACGTGGGAATGACAGTTTGTTTACCGAGAGAACGTTAATAGAGAGTGAAATGTCTTATTTCGCAATGCATTTTGGCACGGTCTGAAATGGCGTCCGTTTTCTTTCAATTTCCCTTTGTAGGAAATTGCGTTGTTCTTAGCCTTATCACGATAGTACTAGGAATAAAATGTTTTTTTCTTTTATGTAAAAGAAAACTATTGAGATGGCTTCGTCTGTCCGTCTGCACTTTCTCTGTCCGCCCTCAGATCTTGAACACTACAAGGTTAGAGGGCTGCAAATTGATATGCTGATCGTCCACCCTCAGTCATCAAACATGCCAAATTGCAGCCGTCTAGCATCAGTGGTTTTTACTTTATTTAGGGTTAAAATGAGTTATGATCGTGCGCATGGCAACGCTATAGGACAGGCCACCATCGGGCAGTGGCTGAAAGTTTCATGGTACACGGGTCATACCGCATTATATGCTGTACAGAAAACCTGATTGCGCCGAAGAAACTTAGACACATTTTCTACTTTTTTCAGTACTCGATTTGATTGACCTGAATGCGGATCGTGATCTACGAGCTGAGTCTAGTGTTTATCGCTTTGCGAAATGTTATTATCAATTGCACCGATGACTGGACTATTTGGGTCGAGGACTGTGTGGAAGATGCTTCATGTAGGTTCTAATCAGTCCCATAAGCATTTCAACAATCATTTTGTTTGCTGAAGATAACCTAGGAGGATTTCGGTTACCTTTCACTTTCAGCGAACTATCTTGGCTTTGAATGCAATCTTCTGAGCAGCGTGGGTTCGGATCCCAGTTGGGGGGAAGAATGTCTTCATTCATTTCCTTGCAATGGAAGGCGTATCCAAAAATAGGTAATCTGACGCTGAGAGATCATGATGTCCGTAATAATTTATATATATATATATATATATATATATATATATATATATATATAGAAACAAATATATAGCTGCACGTACAAATACATATACTATAAGTCATTGAAGTCCTGATTTCTCCTCTGTGGGCTGGTTCGAACCCACGAGAGGACGAAATTATTATCGACTAAAAAATTCCCCTACGGTTAACATATTGGATATAAAAGGACAATTGTAGCTTAATGCCTGTATATATATATATATATATATATATATATATATATATATATATATACACACATATATATATGTATATATATATATATATATTATATATATATATATTATATATATATATATTCCTTTTTATTTTCTTTACCCTCACTGCAAATTTTATATCTTTCGTGACGTTGAGTTTACCAATCGATTATAAACGACTCTGATTTCTTATCAGAAATTTCACAACACTTTCCAATACTATTCGATCCTTCTCATTCTCTTCTACAGATGCAAAAACAAAAAAACAAAAACAAATCTTAAATAACAGAAATTTTTCATATCTTACAACCTAGCGTAGCACAAAACAATGAAACAGACAAGTTAAGGCGGTTTTCATGACGTTTAAAAATGAACAAAATAAAAAAGAACAAAAAAGCATAGCATACTCGGTATGTATGGCCGGAAATGAATGTGTAAACAAATTGTAGCAATTGTGGTCAATTTCACTCTTGATTTAACACGACGCATCCGATTCATTGATGTTTTTGACACGTATAGTACACAGACAGGATGTAGGTTATTTTTTTTTTATTTATTTAAATTGTCACGGCATCCATTCAAAAATACTCTATTCTTGGCCAGGTAACCAAAGTGAATTAATAAGGGAATAAGTCTGTGAAATGGATACATTTCTTATTTATTACCTTCTGTCACCTCTTTCCAGTGAACACCTTATTCTTGGGAAACTTGATTTTCAAGTCATTGGCACTGTGGGCTTGTTTCATATGAATAGAGTTCATCTTCTGAATAATAATAATAATAATAATAATAATAATAATAATAATAATAATAATAATAATAATAAGAGAAAGGTAGCCCAAGATATCGTTTGCAAAGAAACAAGGATAAAATGAGACTTCAGGATAGGATATTATTATTATTATTATTATTATTATTATTATTATTATTATTATTATTTTATTATTATTATTATTATTATTATTATTGAGAACACGAACCCTGCTTAAACTTGCAGCTCTCACAGAATATGATATTCATTAGAGAAGTGGCAAAAGGTAAGAAGAGACAACTTATCAAAAAAGAAAAATAAATGAACAGATTCATAAATAGATACGAATACAATGAGAATTGTATCAGTTTAGTTATTGGAAAACAAATATAGATGAATGAATAAATAAACTAATAGATAATAACTTTTAATAAAATATTAAAAGTACAAGGAAAATTGTACGGGGAGAATTGATACGAGCAAAATGTTCCTCATGGAACCACATTGCGTACTATATTGACACGGGACAAAAAACTGTATTTCCTGCGTCATTGCTGTCCTTCCTATCTAAGTGCGCTACGCTTCAGTACACCAGGATTAACACATGATCAGATCAAAGTACTATTTGCCGCCCACACCCAGCCTGGAGGACACCCAAACAACACTCTGACCTTATAGGTATTCGCCCGTACGTCCTGTCTCCTGGAGCACACACACACACACACACACACACACACACACACACACACAACACACATATATATATATTATATATATATAATATATATATATTTTATATATATATGTGTAAATAATGTTTATTTCATTTTATATGAAATATAAATATAAATAAATGTTATTATTATAATATGTATCTATTATCTATAATATATATATATATATATATATTATATATATTCATTTATGGTAATAGATATATATATATATATAATATATAATATATATAGTATGTGTGTGTGTGTGTGTTCTTGTGTGGTGTTGATATACCTATATTCATTTATATATAATATAGATATGTCTATATTATTTATATAATATATATATATATATATATAATATGTGTGTGTGTGGTGTGTGTGTGTTGTGTATAGAATAACCTTATTTCATTTATATATAAATTATAAAATATATGTATAGATATATGTATATAATTATATATATATATTCATTTATGTATAAGATATATATAATATATATGTGTGGTGTATAGATATATTCATTCATATATGAATATATGTATATATATGTATATATATATATATATATATATATATATATGTGCCTGTGTGTGTGTGTGGTGTGTGTGTGTGTGTGTGTGTGTGTGGTGTGTACAGACAGGACAGACAGAAGGACAGATAGATATAAAATCAGCAATTCTCGGTCTTCCTGTTTTCATCAGCTCTGTCCCTTTTCCAAAAACGACACATGACGATTTAAAAGAATAACGTGGCGTGATGGTGGTGTGAGAGGGCGTGGTGTTGGGGGGCGGGATGGAGGGGGTGTTGGAATGAGGACCCATTTTGACAGTTGCCAAAGATGCTGGCTGGTCCTTCCGTGGAGATACGCAAATACATCTCACGAATAAAAAGCAGCAGGAGACGCGTGTGCAGGAACGTGCAGATTTCGAGCGCGCGTCTTTCGGTGACATGTTTATTTAGTTAGCTGTCTGCCAATCTGCCGGGATTCTGAAATTTGCCTACATTTCTGTTCAATACACACAAACACATGCAAACACGCACGCATACACACACACACACACACACACACACACACACACACACACATATATATATATATATATATATATATATATATATATATATATATGATATATATATATGTATATATATATATATATATATATATATTATATATATTGTAGAAGTATATAATTATTCATATATTATAAAAGTACATATATATATATATATATATATATATATATATATATATATATATATATATACCTATATATGTATACGTATATATATATATATATATATATATATATATATATATATATTTATATATATGTGTGTGTGTGTGTGTGTGTGTGTGTGTGTGTGTGTGTAAATCTTACGCCAAATGTCTGGGTAGCTATCATCCTTCAGTTACGTTTATACTTTCGGTGGAGTTAGCAAAATTGTTATTCACTTCTGCTGCATCACTTGAGATGCCTCGTTTATCTGCCTCATCCGCGGAAGTGACGGTATAACCATTATTGTCCAACCCCGAGAGGCGCCATAGACTTTATACCACAACCTTTATCAGCAGCCTTGGATTTGAGAAGCCTGTTTAAGGTCACAATGTGGTTTACTTGTCTTTCAACTTGTTTTTCAACTTTTCAGATTTATGCATTTACTTATTTATTTTTGCAAGCAATGTACTTGGGTTGCCTCGCACTTTTATCTTGTGGCGTATTTCGTTTAATATATTTGTTTAGTTATTTTCACAAGTAATGATGCATCAGCCTTAAAGTCATTTTATTTTTTCTGTTCGGCTCATTCCCCTTCTTCACATACGGTCATTTAATAGGTGTAAGTTGTCCTTCACGTTCATTTGACTGTGTTTGTTCCGTAATTATGAAAGTAATGGTAACGAATTTCTCTTTATCATTTCCTTTTACTGTACATTGTGGTAGTAGCCTGAATCTAGCAATCTTCATCTTTATCTTTATCATTCGAACCTCGGAAGTTCGAGCCAAGATGCACCGTCATATCTTGCTGATTCATTTGTATTTTTATCTATTTATTTATTAATTCAGTAGTTTAATTTTTTTAGTTGCTAATAACTGACCTCTTCTTCCCGTATTTCTTCTTTAACTTCTTTAACTTCTTTCTAATAAACACCATATTCTTTGGAAGCTTGAATTTCAAGTCAGTGGGCCCTGTTGACTTATTCCATATGATTAGGGGTTTATCTTCTACAGAATAATAATAATAATAATAATAATAATAATAATAATATAATAATAATAATAATAATAATAATAATAATAATAATAATAATAATAATAATAATAATAATAATAATAATAATAATCGTATAGCCAAAGGATATTTTTTATAGATCAGAATAATGTTACAGAGAACATTATTTTGTCATATTATTTCAGGTCAGTTGAAAAAAAAAACTTGGCCTATACTCTTGATTGTTCAGCTGACATTCAGGCCCCATTATGACCTACTGCCGCTTGCACCAGACCCCAAGGCTGGTGTCATTAACCCTCGCCTGTAACTCTCTTCTTTTTCCCGTCTTGGTGCTGCTCGTTGTTTATAGTTTATCATCACAGACTTTAAGTAGAATTTATAGAATCATTAAATTCCACTCGAACTTTGCAAATACTAAAATGGTCAAGTCCGTTTGTCATGAAGACAAAAAACATCATTTATTTTTCACATTGCAGTTATTATCCACCTGCATGGAATGTATAAGTAATTATGCAAATATCCTCAAAAACAATGCAATCAATATATCTTAATTTTTTCTAGGATACGTGTTTTAATGAAGATATATACGCATGGCGTATGAATTGGGAGTGTATGTAGGCATATATGAACAATAGTTATGCTTTAAAGTTATGTGGCACTCCATTTTGGCACCTTCGACATCAACGCCTTCTTTATCCGCAACGCTAGATCTCCACGTGCAAGATCAATCAATCAATCACGAAAACCACTTAATAAAATCTATAACGAAGTTCTTCCTCTACAAAAGCATAAGAAAGCAACGAAGATGAGCGTGACTTCAGATAAAGGCAACCACTTGACTGAGTGCAATCATGTTTTTTTTTTTTTTTTATGGCAGCATCCAACCGGGGACACATCCACGTCCTTACGTCACATCACACTTCTAGCAGATGCGAAGGGCACGTCAAGGTTGCCAGAACCGGATTTAACTGCGCTGGAGAGAGAGAGAGAGAGAGAGAGAGAGAGAGAGAGAGAGGACATGTCCTTCATATGCAGAGACTAACAAGAAACCGAATTTGGCCCTTCGTGCATTTCCCGCCTTATCGAGGGCAGCATTTCCGCAATCATTTTCCAACAGGAACAAAGGCTCCTTTATTCTTCCTTGTTCCTCCATTTTCCTACTCATTTTAGCAGATGGAAAATCAAAACGAAAATATCTGAAACGGAATGAAAGTGACAGAAAATACGTATCTATAAGTGCAATTTTAACCTTTTAATGTTCGTCATAAGACACAACTGTCGATAACCACAATTGCGTTTCCTTCGGCCTTCCTTCAACATCGCCTAAGGAAAGCAAGCTTGCATTCATCAGTCATGACGTCATTCATACGAAGGCAAGGTTTCATTAGTGAAAATGCATTGTACTATTTTTAAAGCGTTGCTAGCAATTCATGTCCAGTGGAATTTGAATCGAGAAGCTGTGAGGGCTTTTAAGGGTGAAATATAATATCTACGGGAGTGACACGCATTGTTAAGAGGATTGTTCATTTTTATCTCTCTCTCTCTCTCTCTCTCTCTCTCTCTCTCTCTCTTCTCTCTCTCTCTCTTGGAAAGCATTTAACTAGAGATCACTTGTCTACCATTACATTAGACATTAGACATCAAACCAACAAAGAACAGTGGTTTTTGGCTCATTCTCATTCACTTTCATTGGCGCTATAATACACACACACATATATATGTGTGTGTATTATAGCTTCCCCTCTATGATATCATATACATATATAATACCCTTGTATACTGTTGTTGTCACATTCTAATGCATAAATAACATTTATATTCCCATTATGATGCCTTAATTTTGGTTTATTTACCTTCCAATTGAAAGACAGTGCTTGGACAAAGATAGTTAAACGCAGGAAATCAGTTTAGTTATAACATTCTTTATAACAACATCTCCATAGCATCTACTATACTCTGTTTTTTTTTCATCTGTCCATCCGCCTGTGGTGTACGGTAACACTGCGTCCTGGGCTTTAGATAGTTCCGCTTTGTGTAAGTTTTAGGTAAATAAAAGGATATCTGGGTGTACATTTGCAACTGAAAAGTGTTTTAAGATTTACTGTATGCGAATTACACCGTTAATATTCGAAATAGGATATTGTTATTAATGTTGAATGTAAGCTGAATGTAACTATCTAAAGCCCGGGACGCAGTGTTACCATATGCAAACACCACAGGCGGATGGACAGATGGAAAAAAACCGAGTATAGGCAGTGTTGTCCAAAGATTTTCGCCTATTGTACCCTTTTTTACCTTCTCCTACTGTTACGTAACTCCCCCAACACCCCACCCCCCCTCTCGCCCACCATGGCTGACCAAACTCAGTTTTATTTCTAGGATAATCATGCAAATAGTATATTAATTATGAAAACACTGCATTATAGGAGTGTTGGTCAATAAATTCAAATTTATTACACAAATAAAATGATGATTTAATAACAAAATGCTTGAAAATTACTTACACAACTTATGTGAGATGTGAGGCTGATGTTCACTGATGGGATGTTTCTGTTGTGTGTGTGTGTGTGTGTGTGTGTGTGTGTGTGTTCCTTGTTTGTTCACGTACCCTCATGATCTATGTTGCGTACCCGGACCCCAGTTTGGACAACACTGTACAGTAACTAGCGTATAATACTTATTAGCGCAAAGTGGGAGACTGTAATCTTCTAACTGATCGTCAAACGGTTTCAATGTTCCCAAAATGTCATAGGGCCAGAGACTGTTGCTCCCAGAGGAATCTATCGTTACGTACCGTAGACTGGCGCCATCTCACGTCGAACTACACTACTTCCCTTCGCCATAACAGCGACCTTGACCCGCTCTTGGCGAAAGCAAAGCCCCCTTCCTACTCAACCCAGTAGGTGGTGGTGTCATCAGTGCATCTACGTGATTCACTGTAGGCTTTATCTAAGGTCCTTTGCAGCGTCCCTTCGACTCCTAGATGCAACCTCTTTCATTCCTTTTACTGTACCTCCATTCGTATTTTTCCATCTTTCTTTCCATCCTCTCCTGACAATTATTTCATAGTGCAACTGCAAGGTTTTCCTCCTGTTGCAACTTTCAGACCTTCTTACAGTCAATTTCCCTTTCAGTGCTGGATGACCTCATAGGTCCCCAGCGCTTGGCCTTTGGCCTAAATTCTGCATTTCTAATTCCAGTTCCTAACTTCTCACGCAGGGTCACGTGACCACGATGGCATCAAAGGAAGACAAGCAAGTATATAATATATAAATCTCCGCTTTCTCATCTTAGGCTAGGTGCGAGGTTGCGATAGTTCAAGTGTCTCCATAACGCTTTGTTGACACTAATGACTCCCTAATGAGTTTTTCTTGCGTGGCAGGGTCCTCGTCCAATGTACCCGTTTGACATTGACATGGCAGATTGAAGTGACAGCCCCGAGATAACGGTGTTCGTGAAAAACAAGTCGGCCTCAGATTCCCCAAACGAGAATGTTTGCTAACGTCGTGTGGCGGTCAGCTGCTTTGTTTATACGGAGTGGTGTGGGTTTTATAAGAGTAGTTCAGAACTGATTATGATTATCATTATCATTTTTCGTCTAACTAAGGGCCTTTCCCAATTCAACAACAACAACAACAACAACAACAACAACAACAACAACAACAACAATAATAATAATAATAATAATAATAATAATAATAATAATAATAATAATAATAATTAATTATTATTATTATTATTATTATTATTATTATTATTATTATTATTATTATTATTATTATTATTATTATTATTATAGCTGATTGGATCTGCAAATTACTCGCATCAAAATTGTCATCTGTAATAATAATGATAATAAGTCATCTTTGATAATAATAATAATAATAAAATATTATAATGATAATACAGTGGCAGAATTTTCAATCGATAACTCAAGCACATCGAAATTCTGTCATCTTTAGGCATGTTAGTATCAGTTTCAACTACAGAACGCATCACGCATCACAAATTGTTGATGGAGGGAAGTGTCATTTCATAAGTTAAATACTCGAGGATACTATTTTTAAGAAAAAGAAACATCGTGAAACTATCACCAGCTATAGATACCGAATAAGACTGAATATTTGGGTTATATTTTAGCAAAGGGGAAAACTTCTTATCCTCGTGGGGTAAAGTCATAAGCGAACAGACTTATATTGTCCTTGATTTCCTATCATTGAGAAACTTCTCACAGGAAGTTAATTCCACGTGTACTACTAACACCATCTGCATATATATATTACTATCTTCTGGTTCTGTTATAATGTTTCTAATTTTTTCCTTAACTATTCCTATTTTGGCATAGGCCTATAAAGGGCAGCGCTGAACCCATAGCCCAGGAGAATGTGTCCACCGTCCTTGTTTTGTGGCTGTCCAGTAGTCTTCCAAGGCAAGCTTAACTAAAATGAGAGTATTTCTTATATTTGTTAAGGTAGGGGTTCTCAACTTTTTTATTACCGCTCCCTCCACCCCAAACCACCCCCCCCCCCCCTCTCTTTCTCTCTCTCTAAGAGCTGGTCCTTTCCTCCACCGCTCCACGCCTCCCTTGCATATGAGTAAAATTCCCTCCCAGGTTTGAAAAAAACAAGAGAGAGAGAGAGAGAGAGAGAGAGAGAGAGAGAGTTTCGAGGACAGAAAGGGAGTTAAGCAATTACCAAACATGATACTATACCCCCCCTAGTCAAAATAGAGTAGTAGACCATAGGAAACTATAACGTTATTAGTTCTTCACTCTTGTCAAGAGAATAACGAATATAATTAGTGAATTTGACATTTTTCCTTAGAGCTCACGCCTCCCCTAGAAATTGTTGACCCCCCCCCCCCCCCCCCCGGTGGGGACGCGTCCCCCATGTTGAGAACCGTTAAAGTAATACGTGCTTGTGGATTTACCGACTAAAATCATCGAGTTTCTGGTAAGACATGATTATTCCTTATAAGTGTATTTAAACCAAACGTTATTTTCAAGTTATTGTCAGCTATTAATAGCCTTGTGTATTAGTGTCTGTGATTTGTTGTTAATTGTTGTTAGCTGCACCATGGCTTTGTACACTGCTGTTTATGGTTACAGGTACTACATACGGGATACCTATGTACTTTTCCCTATTAACGTAAAAATGACCAGAGCTGCGATATTGCTCAGTTTTTTTATTACTATCTTTGAATTTTCTTTAATACACTCATTTTATTAGGTAATTGGCTTAACAAAAGTGTTGTAAGCTTTGAATAGTTATGATATCATAATCAGAATAATTCTTCCATCGTGCCTCACTTAATCAAACCTGGTAGTGTTTTTGCCCGTTAGGACAGAGTATAAACGAGGTCCATGCCTAATAGAAATTATGCTATAACGTCTGACCGCTCATATATATATATCATATATATATATATATATATATATATATATATATATATATATGTGTGTGTGTGTGTGTGTGTGTGCGTGTGTGTATATTATATATATATATATATATATATATATATATATATATATATATATATATATATATGCATTTATATATGTATATATATATATATATATATATATATGTATATATATATATATATATATATATATATATATATATATAATTACGTTTACGTGTGTACACGTATATTCATAAAGAGATGGAGAGAGAAAATGAAAGGAATTAACCGTATGAAGTATACTACTGCATGAAGTATACCCATGAGAAAGTGCAATCGTAAAAATGCGCGCGATTTTGATTGGTTAACAAAATGTAAATTATGTACTAAAGGTTCAAAAGCAATTTTCTGTTATGTAAGTAGTTTCGATCGCATGCGCGTATGTGTCACTAAACGTTTCAAAACATCTCGAAGTTTGAACGCGGTCGACCTGAGTGGATGAAAAATCCACAACGCAAGTGTAACAGGAAAAAAGTTGTCATTAAAACCACTTATCAATAAAAAAAAAAAAACGTGAATTTTCACTAAATGTTTTTACCTCTAGACTGCATTACTTCAAACCGCACAAAAAGTTGTAATGGTTATGCTTACAAGTGAATTAAAGCAGTTCCTTTCCCCGTTAACATCGAAATAATTACTTATATTTTTTCTTTGATTACATAAATCATGCGCAGAGATAAACCAGCTTTGATGTTTTTTTAAAATAAATACGGCAACCAAGTCTCTATTCCTTAAATTTTCAATGCAAATGCTGATATAAGTGTTACACCTTCACCTTTCGTACTATTCTAATGCTCGTATAATCGCTGGTGGAAATAAAGTCAGTGGCATTTGGTTTGTCTGTTTGAAAGATGTGACGACTAACAAACTGCTATCTTTTAATGGAACATAATATTATTGCGTTTTAGTTATATCTAGAGAGGAATTTCATATAAGTTCAATAACTCATTCTGTCATTATCATCTCAGGATTATTTTGATTCATATAAACGCACGGACCTAATTTTGAAGATATTATTATTAGTCACGATGTGATTATTCTATTTTGACACTTACCACTTTTTATTTCAGTTTTCTCTTCTCAAACTGTACCATAATACCCCTTAGAGACAGAGATACATATGGGTACACAAAATAAACACGCCTATGTACGCACGGGCATACACACACTAGCATAGAAATATATGCACATGCATATTATGAAGCAAAAGTCCTTGAAGTCTTTGAAAATAGATATTCAACCGAAACGTCATTGAAGGTTGAGTCTACTTTCTATTCACGTAAGCTCACTGTATTTCGCCATATCCATAATACTTTCAAGTGATACGGATGCATTAATACCAAAGAACTTAAAATATTCTGAAGGAATGTCAACCAGACGTTCTGACATAACTTAATCGTACTTTAAAAAAAGGAAGAAAGAAACACACACACACACAACCCTATTCATTGCATAAGAGAGGAACAGCAATCGATTACGCAATGCAAGAGCCGACAGTGCGCAGCGTCCCTCCGTACCACTGGCATCCATTTCCTGCAGAACTTTATTAACTCTCATCACTTCGGAGGCTTCGTTTGTTTGTTAACATCATCATTCTCATTCATTAGTCCAACTATGAAGTACTTGGGTTGACTTGTCAATGCGAACTAGACACAATTAGAACCCAATTTCAGATGAGCTTTGTAGAGCCTGATTATCAAAGGTCTATTATTGGCCACGGCCGTCTGTGACCACTGATGACTTGATGCCAAGTAAAGACTAAATCAATCGTTTCAGCTTATGATAAAACCTATTTATGATAAAGCGGTCTGTGCTTTTCTTACAAAGAACACTAAATCATTAGCTACCTAATCGTGTATAGGTCTATATATATAGGTCAATATATGCTAGTGTAATTCACCTGGACTTGAGAGTGCTCACGAACTAATTGGTGAATTTTTTTATTTAAAAAAAAAAAAAAAAAAAGTAAATGCAGAAAAAAAAAAGTTTTTGCTGGTTGAAGGCAGCGGAAGTATGACACTGAGATTAAAACCCAACAAAAATTCATTCATATTCTGGAAGTAAGCAAGAGAAAACATTCGTGATTCCTTTATAAAAAGCCTCGTTATATTAAGGGACATGTACAAGCTACTACAATCCTAAGCTCTATTCTACTCGCCAATTAGGACATCAGTTTAATCCTACGCAGGCAATCTCAGACTCCAGCCACTTACGGCTGAGAAACGCAATGAATATAAGCCCTCATTATTCACTTGGTCATTTAACTTCAGTTCTCCAAGTCGCGCATATGAGCGCGTGTCGGCCCTCTTTTCATAAATTCGTGATGCACGATAAACGGCATTCACCCTTTGAAATGTGGCGTGGGAGATTTTATCAGTCATTCTGGCAAAGTGTGTGTTCGTTTGATGCATAAATTCTACGTGTTTTGCAGTGCTGTATAAAAAACATGATTTGTGTTGTAGGTTTGCATGCACTCAATCTAACTCCACAGACTCTTGGTCCTCTGTGACTAGTTACTATTTGTTTCAACGTTTCTTTATCACAAGGGAAGGCCGTTAGGCCTATACTCAGCCATGTTCGTTGATCGGGACTTTAGACTCGACTAAATGTGTAAACTCGCATGACGGTTACTTTTGATTAGATGGCTAACGTTTTATTGACAGGCTGTACAAGTCAGTTCGACCTTCCCACGTGAGCGAGAAAAAATACCGTCGAGTTTGAAGTTTGCCTAGAAAGGGTCACTACCTTCCTTATCACTTCCGGATAAGAAATAACTGTTAGGAGCCCGATGCGATAACCAAAAGCTCACAGTTAAACCCAGGATGATACTGATTTAAGTGATATACAGTCCAGAAACACTGACAAATAATATTATACTTGTAAATTTAGGATGTCGACGCCAATCCTCCATACAAACAGTAACAGGAAATGCGTCTATTTCGGATGTCAAATTCTCAAGAAAAAATTGAGGATGAAAAATGCAAGCCGTGCATTCTAATTAAGCCATTACAGACCACAGCTGCCAGACAGTGGCTCTGTCTTATTGAAGCCCTCATGAAGCACTTCCTGTTTGGTGTGTCACCTCAGCCCGGGAGATGGATGAATGGCGCTTCAGTGCCACATTATTCATTGCGTACCCTCCAGTGTCAATATTAGTCATTGAGCATGGTTCGGTGTCAAGTGCATAATGCACCTCTCAGGTGGAGCTTGAGACTGATCTCAATTAAGATGGTGCGCCACCTTCGTCGCACCTGAATGCACTGGATTGCACCTTTGGTTGTTCATAAATATGCTTATTTATGCACAGAGCTATAAACGAGGAAACAGGTAAGAAAGAAATACAGTCACTCATATAAGTTCATGGATGTCCGGGTGTTTTTTTTTTTTTTTTTTTTTTATGAATTTATTGCGCCCATTGGCGTCAGACATTTGAGTACATGGTAATACAGTAATATTGTTTACATCTGCATTGGAATGAAGTTATGCCTAAAGAATAAAAAAAATAAAGTATATACAGACATTTAAGTACATATTAAAACTGTATTGTTTACATCTACAGTACATAATGAAGGTTATACAAAGAAATACAAAATAAATTATAGACAGATATTTAGTACATATTAAAAATAATATTGCTCATTTCTATATATTAAAGGTTATACAAATGAATTCATATGGAATACAAATTAAATTTAGTTAGATTTCGTAGGTAGGTTGTACCTATCTTTAATTAGTACATATTACAAAACAGCTGATTATTCAGTATCCACCAAGGTGAGGATGGCGCATGAGGATCTCATCGAGCAAATTATTATCTGTCAATAATTTTTTTACATATATCAACTACTGTGAGTCTTTGGGGGTAATATGTCACTAACAAGTGGACATTCCAGGCAATAGTGTTCCAGGGTGTTGGCGTTGGGTGCGTCACATAACCTACAGGAGGAGAAGTGAGGAACTCCATCTTTCTCAGCCACCTGCCAAACTGGTCGCCAACCCAGCCGAAGACGCGCACAAACCATGTTATTTTGACGAACCATGAGTCCACTGTGGCGATACTTGTGTTGGTGAGGAAAGAAGTGATCATAATGCTGTATTGATACACTGGTGGCTCTCTCAGCATTACTACGATGATGAGTAGGTGAGCGAGCAGCTTGGCGCACCATTTTTCTGCAGCACAGGAGAGATGGACTGGGAGCATCAGCATCTGGAGGATCCAGTTGACAGGCAGCCTTTGCGAGATGGTCAACGGTGTTGTTTGCCAGAAGACCCACGTGAGAGGGAATCTATAGGAAGTGCACTTCCAGTGAGCTCATGTTGGCCATGTCTAGTTGCCTATGTATTTGTGTAACCAGGGGCTGGTATGCTGGCTTATGTGATGAAAGGGCTTGGAGTGCTGGTTGCGAGTCGCAGATGATCAAGCCGTTGTTTCTGGTCCGTGTGATTAAAATAACTGCATCTAGAAGTCCATGTAGTTCACAATACGTGGAGCTTGATGACTTTGGGAGATGACGGCCTGTCCAGCCCTCTGGCGGGGGTTCCAAAGTGGGGGAGAAAACAGCACATCCAGCACTGCCATACTGCTGTAGGGAGCCGTCTGTGTAGAGGTGATGGGCTACACTGAGGGACGAGGATAGTCTGTCGATGGTCTCCAATACACGTTGTTGTTGAAGTTGAGGCAAGTCAGTCTTAGTGACTGGAGTGTAAGAGATTGCTGGCACAGGAGTCTGCCAGGGTGCAAGGCCATGATCCACGTTCTCTGCCACAATGTTGATGTCAAGCCCCTGAATGCTTGAACAGACAGTACTAACTAGTGTACGTCCCCCCTGGCGTAGTTGTGGACAAGGTGCATCTAGATCGAGAGAGGTTCTGATGATGTCTGAATAGTGAGGAGACAGGTGAGGGTAATACAAGCATTTGATACTGAAGTAGGTTACATTGGAGTATATTCTCTCAACGAGTGGAGGGAGACGGAGTTCGTGTTGCATGTTTACAATTCTAGTGGATGCTGGACAACCTAGAATGAATCTCATTGCTTGGTTGTGGAATTTTTCAAGCGGCTGTAGAGTTGATCTGGAGAGTTGACATAGTGCAGGGGAAAGATAATCTATCACTGAGCGGATGAAAGCAATATAGTATATGGTTCTGGCAACTGGGATAGATACTCCTGCAGAATAATTAGTAAGCCACTTGAGAGGAGTCAGGCGTCACTGTAACTGGGCCAGCAGATCTTGAACAATGGGATGTACTCTCTGTCTTGCTGGAATGGATGGTGTAATTCGCACTGGCGCTCCCAAATAAATATATTGTGTGCATAAAGGTACAACATTGTTCCCACAGTAAATTCTGGTAGATTCCTTGCTGGCCTTGGGGAGAAGATTCTACTTTTTCCTGGGGAGATGATAAGACCACAGGAGGATGCTGATTCGTAGAAGGAAGAAAGGAAGCGTTGCAAGTGATGTGGAGAGGTTGAATGAATGCAAATATCGTCTGCGTAGCAAGTGATGGTTGTGTTATCAGTATCAGGAAGTAAGGAAAGAAGGCGATGTAGGAGGATATTAAATAAAGATGGCCTAAGTACTCCCCCTTGTGGAGTACCAAGTTCAAGTTCCTTTGCAGTGCTCAATGCTCCCTTAAACAGCACACGAGAGACTCTATTTCGAAGATATCCACGTATCCACCTCAAAAGGTTTCCCTTGGTTCCAAAATCAATAAGCTGGCCTAAAATAATGTCTCTATTTGCAACGTCAAATGCGCTTTTCAAATCAATGAAGGCTACAACACTGGTTGGGGAGAGACGAGTGTAGAGCTCCATGAGACAATGATGTGTTCCTCGTTGGGGTAGGAAGCCGTATATTCTAGACGAAAGCTTATCTTGCAGCTGGAACATAAGCCTTCGTGAGAGGAGAATACGTTCAAATACTTTGCAGAAACAGGAGGTGAGAGAGATAGGACGAAATTTGTCAGTGCCAGGCTTGGGAACGGGTACAATTGTACTATGAGTCCATGCTAAGGGCACATATCCCAGGCAGAGGCAGAGGTTGTAGAGCCGGAGGAGAGGGTTGCCAGGTATTTTTATGAGTGTGCAAAGGACTGCATAGGTGATGCCATCATCACCAGGAGCTGACTTCTTACTCCTTGCTAAAGCATGTCGTAGCTCTTCCTTATTTACGGGTACATCGTCCTCTTCATCACTGCTCAGTAAGGCGGAACTGAGACGTAAGGCACGATGGTTTTTTTGTGAAGAGAGAGTCTTGTATATGAGCTGGAAGGTTGATGGTTCGTGACTGTGCTGACCACTCATCAATAAGGTCCTGTGCATACTGAGCAGTGGAGGACATTTGGGGGTTTTTTCTTCACAATCCTGTTGATGAGGTGCCACATGGAACCGATGCTTGTTTGATGGTTGATGCTGTATGTTAATTTGTGCCAGGAATCTGTTTGTACACATTGCTGTAGAGCAACTAGATCATCTCTCGATGTTGATACTGGTGCAGAGTCTCAGGACTTGGTTGTCTCATAAAGGCAAGGCCATCATCCATCGCCTTCTTTTCTGCCTGAGAAATTCGATTATCCAGTGTCATAGCACCAACACAATGCCTGATATGAGGCTTTCTGATATATTGTGTGTGGAAAGCATGTGTGGTACTAACAAGTAAGAAGTAAAGTTTCTCCGGACAGTGGAGGTCAAATGTAGGTCGAAGGTTAGTCATATATGAAATGTACGTAGGCTGGTACTTAATTGTGATGCAAGTGCGATTGTGTATTGGAGTAGGTGTAGCGGGAAGGGAATATTGGATGCTGAGACCAATGTGATCAGAGGAACATCCACAGGATATCGAGTGATGAGATATGTAAGGAACTTACGGGGTCTGTTTACAGCATCCTGAACATCTAACACAAGTGACAGAACCTCACCACCCTTGCCCCTATTTATGATATCCAGGCGATGCCTCGAAATGTATACAAATCGAGAAGTGACCGCAGACATTTTAACTTCAGCCAATTCCCGATCGAGGCTGAACATCTTGGTAACCTCCGATAGCCAGCGAAGCTTCACATTAACCCCCGGATTCTCTCTAAATAGGAGCTTTATGTATTCAGCACGTGGAGCAAAGGCAGGGAGAACAGTTTTTGTAGCCATGGTGGGTATAATCTGAATAGCAGGTCTAGGCAGGGAACTATTTAGAACTTTATTTTGAGAGGAAGAAGCATCACACTTTGTAGTTTTAGCAGCAGGGGATGATGGCTCATTACTGCTATCTGAATCATGCTTCATACATCGTTTGTTGGAGGTAGGGATATGGTCCATGAGACTAGGAGCTGCACCAGCAGGGATCAACTTATGAGATTTAGTAGAGACAAGTCGTGGCCAATGTTCCTGTGTAAGCAGATGCTCTTCAACATTATCATCACTTAGAGCAAGGTCCTACTCAACATCAGCGAGAGTACCAGGTCCCGAGAATTCCATAGTCATTATCTACTGGTGTTTTAACAATGCCAGTATCTGATTTCGTTTCTCTGGTACAGTAACGTTGCCATGACGGGGATAACCACGTCACACACACTGCACTGCACATGCGCGGTTTAGGAAAAACTAGTGGTAAGGCTGAGTGAACGAGATTTTTAATCCAAAATAAAGTTTAAGTTCAAAAACTCGTAAACACACTAATGTCACAGCACTGATCACTAAGCACTACCACAGCTTTCAGTCAATTCTAGGTGATGTAGATCTTCGTATCTCCTAAATAATCGAGAAAGTTTTCAGAGCACACAAATGCGCTTGTTGACAGACAAAGTTCAAGATGGTGCCCTGTCCGGGTGGTTGGCATATTCCCGAAGTGCACTGAGCTTCGGCCAGAATCCTTCCCTACAGTAACTATGGGCGGAGATATCGCGCTCTCCTAGCAGACGACGCATTTCACTCCGCCATACTGCCCATTTCGCTCTCCTCCGTCATTAGCTTATTTTGTTTTTATGTTGTGTAAACATGAAATTGTGATATAAATCCATATTTTACGATAGAAATATGCATAATTTGCTACATAAATCAATATTATTCATAAATTTATTGTAATATGATACTAGCCAAAGCTCTTTAGCGAAAGTGTTTACGATGTGAACGGATGCTATGACAATTACACGAATATATACACATTTCATCGTAACTGAAGCTCAAAATGTGACAGTTAATGGTATTTCCAGATATTATTATATGGTATATTTACTTGATTAATATAAGTAATAGTCAAATGACTTCGTTTCCTAAATCCGAAGTTTTGTTTACATTCGTGGTTTATCACATTTAGTGATAAACCACAATATTGAATTTACTAATGGCAAAAATACTTTATATTATCTGTCAGCCTAACCTTAGAAATTTAATTTTCTTTTCTTTTATGAGGACCTATAACGTGAAAATTCACTCAAAGAAGGGGGACAAATTGACCAGCCATGTAGAATATAATATGTATAGGGGGGGGGGGGGTTAGATGATAAGTTTCAACTTTGCTCAACATATCCTTACAAAAGAAAGAGGAAGAGATGGTACCAACCCATTTGGCACCTAATGCTGCATTTGTAGACTCAAACATATGTTACAATATTCAGAATCTTGATAAAAGAATCGGGGAAAAATGATTGACACTGGGTTAGGCTGTAAAGGGAGCAAAACTCAATGGGGTAGATATTCAAATCCTATGGAATATTCGTTAAGAAAGGCATAGTATGACGACAAAAACCACAAGTCTTGCTAAAGAATTACTTAAAGAAAGATGTGTGAGGCATTGATTTTTATCAAATTTTACCCTTGCATACACTTCTGTTTTTTTTAAGTTGCATTGTCAAAATTGTACAGGCTCAACCTTCCTTTTTCAGATAGTATGCTTCAGAAAAATTCTCTTCACTTCGTGATGCATTGACTTTGTTTGTGTTCCTTCATTTTTGCTCCCAGATATATTCACTTCTAAAGGGTGACTAACCTAACCTAACCTAACCCAACCTTGCACAACTTGGAGCTACAAGTTTCCTGTTGTTCATCACTTTCTATCATCTACACTGCAGTACAAAAAAATAAATGTCTTTACTGTGAAAATATCTTACATCAGCATAAGTGAACAAAAAATATATTGTATGAAAAATAAACCCATTTTCCACGTCTGTAGCATGGCATAGAGCCCTAAAAAATAAAAAACTGCAATCTGAAGACCATAGAAATAATAAGTGAGAAGTGCATATGCAGTTCTAGCATAGCGAGTGATTAGTACAAAGGCAACAGATGGCAGCATGAAGCCTAACATAAATGAAAATAATCAAAACAACAAAATAAGCTAATGACTGGGAGAAGAATGCGAAATCCAAAATGCGTCGTCCGTCGTTTGTAAGGAAAGAGATGTCTCCGCCCACAGAAGTCAGCTGACGAATGTAAACAAAACTTCGGGTTTAGAAAACGAAGCTCCTTATCAAGTAAATATCTGGAAACACCATAAACATTTTGAGCTTCAATTACGGTGTAATTATATATAGAGCGTTCGAAAATATACACCTAGAAATACCACGAATATCGAAAAATAACTTTTGCATGAATAACACAAATAATTGTAATACAACGAACCGAATGACGAGGCATAAAATGGTTTACCATAAAACGTAGTATTTTCTTTGATTCGTTTTTATGGCTTTTCAAAGAAAATAAATATTTTTATTTTATGATATACTATATTAAAATAATAAAACCAAACTAAATTAGAAATTAAGAAACTTGAAAGGCGCCACACTTTATAGCTTTTAAGAACTCTTTCATAAAGTGTTTGGTGTGGCTGTGACAGCCGGTTTCCAACCTTCTAAAGTGAACTCCTCGTTGTTGCTCCGACAGTTTTTTATGAGCATACGCTCTTATTTTGTCGGATCCGATAACAGAAAATTTAATCAGATATAGTATAAGGTAACAATACCGCCCCCCTCCGCCATCGCAAACCAGCCCAAAAAGCTCCTTTAGGTATTAGGTTCAGAGGTCTGGATAAACTAATCCTTTATAATAATGATAATAACCTCCCCCACAACCTCCATAGCAAACATCAGTAAACACCCTTATTACTTAGACCTAACACTGAAGTCGGTTTCATGTCCATAGCTTTTTTTTCATTTTTCAGCTAATTTGGTATTTGGTTGCAGTTCGTTCACAAGTAAACATATTCTAGTCTCTTCAGCAAGTAGGCCGTTTGAGCCCAAAAGCAGGCAAGTGCTAAGTAGGTAGGTCTATAAAAATAACTGTAAATAGTATGCCAGCTCAGGGACGTCACCTTCTAAAATGGGACTTAACATTTCCAGTATCTGTGATATCGCTACCTATAAAACTTGAAGGAAAAGTTTGGGGAGACAATTGAGAGGCTAGCCTATGTTATCTCCCCCAAAATAAAAAGGTGGGGGGGAGCAACCCCCGCCCCTCCATCGCAGAGGACGCCCATCCCTACGTGTTAGTCCGTAGCGGTGGATTTTTTCCTTCAGTTGTGTCAATAATTTTGTTTCCGTGTCAGTTTAAGCATAGATTCTTAGCTTAGGCTGTTGTGTTTATTGAAATTGTGCTGCAGTTGATCTATCCTCGGCTGTTATCCTGGTTTGGACAAGGTTTGTATGTTCAGGCCTGCCAGGGGCCGGATACTCAAAACAAGCCTTACGCTAAGGTGCCTTTTGACAAAAGGCGCCTTTCCCAACGGCTCGCCCAAGGCGCCTTTCGACGAAGGCGGAATCGTATACACAAAGATTTTCAAAGGCGCCTTGGACGTGCCTTTGCACGAAAAGGCTGCCTTTTTGTCAAAGGCGCCTTTGGATAGTCCAGCCAATCACATCGCCCGTATCATAGCATGGCTAGAGAATGAGAACCAATCACGATACAACAGCATATCAGCTGATTGTTGATGGCAGAGCTATTAAAGAGCGGCACGATGGACCCTGTGGAAGCAACCTCCCTAATTTAGCATAGACTAATTGCCATACATACCTAGATTGAAGCGAGTTTTGGCTAGGCCTTAGCTTATGTTCTACTGTTAACTTCATGCTAATTATGATATATTCCTAGTAGGCTATATGTTAGTCTATGCAAAAGTATCCTATGATATTGCTTGGAAATGAATGTTTTAGCCTAAGCTGTGATGATATGCCTAGACCTGTGGGTATTGCATAAGTTGCCAATACCTATGCCTTGCCTAACCTGATCATTTTATCTTTATATATTTTACACAATTCTAAGAGATTTTTCATGTATGGCATTTCTGCCCCAAAAGAATGTTAACCATTTAATCTTAGGTTAGGTTAGGTTATAAAGTTAGGGAGCTTTTGAAGAATTGCAGTCCCACACGAACATGAGACCTGTTCAAAAGGATAAAACTGGGGTCCGTATTTTTAAAAGGGTCTTATCTACAAGACCAATTCTTAACCTAGGCTAACCTGAACCTAACATAACCATGCCTAGTTGTGACTCAAGTAATTGTTATGTACTCTATCTATGGTATCTGTCACTTTTTTTTTTTCCTTTGATGAGGTAGAGATGTGGGAAGTCATCGATAATAATTACACAATTACATTGATGTTTCTTTTCCAGAGTTATTGCAGTAGCTAATTTCTGTATTATAATCTTTTGAGGTGGTGGTCCTCATGAAAGTTTAGCTCTAGAACCTTCAGAGGAAGTTTTGGTAAGATTGGGCCTACTGGAGCAAGAAGCAGTTGAGGTGTTGGCAGATGTTTCTGATATTTTTCAGGATATATTGTCTAATCAAAAAGAATTAAATGAAAGTGTAAAAGAATTAAATGGAAATGTAAGGGTAATAGCTGACAGCATGGTAACCATGACTGATATGCCTAAGAGACATTATGCATAATTTTTTTTTTAAAGTGGTAGTACTTTTAATATAGTCTATACAGTAGTAAAATCTATTTTTTTTTTTTTTCATACCATGCCTTATATGTTCCTATACCAAGGGTGCCCAAAATGTGATAAATGTCATATACCTCTTCATTATTGAGATTAGTTTTTTGTAAGTTTTTTTGTTTAAGAGTAATGTGATATACTACCTCATTGTCTTATGCTACACTCCATTATTTAATGAGGTTTATTTTTTTTCCTCCATTTACTCTTATTATATCGTGCTTCTTGTGATCTCGTGTTATTGTGATAAGTTTAGTACAGCATTTGTTTATTTACAATGCTATTTTATGTTATTTCTCTATTTTGTCTATAAAGCATGTTTTCTTATTTATAATAGTATAAAATGATACCTCTGTGATCTCAGTTACCTCTACCTTATTGTAAGTTTTTATTTTTTATTTACTTTAGTATGTTATTTCTTTCCTGGAGATAATGTACTATTTGATACACTGATATTGCTATTATTAAGGGTCATTCAGTGATACAATAACCTATTTATATCTAGGTAATATGAACATCAAATTCATTTATTTCATAACTTATTTGTATCTAGGTGGCATTTCATAATGTGAGTCCCTGTATGTACTAGTACTGTACTTATCTCTGACCACTTTAACCTAAGTTTAATGTGCCTTATGAGTACCATGAGAAGTGATGAGGCAGGGAAATTGCATACATATTTTCAACTTTGCATATAGTACATAGTATAAAGATATATTTTCTGTATTGAAATTTATTTAACAAGACAACAAAATATATTGTTTTTCTAGCATTGATTATACAAGAACATTTTATAAGATATATGATAACTAAAGGTCAAAACAATCAGATTATAATATAGGAATTTTAGATTGTATATATGAAATCATTTTAAATAATACACATCCAATAACTTTAAATCTAACGTCTGCAGAGGAATATCACACTATTACAAAGCAATTAGAGTAACTTGCAAAATAAAACTATATATAATAGCGTTCATTGACGTATACAAGAGGTAGGAGACATCCTCTTCTTACTTGTTGTCAATCCCAAAGTTGCCTTTCCCACCTCAAAGGCTGCTCTAACCAGCCCTAGCGCAAAGGCTCTCACGGCGCCATATTTCCAAGATGGCGGGCCGCACTCGGTGTTTTGAGTATGAGCCTTTCGAGTAACGGCCGACTGGAACGGCGCCTTTGCCACAAAAGGCGCCTTTGGAAGTTTTGAGTATGCGGCCCCTGAAGACTAACGTAATAGAGGTGTTTACTGGTCATAATTTTGCCGTACTGTTTGTGATGGCGGTTGTTTTTTTTTTTTTTTTTTTTTTGTTATTTTATTATTATAAAGGATTAGTTTATCCAGATCTGTGGCCTAATAAAGGCTCTTTTCAGGCTGGTTTGCATTGGGGAAGTGGGGGGAATGGGGGCGGTATTGTTTGTCGTAATCTGATTTTTTTTTTTCTTTTTGTTATCGAGTTGCTATTAACAAGTTATTAAAATCTATAGTTTTTATTTTTATTATATACAAAAACTTTTTTTTATTATGGCTTACCATAAAATAAAAATATTCATTTTCTTTGAAAATCTATGAAAACGAATCAAAGAAAATACTACATTTATGGTAAACCACTTTATTTTTGACTCGTTAAAACGAACCTTTTGTTCGTTGTATTGACGTATTTTCTAGCACAATTAACAAATGTAATTTTGTTAATTGTGCTAGAAAATACGTCAATACAACGAACAGAATTGACCGGAGGTATACTATTCGTTTTAACGAGTTTTTTTTTTTAATATAAAACTATTTAAGAACTTGTTAATAGCAACTCGATAACAAAAATAATTAATCACTCAGATTACGACTTATTAGGTAACAAACAATACCGCACCCACTTCCCCAATACAAACCAGCCTTTATTAGGCCACAGATCTGGATAAACTAATCCTTTATAATCATAATAACGCGCCCCTCTCCCACAACCGCCATCACAAACAGTACGGCAAAATTATGACCAGTAAACTTCTATTACGTTAGACCTAACACTGAAGTCTAAAAGAGGCTTTGTTTTTTGCATTTTGGTTGTTAAACATATTTTAGTAACTTCAGCAAGTAGTACCCTCCGTTTGAGTAGGTAGGTCTATGAAAATAACTATAAAAGGGGTTTTATTAAATTTTTACTCATTTCCAGAATCTGTGATATAGCTACCTATAATAAAACTTGAAGGAAAAGCTTTGGGGGGACAATTGATAGATCATGTTGTCTCCCCTAAAATAAAACGAACTGGATATTTGTACGGCAGCCGTATCTCTGATTGCGATAGATATTGGTACGGCTGTGAATTGCGCATGCGCGGACCCTTCTTTACGCCTCATGTATATCAGTAGTGACAGCAAGAAAATGACGACCTAGCAACGTGAACCGCCGAAAAACAGATGTTTTCAGGTTCCAACAAGCTGAAAAAAGGCAATTGTCGTTTACGAAGAGTCAAACTTCCAGAAATTGTATATCCGTAGGTCACGAACGAGCGAATCGGCCCTGAAGAGGGCTCCGAAGAGGAGATTCAAAGAAGATTTGAAGCTTAGCTATAGTAAGGTAGTGCGCAGCAGTTAGTAGTGCGTCCAATATGGGAAACATGCTGTTAATATAGACGTGATTTGGATGATTACTTACGATTGATTAGGCCTTTTACCAGAGGATCGACTTTGGTATAGTTTTCCTTACTATCTCATGAATACAGCAGAGCACGATTTCTGTGTACTTCAAGTCTTCGGAGCTCTTTTCAGGGCTGATTCGATCGTTCGTGTCCTACGGACATACAATTTCTGGAAGTTTTACTCTTCGTAGACGTCTATTGCTTTTTTCAGCTCGTTGAAACTTGAAAACATCTGTTTTTCGGCGAAAACCGATATATTATTACACGGTTCAGAGGAGATTCAAAGAAGATATGAAGTACACAGATAGAGTAGTTTAGTTTTATTTTTCATGTATATAGTCAAAATCTAAGTATGATTAAGTATTATTGTAATTTTTTATATTTTCATTTACTGTCAAAATGTTTTGGTGATGACAGTATGGTGCTTCACTTTGACATTTTGAATTGAACATGTTCAGCGAAACAATTCGGTTCGACTATTTATTAGTCGCTGATCTTCTAGTGCCGTATCTATAGCTCTTAGCAACAGTGCACAGCAACTGCTGCATGATTAGTAAACTACCGTACCTGCAAGTCAATAGCGCAATACGGCACCACTGACAGAATCTGACGTACCCCCACTGGGAACAGGCTTATTCGGACCTTGGCTGATTCGGACAAGGTTGACTCGGGCTTATTCGGACCTTCATATGATTGGCCGATTTTTCTTTGTAGTTTTACCTCCTGAACAAGAATTTTAAGTAATATTTATTCGGACGACTGTAATTAACCCCCCGGGGCTCCTACTAAACACGGCGAAATACATTTGATCGACGCCCCAATTCCTGGTGGCTTTCGTATTCGCGGGGACGAACGATGCGGAATGCTTATATAGAAATACCCATTGCTATAATATAAAATTATCAGTATGGGTCCGAATCAGCCAAGATTAATGTCCGAATCAGCCACTACAGGTCCGAATCAGCCAAGGTCCGAATAAGCCTGTTCCTGTTATGGGGGGAACAGGCTTATTCGGACCTTGGCTGATTCGGACCATGTATACTGGCTCATTCGAACCTTCATCTGATTGGCCGATTCGGACCTAATATGCATTGGCAGCTCCTGGCTATCATTCATAGGGATGCTGTTACATAATTTTTTTTTTTCAATTCATTGATATTAATTGCATAAACACACACATTATATAGTACATATATATATATATATATATATATATATATATATATATATATATATATATATATATATATGGCACTATAAACAATGACAAAAACTTAATTTCTTCAAGTTCTGTTTTTCTTGGACTATGCCTGATTACTAATGGATGATTACCCGAATCAAATTTGAAACTGTAAACAAAACTGAAAAAGTATTAAAATACTAAAATTCAAAGCAGTAACTTTCGGCAGCGGAGAGACTGGCGGACGGACTGACGGAAAATTGAGAATATGAGGTTACATAAAAATATTAATTTTATGTAAACTAAGCGTAGCAAAATAAAAATCATTAAACCATTAAAAATAATAAAAACTCGAAAACAAAAACATTAATATAGTACAAAACTGAGTATGACAGTTAAATAAAATAATATAGGCCTATATGAAAAAAAAAGGACTTAAGAACACCCACCTAAGACAGACGCATGCATACACATACACACACACACACTCTCTCTCTCTCTCTCTCTCTCTCTCTCTCTCTCTCTCTCTCTCTCTCTCTCTCTCTCTCTCTCTCAGGAAGGCAGAAGAATCGCTGCCGAAAGATATTTTGAATTTTAGTATCATTGATATTATTGTGGTAATAATTTTTTCCCATTTATTTGCAACTCACCACTGAGTTTATCATTCTGCATTACATTACATATTAGTATCATCACTAATTTGATCACTATCACTAATACTACATATTGATTAGGTTATTGACGAATTTCAAATCACACCTTCGCCCTCCAACAGCTAGGCTAACACTGCTCGAGCGGGCAGTGCTGAGTGCTCCCAGTCCCATCACCCTTACGTGCGAGCTGGCTACATTATCACCCTACTAGCAAAATAAGAACTGCTAAGCACCAGCAGTTCCTCATATTGTTTCAATTATTATTATTATTATTTTTACAAAAACAAGATAATGGTAATCATTTATAAAGATGTATATTTTCATAATTTTGTGCATATATATTATGAAATCTATAGGGGGTGCTGCAGTTCCACAGTGCCTGCTGACGAGCCACCACTGGTAATATTCACATATGTGACATTGTTTTATAATATTGTTTCAATGTTTGTAATCCATAATTATTCCAAAGTCTATTATAAAAATATATTGGGGAAACATTGGTAATCCACTCCTCTCACGTTTCTAGGACCATAAAGTGTGGCGCCTTTCAAGTTTCTTAATTTATAATTTAGTTTGGTTTTATTTTTTTACTATAGTTTATTATAAAAAAAAAATATTTATTTTCTTTGAAAAGCCATAAAAACGAATCAAAGAAGATACTACGTTTTATCGTTAAAAATAGCAGTCAATTGTAATGGCGTATTACAATTATTTGTGTTAAAAGTTATTCTTCACAGAAATTCGTGGTATTTCTAGGTTTTTAATATATTTCCGAACGCTATGCGTTCGAAAATCGCTTAGTGATAAACCTTTATGAGTAAAGATTTTTGCTATCCAATTGAAGCTCAAAATGTGACAGTTTATGGTGTTTCCAGATATTATTATATATATTTACTTGATAAGAAAGGAGCTTCGTTTCCTAAACCCGAAGTTTTGTTTACATTCGTCAGCTGACTTCTGTGGGCGGAGACATCTCACTTTCCTTGTAGACGACGGACGACGCATTTTGGATTTCGCTATGACCTCTTCATTCTTCTGTTGTTTTGATTATTTTCATTTATGCTAGGCTTCTACATGCTGCCATCTGTTGCCTTTGTACTACTCACTCGCTATGCTAGAACTGTTTCTTCAGATTGTAGTTTTTTTTTATTTTTTAGGGCTTGTAGCATCCATGCCGGATGAAGGCTTATTCGGCTGATTCGGACCATGGCTGATACTAATAATAATGTTATATAATAATAATAAAGCATTCCGCATCGTTCGTCCCCGCGAATACGAAAGCCACCAGGAATTGGGGCGTCAAATGTATTTCGCCGTCCGAATAATTATTACTTAAAATTCTTGTTCAGGAGGTAAAACTACAAAGAAAAAATTCGCCGTGTTTAGTTAATTACAGTCGTCCGAATAAATATTACTTAAAATTCTTGTGCATAGAAAAATCGGCCTATAAGCCAGTACATGGTCCGAATCAGCCAAGGTCCGAAGCTGCAGACATTTATTATAATATTGTTGAAAATAAATTTATTTTTCTTACAATATATTTTTTGTTTAGTAGTCTCGCACTTGCCTTATTAACGCAGCTTATTTAGCAATAGAGGCTGGTGTAAGATATTTTCACAGTATTTATTTTTTAAAACCCCCTGTCCATAAAAGTGATGAGCAGGAAGACCAAGTTGTGAAAGGTTGCCACCCTTTAGAAGTGAGAGCAAAACTGAAGGAACACAAACTAATTAGATGTATTTTGATTCCCTGAAGCATCCTGGCTAGTGGCTTTGTGTATGAGAATACAAATCTACGGGACTGAAATGCTGTAACTGAATGAAGAACTTGTAAGGTGAGAGTACAGCCCATATGCCTCACAGCTTTACCTCCCCAGTCTTCTGCTTCGTTGGTCATACGTACGTAGAATACTATCCAGAACTGCTCGATAAAGTTCATTCAAGTCCTCAACCCACTTTGTCTTACACTAGGGTTTAATTTTGGTCTTTGATGTTTGACGCCATTGGAAATACATGATGTAACATGCTTCATGCTACCTCTGCCTCTTTGGCGAATACATGAAAAATGCACCAAGAGACTGCATTGTTCTAACCAATGTTTCTAATTTTGGGGACATTACCAACCAAGTTCAAGTCATGTGATGCACAGTGATAATACTGAGCTTTAGGATTATCACTTGTTTCTTTTAAATTTCTGTGCCCCAGCCATGTTACCTGCTCCATCATATGTCTGTGAGCGACACATTAGTGGGTCAAGTCCTCATGAATGATTTGTTCAGCAATAGCACCACCAGTTATGATCTTACACTGTGCATAGGTGAACAGTTTTTCCACTGGTTTCCTTCTCTTATATATCGCAGGGCTATTCTAAGTTGTTTCCAGTTGGATACAGCCCTTACTTAGCCATGATCCCAAAATAAGGTCCTGAATTCTGAGATTTGATTTCCATTATCATTCTAGCCTGTATGTAATGTCTAGTGCAGTCTAGCAAATCATTTTGTTCAGTTTTAGATATGTAGTACATTGCATTCAATACACAAGTCTGGAAGTGTTCAGACAAGACACTGTCTGTCTTGCTAGTCAAGATCAGCAGAGCTTTGAAGCTCTCCATGTTCTATTTTCTTTCATTGAGTGGGAGGACATCATCTCTATGAGCTCTCAAAGCTACTCCTTGATGTCCATAGAATTCAACACAGAGTATTATAGAGATAAGAATTTCTCTATTTTTCTGGATTTTTTCCCTTGCTAACGTATCTGAACATCAATCCCTTGGCTTGGATTCTCAGCTGTTGATACAAAGTTCTTCATCTTGACTACTGAATCCCCATGCATGTTTCTTCATATCAGACGCTGCATCTTTCCAACTTCTATATGGCGCTGTAATATGATCGAGAAGCTTAATTAGCTCTATGACCATGGTGAGCAGGCATTGAAAAGAAGATGAAAGCCAAACAAAACAACCCATCTTCAGACTTTGAATAAAACAAGAAGTCAAGGGTCTCCAACCAACTAGGTAGGCAGGATTTCATCATATGTCCACTTGGTCGTCGTTTATCTGAGTAAGCACGTGATGGAAACTTTAATGTACTCCTTCGCAACATATTATCTAATATAACATCATCATGCACATCTCATATTCTTCTGAATACTACTATATCTTAGATCTACAATGATTTTAAATGGCTATTATAAACATTCATATACAATAATTATTGTCATTGTAAAAACTAAAGAAAACATGTATAGGCAAATTGTGAATAGTCCAGCCAAAAAAAATCATTAATTAAATTTCAAAAGGGGGCGTGTGCCCCATCTAAATCTGCCTATGATATATATATTGTGTGTGTCGCGCACGCACGACTTCTGCAAATTCACGTTATTTGTTAAGTGTACGTTTATTTCCCTAAAGGAAAACGTAAGACTACTCGTTTTCTTTGAAGTCTTACAAGGCCGCCTAAGAAATACCGTAGGGGAACGAAGACTTATTTTCTTATTTTATATTCAGTTTGCCGTGTTAATGGTACTATGACACCACAAATCATTTGTTAATACAAACCCAAATAAGAATATAATTTAATAAGCATAAATTATCTTCGTTTTTTTGTATAAGACGTATATTTACGCCCGGTTCCTCCGAAGAAAACTGAACAGCAACCAAATTTATGTGGCTCTATTGCTCAGGCGGTGCGCACGCAGAACTGCCGGCGCTGTCGCTTTCGCGCATTCTTCTTAGCTGACTACGTTAATAAGTTATCGTGTGATAGTAATCCTTTCGTTTCCCCTTTTTATCGCCATTTATTTTCTTATTTTACTTATTTACTTGTCTTCAGTCAGATCATATTAATATAAATCAATATGATAAGTTCGTTTAGCGCCTCATTTTATTAACTATCAATTTATTTATTAACTACGAAACCAACTGGCGTTAACAAAGTTGCACAATGTTAAGATGCGCAAATAAAAAAAAAAAGTCAATTTTGAAAAGTACATTTATATTTAAAACATAGAGCAATCAATACAAAAGTAGGAATGTTTTTCCTTTACCTTATTGACTCATTGCAGTTCAACAACGAGAGCTGCAACAAAATGCGTTAAAGAAAATCTAAGAATTTGGTAGCATGGGCTCATAAAAATGGACAAAGTCAATTCATTAAAAACTGACATAATTGATTCAGTGTTTTAAAGATGATTAAAGAAAAGATGACAAGGCCAAACAAAAACGCAAAGAAAAATGTATGTAACAAACTAACCAAAATGCATAAAAAAAGTGCCAGAAATCACAAACAAACGATAGATAGGCAAAATTAGAAAAGAGCGAAAATCAACAAAAGTGGAAAGCATCCGAAAACAAAGACTTGATTTCTTGATTTCTTGACTGATTTATGGCTGCTATACTGGCTGGCGTCACACCATCTCCAGCGGAAAGGCAATAATGATAACAGGAGCCCGGTGATAGCGGCAATACGTTGTCACAATGGCCAAAAGCGGAGGAAAGAAAAAATTAATTCTACCTTCACCAGATGTAATGAAAGTTCTCCGCCCTTCAGAACAGAACAATAAAAGAACAGCTATTTAGTTAGCAATTTCGTCAAAGTGTTTACAATAGCCACCATCGTTTATGGACATTTTTTGTAACATGTTTCATAAGGTTCTATTTATAAATTCACAGCAAATACAGAGGGGGGATGAGTGGGCGGCCGGTCTTTATCTATTTTTCGCTAGTCTGTCTAGACTCCGTGACCCTAGAGTGAAAGAGAGAGAGGGGGGGGGGGAGGGGGGCGGGGGCGGGGGCTGCAAAGCGATGAACTACTTACCGCATGAAATTGATTTTGAAAAATTCCAAATTTTTTCTTTTATCAAGTTGAAATGTAGTATTTCTGCTGGCTCTTACTAGTTTTGTTTAGGCGTTATCAAATACTATAAATCTATCTCTCTGTCTATCTATCTATCTATCTATATATATATATTATATATATATATAATATATATATATATATATATATATATATATATAGATATATATATATATATAATATATATATATAGATAGTGAAAGGAAAATTTTTCAGTCGTATTGCCGCAAATTTTAACAATTTGTAAATGTTTTTGTAATCAGAAGACATCTTAATTTCCTTTCATCTAAAGAGCTATATATAGATAGATAGAATTGGTAGATAGATAGATAGATAGATTGGTAGGTAGATGATAGTATTTGATAAGGCCTGAACAAAACTGAGTAAGAGTTGTTTCCTGACTGTGTGTGAGATCATCATGCTGGTTTTATACAGTAACAAACAACAAAAAACAACAAAGCAATCACGATTATACCCCACACACATCTGGGCTCTCGGGGTATCTCGGAAAAGCTCAGAGATAAACAGGCACAGAAGAGGCAGCCGTGAACAGGGATTCATAAACATTAGGTTTATTTTTCAAATTACCCCGATAAAAGCATCTATATTAATTAAAACTACCTTTAACAAGTTTCAAAAAATAACTTTTTGTAGCGACAGGGCGTAATTATCGTCTGGTTTCTTCTTCTAATGACAACTTCTGGTTTCAAATACGAATATAATCAATTTTGTCGTAAAATACGCGGCAATGGCAAATTATCGCGGAACCCCCTTCTAATTGCATCATTTCTCTCTCGTCACCGTTTTCTCTGGAGGACGACCTTGAACGGTTATTCACTTGTCCTTATGGGGCGCTAATGCGACTCCTCTCACCTGGTGGCGGAGCGGACTGTCGGCCCACCACCATTCAAATCCATCCCCCAGCACTACCGCCCACTCGTCCGGATGTGTGACCTAATCTGGTTCGCCACGTTACCGTCAAAGGTTAGTGACGAAAGCTATTGAATAACGACCTGTTAAAATTAATATCATCAAACAGTTAAGGTCACATATCCGGAGAAGTTACTAAAAACTGATAACGGTCCGAAGTTAATTAGGTTCCGGCGTTAAATCTCAAGTCTGTCTTCAAGCATTTCTAAGGACGTAGGCGTGGCTGAGTTGTGGGGTCGAAGGGTAACGGTTAGGCCATTTCGAGGGAGAAAAATGGTGCCATTGTTTTATATAACGATTTAAAATAACAGTTTTTAACGTTAATTCTATCTAGATTTATACCTCCAGTAGCCAGAATTCCTGCAGTCAAACCAATAATAGTATACCTGGCGAAAAATGAGCCATAAAAATACCATATGATGGAATAATTCTATAAAATTATCGTACGTCATAAAAATCGAGCAGCGATGGCGGCTTGGGGATCGAATTAGAGGATAGGAGTCGGTTCGTTTGCTCAAGATCGGTCACGCCTGTCACTTACTTCACACCTGGACCATGATTTATCGCGACCACCCAAGACGGTGAGCGAAAACCTCTGCGAGTTTTTTCGCTGTTCTTAAAACGGTTTTATTATTGTTTCGGAAAACTGAGGTTTTTATTTGGTCAACTTTCTTGAACATTTTTGCTGTTGTAGACTGATGTATGATGTGTGTCGTTTTCTATGTAATTTTCGATCTTGTATTTTCTGATGCGTAATATAATAATAATTATGTTGGATTTTGTATGGTTTAATATTACTGTAAAAAAAAACCAAGAGATTGATTGTTCGCATTTAATTTTTATTTTATTCATTTATTTATTCATATAAAGGTTATTTATAGTGCACCTGGTCCATGGTATTTCCCATGGTATTTGAAATTTCTGCGTATTGTTATTATATATACACACACTAAGATGTGTAAACAAAACCAATAAAACGCAAATTATGCGTGTAATAATGTAAAAATATCTTGATGATAATAGAAGACAAATAACATTGTTCTGCCTACAAATCATCACTGAGGTGCGATTTAGAACGAAATAATTTCCAGTTGAGAAACAAGGCATAAAAATTCAGCTCTTTCTGTTTAATTTCTAGGGAAAATTGCTTTCATGTACAAGAACGTTATGTAACACTGCTAATGTAAACTTAATAGTGAATGCAGAAAATAAATTATTAAATAAATAAAAACTATAACCAGACTATTAATTAAGCAATTCTAATAGCGTTTCATTTTTTGCCTAACATATCTTTACTAGCTTCAGGAAAGAAAGACGAAACATTTCGAAAGGTTTAGACAATATT
Source organism: Macrobrachium nipponense (assembly GCF_015104395.2). Lineage (NCBI taxonomy): Eukaryota > Metazoa > Arthropoda > Malacostraca > Decapoda > Palaemonidae > Macrobrachium > Macrobrachium nipponense. The sequence goes on along the minus strand of NC_087205.1, from coordinate 19,827,503 downwards.
CTTAACTCATTTGCAATATGCTTGATAAAATTAATAGAGATAACTGTTCAGATGGAAGGAAAGTAACTTTTATATCTCTTGGAATATCTTTGGCCTCAAGCGGAACATTCCTCTTCTAAACATGTTCTGCAAAAACTTCAAAGGCATTATTGCACTGCAAGAAACGCTCCTCTGGCCACATGACCTTGCCATATGCGATTCAATTCATGAAGACTACAGAACCTTCTCGACTTCATCGATGCAAGTTACAGATCAAATCTTAGCCGGTCGCCCGAAAGGAGGCCTTTCTTTCCTGTGGCACAAATCGTTAGACAATACGATAAAGGTGATGACCTACAGGAGTGACAGATTGCTGGGGCTTCAAGTGACAGTAGGGAACTCGATTATCCTAATTATTAATGTTTATATGCCATGGGAAAATAACAATAATTTTGATCATTACTGCATGATCCTAGGGGAATTACACAGTATTATTCATGATTCTCCTGCTGATCATATTTGTATAATCGGGGACCTTAATTCTCACCCCACAGAACAATTTTATAATGAACTTACTCGCTTCTGTCAAAATCATGCTCTCCAAATTAGCGATGTAATGCTCCTCCCTCCCTCCTCTTATTCATATGTACATAATAGAGCGGACGCTATTACAACTTCCTGGCTGGACCACTGCATCACATCTCCACAACTTCATGATTCTATTATGACCTGCAATATTCGCTATGATCTTGCAACGGGCTACGATCACATCCCATTACAGGTGTCATTCAGTACCCCAACCCTCCCTACCGTGAACCCCCTAACTGATCGACCACCAGCGGTAAACTGGGATTTTAAAAACCAACAGAAAACCAGAGACTTTAGGGCGACCACGGAAACCAGGTTGCGGTCAATAGTTCAACCGGCAGACGCCTTACTTTGTACTAACACAAATTGTAGAAATGACCACCACAAGAGGGATCTGAATGAATTCTATTCGAACATAATCTCCGCTTTGCTTGCTTCGGGCAGGACTGCCTACAGATTTCGTCAAGGTAATTCTCGTAATATACCTGGATGGAATGACTTGGTTAAAGATCTGTATACATACTCACGAGAAATGCTTTTACTGTGGAGGCAAAATGGTAGCCCCAGGGAAGGGCACACTGCATTGCTAATGAGACAGGCGAGAGCGCATTTCAAACTTGCTCTTAAGCACTGCAGGTTAAATGAAAAACAACTAAGAGCCGATGCAATGTCTAGAAACTTAGAATCTGGTGATTATCCTCGTCTTTGGAAAGATATCCAGTCTTTAAATCCCAAAACTAAAAAGCTATCACAGAGAGTAGGGGAAGCAGTCGGAGACGAAGTTATTGCAAGTATGTGGGGCGATCACTTCAACAATATCCTGAATTGCATAAATGATCAAGATTCCCGAAGGGATGTAGATAACCTCCTTACTGACAACATTCAATTTCATTTTGCAGACCGTATTACGCCAGGTAACATCAGCGATGCCATAAACAGCCTACCTAATAATAAATCGCCCGGCTGTGATGGTCTTCCTGCAGAGGCCTTCAAACTCTGCCATCTGATGATTTACATTTTGCTAGCTGCCCTATTCAATGCGTGCATAATTCACCGGTTTCTTCCAGACTCCCTACTCTTAGTTCACTTGATACCATTAATCAAAAACAAGCTAAAGGATGCAGCTGACCCTGGCAACTACCGGCCGATTGCAATCACAACGATCGCATCGAAGATACTTGAGTCTGTTCTTCTAGTTAGACTTCTCCCCTTTCTACACACCACTGACAACCAGTTCGGGCTTAAAGCAAACCACTCAACCGACACCTGCATCTACATACTGAAAGAATTGCTTAATTACTACCTATCATCAGCCTCTCCTATTTTCCTTTGTTTTGTAGATGTGAGAAAAGCATTTGACAGAGTAAACTACCTGAAGCTCTTCCTGAAGCTGCATAAAAGGGGCACACCCCTTTACCTAATTGGCATTTTACATTGCTGGTTCTCCACACAGCAATTCTGTGTCAAATGGGGTAACGTGTTATCTTACACCTTCGGCTCCCTAAACGGGCTCCGGCAAGGGGGCATTCTCTCTCCTTACCTGTTTAATACATACACAGATGACTTGAATGTCAAACTGAACTCGCTCCCAATCGGATGCACCGTCAATGAAACAACTATAAACAACCTCTGTTACGCCGACGATATGGTTCTGATTTCCCCATCAGTGCAAGGTCTCCAACGACTCATCGACACCTGCCGCCAATATGCAGAGGAATTTGATATAATCTACAACGAAACCAAGACCCAGTGCATGTCGCTGCTCCCGAGATCGCTTAAGCATATTGCAGAACCTCAAATTTTCCTCGGAAACCATCGGCTGGAATTTGTGCACGAATTTCCGTATTTGGGTCACATTATCACCGACGACCTAAAAGATACGGCAGACATTGAACAGAGGCGTCGTAAACTATGTGCAGCTGGCAACATGATTGCAAGAAGGTTTGCCTTCTGTCACCGAGACGTGAAACTGCTGCTATTCCGCTCGTACTGCTACAGTATCTATGGATGTTCCCTCTGGACGAACTATACCCGAGAGACCATGAGACGCATCACTGTTGTGCACAATGACATTCTGAGACGCCTCACAAACACTCCCCGCTACCACTCCGCCACACAGATGTTCATTGAAAACCACCTGGACAATTTAAAAATCATTGTTAGGCGAACAATGTCCAGTCTGGTAACCCGAGCAACTCGCTCATACAAAGCATCCCAAGGGTGAAGCAAGAAGAAGATCTAAATTGTGGGAAAGATGGGAAAATGAGGCCTTTGTCCCCTAAAGGACTTAATCTCTGTATTGGCAAGATGTCATCTGCAGTTTTTGTCATTATGACATTTATTGCTGATATTTTAATTTTTCATTATTACTGTGATTCCTATCAAGTTAAAGTTTTATTTACATTTAATTTATGTATTAAGCCCTCTGGACCTGACTACTGTAACCACCTAAGGTCTCTAGTTGAAATTTGAGTTATATAATATGTGCACCAACTGTTATTACTCGCAATGCATATTTTTTTGTCTCACCAATATTATTACTGTTATTACCAGTATGATGATTACTAGCTTTTATGCTACCTCAGCTATATTATGGATAAGTGCCGATTATTCATTTTCTTTTTCTATTTTATCATATCTCATGTATCTAGATTGTGTATGTTACTGTCTGTATCTTGTATACTCAATGTATATGGCCCCGAGCTGAAATAAAACATATTATTATTATTATTATTATAAGGGAACAATCTTCGACAAGGATGTAGTTACTTTTATTTGAAGGGTTTTGGAACTTTTGTTTTTTATTCATGTTCGCATATAGTATAGGTGTAGTCGATGTTATTCTGGCCAGAGTGTGAACGATAATAATAATTCGATCATACTCAATACTAAGCAGCCATAATAATGACGCGAAATTTTATTCATAACAATGATAATGATGGTTAGAGAGTCACTGGCCTATATCATAAAGATCTCTCTCTCTCTCTCTCTCTCTCTCTCTCTCTCTCTCTCTCTCTCTCTCTCCTCTCTCTTTTTAGCCTTCCATATAGAGTAATTCAGAATTAAGAATGATAGTCATCGCTACTACAGGCGTTAGTTAATTTTAATAATTTCACAAGAAGCATCTGTCAGACCCCTTAGGTTTTCAGCCAGTCGTGTTTCCGGTGATTTATGGTGAATAACTTTCAATTTCGAGACCGTCGGATTTTGTCGAAGGGTCTTCCATGCATCATTTGTTTAGAATATTACTCTCGAGTTACCTTCATAGGTTTGTTAGATTACATATAAAGGACAGCTGGGTATTCTCACTCAGATATAGGCGACAAAACTCAAAATATATCGGCGATAAATGTTTTAGTTCATTGGGATCTTGGTATCTTGAACGAACATATACTGCAACGGAAAAACTTCACTACAAATGTATGACTGAGAGCTGCACAGCTGGTTGGTATCCCCTCCACATTTCAGGTCAAATTCATCAACCGTTTGCATCGCAATGAAAACACTGCAGTCCGTATGTATTGTATCACTTCAATTGGCTCCGAAGCTTTGACATAAAACTTCCCTGCTAAAAGTAGATTTCCGGGGGTGTAAAAGGACCATTTAATGTACTCGTGGAATGGGTACATTCCACGACAACGACGACAATAATTAGGTGGAATATAAAACTCAGACCAAAAGTCGAGCACTGAGACCAATGATTTCATTCAGCGCTGAAAGGGAAATTAAGAGTAAAAAGTTTTACAGGTGTAACAGGCGTATATATATATATATATATATATATATATATATATATATATATATATATATATATATATATATATAGTGTAAGAAATTTTTATCACACGCTACTTTGGGAATGGGAATTTTTTTTTAAGTGATAAATGGAATGGTTCTGAAGTGTATCGACTGATTTACAGACCAACTAAGGCCATTCATGGCTGAAATGGAAATTGACAGTGAAAGGGATTGGAAGGTGTAACGGGAGGAAAACTTTGCAAATGCACTATGATTCAATTATTACGAGAGTGTGGACAGTAAGATGGGAGAAAGAGAATATGAACAGAGATACAGTAAAAGGAATTAAAGGAGGTTGCAGCTAGGGGCCAAACGTCGCCAAAGGGATGCTGCAACGAACCTTAAGTTATACTTACATTGCACCGCATGAGGACTGAAGTGTGTCGAACTCTCGACACAGTACCTTTCCAACAACTCTAGTCGACGGTTCTGCATACCGTCGACTGGAATCGCTGGAAAGGTACTGTGTCGAGTGTTCGACACACGTCAGTATCATTCCATTTATCGCTTTGAAAAATAAAATTCCCGTTTATGGATATTCCAGAAGTAACGTGAATTGGATATTAAAAAAACATTTGTAGCATAATGATTGTATATATATATATATATATATATATAATAGTAATTATATATCTATATATATATATATATATCAGATAATATATATATAATATATATAATATATATGCGTAATATATATATATATATTAAATATATATGTTATATGGTCGAAAACTGGTAAATGTTCTGTAACAACAGAATTCCATCTAATAAAAGGAGCCCATAAAAACACCAAAATGTAGAGAGAAAAGTACTATATTTCAGAGACTGCTGTCTCTCTCTTCAGGTATATGAATGAGAAAAGTTTACAGAAAAGGTGGTATTTATACCAAGAGATCCGTCCACAAGTAAGCCAATTTAGGTCACCCCCGCTGATAATCTTCCTTTAATCTTCTTAAGCGTTGGTTGAATGAAAACTTCGTCGACGACATCTGAGATCCATGCGCCTTTTGAGATGTTCATAACTGACCGTTTGTGTTGTATTAATCTCTGGGGATTTGGCAAAGGTGTTTGGGTAGGTAAATGCAAAAGGGTTGGATTTCCCAAGGGTGTGGGTTACTCTCTTAATCGTCTCCAGGTGAGGAATTTTTATTTTATTGTTGGGTGTGTGTCTGGTCTTGTCTTTAGGGGGTCGGTAGAAAATTACGTTTGCTTTGTCAATTGCTTTCTCAATTATATGGTCAGGATACTTTAAAGACGAAAGTTGCTTGCGAATTAGTTAAAATTCTTTTTCCAGGAAATCTGGGGAACAAATTCGTAAGGCTCTTGAGAATAGGTTGCTAGCTACACCTATCTTGATAGTAATGTCGTGATAGCTAAAGTAGTGAATATATGAAAGTGAGAACGTTGGTTTTCTGTATATGGTAAATTTGTATTCTGTCATGTCTCTGATTATTAAAACATCAAGAAAAGGAATTTTGTTGTCTGTTTCCCATTCAACTTTAAATTTGATGCTGGGCACTAATGTGTTTAATTTTGAGAGAAATTCATTAAAATTACCCCACTTATTATCCCAAAATGTTAGGATATCATCCACGTGTCTCATCCACAGCATGTTTTTGGGTTTTATTGCATTTATTACTGTAGTTTCAAAGTATTCCATGTACAGATTGGCTAAAACAGGACTTAAAGGACTACTCATACTACACCCGAATTTTTGCTTGTAGAATGATTCCCCGAATGAAAATACGTTATTAGATGTACATAATTCAACTAACTTTATTATTTTGTCAAGCGCCAATGGGAAATGATCTGAATAGGGGGATAATTTTTCCCTTAAAAACTGACGAACGTCCTGTACTGGTACTTTTGTGAATAGGGAGTCTACGTCAAGGCTTAAAAGTTTTATGTTGTGAAGTGGTATATGTGCTTCTCTGAATTTGTGACAAAAATCTTCCGAATGTTTAATGTGACTGGGAGAAAAAGTGCCTAAAAAAGGAGAGAGGAGGCCGGCTAACCATTTAGAAATTTTGTAACTGAAAGCTCCGGCGCATGAAACGATGGGTCTGAATGGAAGATTGTCTTTGTGAGTTTTGGGAAGGCCATAAAAATAGGGTAATTTAGGATTAATTACTTTACATTTCTCTAATAGTTCAATACTCTTTTTGTCTTGGCCAATTAATCTTACTTTCCGAAAAAATTCTGTGGGAACGGTTTGGAGGGGATTTTTCGTCAGTTTTTCGTAAGTGTTTGTGTCGCTAAGGAGCTGGTTGATTTTGTCGAGGTAGAAGTCTTTGTCCATTATTACGATTTTGCCGTCTTTGTCGGATCTACTTATTATAACATCTAACTTTTTTAGCGAGTGGATGGCTATCATGAATCTGCGGGGAACAGGATATTTCTTATGAAGGTCAGTTAAAGCATTTAGTAACACTCCTTTTAAACATATCTCTTCACGGCTGTAGTTTTTGTCAGATATGAATTTATCAAAAGCCACTCTAGGTTGTTTTTGCGGTCTGGCATAAGGGCAAAGGATAAGCCTAAATTTAAAACTAAATGTTGATTTACAGTAAGGGGGGTGTTGGATAAGTTTAAAACTTTGTCTTGTTGTTCAAGATTATTCCATGCGCTATTGTCTATTAGGTTATTTAACTTGCGTAAAAGTCTGTTGGAATGAGTCACGTTATTATAGGCAGCAACGTCGGAACAGAATGAAATCAGATACCTGTATATGTGGTTCGTAGTGAGGAGGCGAAGATTAGACTGAGTTCCATATATCACTCTGCGTAGCACGAAGATATCGTTTCTCGTACTGGTGATTCTTTCTTCCAGGAAAATCTTGTGTGATAGAGGGAAGGGGTTTGATTGCAGAGTCCATCTCCCGAATCCGTACATTTTTGGAAGTACTTGTTCTTTGAGGCATTCTTCCAAAAAGTCTCTGAAATATAGTACTTTTCTCTCTACATTTTGGTGTTTTTATGGGCTCCTTTTATTAGATATCTATATATATATATTATAATATATCTATATATATATATATATCTATATATATATATATATATATTCTATATATATATATATATATATATATATCAGAGGGACCTTGTGGTATGGTTAACAGATCTCTCGCCTACCAAGTGGGAGGTCTCAGATCCGGTATTGGAGTGAGGACAGGCAAGTTCAATCCATACGTATTGTACCTCTGTTGATGTAAACAATCAATTAGGTACCTGGTAGTGAGGTGATTGTGATGGGCAAACCAAGGTTAAAAAAGGCAGGGATACAATGTCAGCTCAAAAGATTTGTTACAGAGTGAAAGGTTAACACCTTCAGGGCCCATCCCATCTACAAATAAATATTCATCAAACCCTGAATGTTTCATGGCTTAATCCAAGTAACTTACCAGGCAGGTTTTGTGATGTGATCAGATTATACATAGTCCTTCTTAGGCCTAAATGAAACTGTAGTTACATAGTTATGATTGTCACTGAAGTTGCCTCTGTGGACAGTGCTTGTGGGTGGGGGCGGGGAGGGGGGGGGGGGGGGGGGGGGGGGGGAATATGTCAGTGCAGGTCTCCTATCCTGGGGTGAGGTATTCTAAACAACGAGGCCTTTGTGGAAACGAGTCAGTGTCTCTTTATGGCATTTTTAAGGGTACTGATGAGTCTGATGTGGGTGCCCTTAACTGCAGAAGAAGCAAATGTAAACGGAATACGGAGACCTTCAACTAAATCAAAAGTTCATGCCCAATATTAGCTCAAAATTGATACAAGATATATATGATGCATTCACCAAGGAATTGCGCTAGAAGATCTGCCATGAAAATATCCTACCATGGAAAGACACTGGGAACAGCCATATCCGGAAAAACGTGGTGGAAAGTTAAAGAATCTGGGTACAACCATATCTCGAGAAACCTGCTGGAAAGTTAAAGAATCTATTTACTCTGTTGCTATAATGCAAGGACTGACCATGTGATACAGGCTCAAAGACCAGATCTAATCCTGGTAAACAAAGAAATACAAAGTATCCCTTGATACATGGGACCATACCATGGGGCACAAGAGTTCGGGACAAGGGCAGGCAAAATGCAGAAAAGCATGAGGATCTAAGATGGAAACAAGAAGACCATGGAAGATGTACCTTTCATCCTAGAAGGAATAATCCCAGAAGGTAACAAGAGGAACATGGATATATGAACCATGAACAGGACTTACTCCAGAAAAGTGCACCACTGACCACAAGGATAATGAGAATGGATAAATGAGAATGTTGGTATCATGAAAACAGAGTCATCAGACTAGGAATTACGAAACTTCCAAGATGTGTGAAAATGTAAATATTGTAATAACAAAATTACATATCGACATAATGCATGGACACAGTAAAAAAATTTCTACATACAGTAATAATACTCTGAAGAAACTGTCTTGTACTTCATTTTTTGCAATGGCATGCTCAGAATATGGAATGTAGGACAAAGGCCAAGCGTTGGCAACTATGATTCAGCGCTGAAAAAGGAAATTGAAAATAAACAGGTTTGAAAGGTGTAATGGGAGGGAAACATTGCAGTTGCAGTATCAGTCAATTGTTAGGAGAGGTTGGAAATAGGATGGAAGAAAGGGAATATGAACAGAGGTAGTTAAAGGATTATATTTTTCAAGCCTTTTACTTATAACTTGCGTTTAGCTTTATTACACACTCATACTGTTCTTTAGCCCAAGTTCCGTGCTGCAGATGATGACTAACATTTCCCCCTCGAGTAGGTTCCTTCACGTGGTGAGGGGCTAAGGGATCCTGCTTCAATCTTACGAAGCCCGGATCCTGACGGAACGCCTACAAAACTTTTAGCATTTACTGGCGTGGACATTTCCACTTTCGCAAAATTTTACTGCTTAGGTGAGTCTGGGGTTTGGAGGGGTTTTGGATTCGAAGCTAATTGTGGGAGTTGTGGTGGTGAGTCGCCACCCAATACGGTTTGGACCCAAGAGATGGTGATGGGATTTTCCCATTGCTATCTTGAGGGCGGAACCATCTCTAGGGATCAGCCCATCGGAATCCAGGGGGGGCTGGTTTTTGGGATGGGACTCCTGGCTTTTGTCCGGAAGCCCACCAATATCTTTGGAGCGGGGAGTCTGTCCCCATTAGTGGGGGCAGATCTCCCAGCAGGCAGATTGGCTTAAACCTGGGCCACTGGAAGCATATTGGTGCCACCCCGAAAGGGTAGGGTATGGGGCAGACCTTGGGGAAGCAACTTCTACGTGTGCCGTTGGTGGAGAATGTCGAACCCTGTCTATACTCTGTTTTTTTTCATCTGTCCATCTGCCTGTGGTGTTTTTGTATGGCAACACTGCGTCCCGGGTTTTAGATAGTTACGCTATGTGTAAGTTTTAGGTAAATAAAAGGATATCTGGGTGTACATTGCAACTGAAAAGTGTTTTAATAATTTACTGTATGCGAATTACATCGTTAATATTCGAAATAGGATATTATTATAATCGTTGAATGTAAGCTGAATGTGACTACCTAAAGCCCGGGACGCAGTGTTGCCATACAAAAACACCACAGGCGGGTGGACAGATGAAAAAAAACAGAGTATAGTCTGCGATACCTTGTAGGTCTTCCCAAGCAGTAATTGTGTGTGTATGAATTGTTTTCCCTTCAAATTCCTATGACTAGTCTCTCTAGTACACTGTCCCCTGGACAACAACCCCCCCCCCCCCCCCCCGCGACTCTTTGGCACCGTTGGCAACCTTAGGCTTGGATAAGGGCCTCCCTTTGCCATCCCCAACCTCCTCCAGTGAAAACAACAAAGATTCTTTGATTGTTACTACGAGCCCTTATGTAGTTCAGAACAGAGGAAAAAATAGTAGATTTAATAATAGAAATAGGAATGCTAATCATGATATTGGAATTCTATTTGGATCTCAAGAACCTGAGATGTATAACAAATACCTTTCTCTTGACTTCGACAAAAACATAGAAGAACTGAATATATTTGATGTCCATAGAGCTATTGGGAAATGTATTGGCAGAGAACCAAAGATAGCCTCTCAAGGTGAAGGAAGCTTGCTTGTAGAAGTTTCATCACCAGATGAAAGTAGAAAGTTACTATCTATTAGTGCTGTAGAGGGAAGTGCAGCAAAGTGGGCTCCTCACAAAACAATGAATCAGTCTAAAGGAGTAGTGTATAGTACTGAACTCTTACATTATTCTGAGGACACTCTCCGAAAAGAATTTGCTGATCAAACGGTGGTTGATGTGAGACGAATCAAGAAAAAATATTGGGAATATTACATCCAACGCCTACTTTGATACTCACCTTTGATTGTTTGAGACTTCCTAAATTTCTGAAAGCTGCATGGCTTCACTTGCCAGTTAGACAGTATATTCCCGCTCCCAGATGTTTCCATTGCTAAATGTTTGGCCATCTAACTACAACATGCAGGTAAAACGAAAGAAATGAACCAGCTATATGCTTCAACTGTGGAAGAAAAGAACATGGGAATTGTTGGCTTACTCCATGCTGCCCTAATTGTGGGGGAGACAATAATGCAGCACATAAATCATGTATCAAGTATATCATTGAAAAAGAAACACTTTGCACCAAGACTGAAGAGCGCATTACCTTTAAAGAGGCAAGACAAAAGACTTTGCAGAAATTCAACACCCAGAAGTCATTTGTAGATGCAGTAATAGAAAACGGGGAAAGACAAAAGAAATTGAATCTGAAAAAGTCCAATGAAGATAGAAGAAAAAATGGATGCTGGGACAATTGTCAAACAAGAGGACTCTAAGTGAAGAGTCTGTAACAATGCCTGAATCAAAAGTTAAGCACCTTGAGAAAGGGGATACACCCCCAGAAAAAAGTTAATGAATCAGAAAAAAAATGAGTAAACCTTCATCATCTTATGGTTCAGCTGACCCTCATAGAACATCTGAATTAATGGAAAATAATGAGTCATATCCCACTGTCTTATCTTACAACACAGCAGCAACAAATGTAGAACCAAAGACAAAAAAAATGTTAAACTCAGTTCAGCTTGGTTTAGACGATAAAACTAGACTAGCTGAAAATGATAAACCAGATACTACAAGGGTCGAAGATACTACTAAAGATACTGCTGTTTCAAATACCATCATAAGTGATCACTTGGTAGACTCAAATGACCTGGAACTCCTTGGACATCTGGAACTGTAACAAAAGTCCGTCACAAAAACTCAGATGTCATCTACAAAGAAAAAACATAACAAAACGATCTTGGACAGAGGATCATCCTCTAGAAAATAGGTACTTTCTCTGCTATATTACAATGGAACTGGCAGGGACTTCGCACTAAATATGAAGAGCTATTATGTTTGATTAATACGTATAGTAACCCAGTATGCTCAGTGCTACAAGAGACTATGCCAAGCAACAACAAAATGCATACCTACTCCTAAAGAGTTTTTTGCATTGCACTCCCAATTCCCATTACAGGGAAATTCGGGTGGAAGTGCTCTTCTTGTAAGACGAGATATTGCTCACTCAAAAATACAGTTGCAAACTCAATTACAAGTAGTAGCAGTCAAAATTCACTTAAAAAAGACGTACACAATTTGTTCGTTGTATCTCCCTCCTAATAACCCAATACTTGAACGACAGTTAACACTCTAGTATGAACAGCTACCTCGACCATTTCTTATATTGGGAGACTTTAATGGTCGACATGAACTTTGGGGTGACATTTTAACAAATCAAAGAGGAAGCCTTATCTTATCTTCAATAATTCAGATATGACCCTTTTGAATACTGAAAAACCCACCCATTTTCACATTCAGACTGGTATATTTTCATGCATTGACTTATCTATCACCAGTTCTGATACATTCATTGACTTCAACTGGGAGGTGTTGGATGATCTATACGGTAGTGATCATTTTCCAATTGTCATCAGAACTGAGAAATATGAGCCAGTATACAGAATGCCTAGGTGGTGTACCAATAAAGCAAATTGGCCCCTTTTCCAGGAAGTTAGTTATATTGAACTAGATGCAAAAGATATGCCAACAATAGGAGAAGCAGTGTTCTACTTAACAATGATTTTTATGCTTGCACCAGAAAAGGCAATCCCAAAAACCAGTGGAAAATTGCATCGGAAGCCTGTTCCATGGTGGAATGTTCAATGCAAAATAAGTCATAAAGCCATGAGAGCCGCCTTTACTAGGTACAGAAGACATCGATGTGAATGCTACTTGATCTCCTTTAAAAAGGCTCGAGCCAAATTCAGATGGCAAATAAAAGATGCGAAACGAGAATCAAGGATACTTTCTGTCAAAAATTAACTGGAAAACACCTATGACCAAGATATGGACAGTTATTAAGAAAATAGCAGAAAAGTACAATCCTAGTCCCCTCCCAGTTTTAAAAGTCAATGGTGACTTTATAACAGACTCAAAGGCTGTAAGCAATGTTTTTGCTGAACATTTTGCAATGATATCAAGCAGGGATGAAAATTCTCCATTTTACAGGGAGAGTGTGTTAGCAGAGTCTGAAACACTTGATTTTACTTCTTTTAAATCTGAATCATATAATATGCCTTTTACCATGGAGGAATTTTTATTTGCTCTCTTAGTAACAGTAAAAACACTGCACCTGGACCTGATGAAATTATGAAATGATCAAGAATACTTCAAAGGAAACTAAATTTTACATTTTAAGTATTATTAACAGAATTTTTAAGGAGAGTGATTACCCTAGTGTTTGGGAAATAGCGACAGTTTTACCCTTTGTCAAGCCTGGGAAAGATTCATCTGTCCCTACATGCTATACCCCAATAGCTTTAACATCCTGTTTCTGTAAACTTATGGAAAAAATGGTAAATTTTAGGTTGGTATGGTTTTTAGAATCAAAGAAGATTATATCATTTTATTGTGGCTTTCGCCACATGCACTCTTGCACAGATGTATTGATACGTTTGGAGAAAGCAATTTGTCAGGCATTTGCTTCCAAGCAGCATTATGTGGCAGTTTTCTTTGACCTAGAAAAGGCTTGATACTACCTGGAGGCATGGAATCATAAAGTCTCGCATGAAATTGGTCTGTGAGGAGAACTACCACTTTTTATTAAAGTTTTTTTAAAAAACCGTTATTTTAAAGTCAGAGTAGGTAGTACTCTGTCTAATTTGAAAGAACAAGAGGAAGGATTACCACAGGGAAGTGTGTTAAGTGTCACTCTGTTTGTCTGAGCCATTAAATGGGATAGCCTCAAAAATTCCAAAAGATGTAATGTCAACAATGTTCGTTGATGATTTATCTATTTCGTGTGCTGCATCTAAAATGTCTGTTGCAGAGCGAAAACTTCAGTTGGTAATAAATAATGTTAACAGTTGGGCAGCTGAACATGGTTTTAAATTTTCCCCTGCCAAAACTGTTGTTATCATTTCTGCCGTATCAGAGGGGTTCATCCAGACCCAGATCTGTTTTTAAATGGACAGAGACTCGCATGCGTACAGGAAACAAAGTTTTTAGGCCTCATCTTTGATAGTAGGTTAACATGAGAAGCTCATCTCAGGAGCCTCAAAGTCAAATGCATGAAGGCCTTAGATGTTTTGAAAGTCTTAGGTCATACTAATTGGGGGGCCTGATAGAAAGCCTTGTTACATGTTTATAAAGCAATGGTTGCTTCAAAATTGGCATATGGGTAAGAAATCTACTCATCAGCAACAAGAAGATTAGATACTTTGAATGCAGTTCACCATGGGGGAATTAAAATTGCAACAGGAGCCTTTAGATCCTCCCCAATATCTAGTTTATTAGTGGATGCAGGTGAACTGCCCCTAGATTTGATAAGAAAATTTGCCCTGTTGAAATATTGGTACCGCATACAGAGAACGCCTGAGTCCTTAGCCTACAATACTGTTTTTGGCAATTTTTGTATTTATGAAAAATATGCTTCATATCCAAAGCCTTTTGGATACAGGGTAAACTGTGCATTAGAGGAGCTCAATGTAATAAAAGGAAAAGTAATTCCAGCAAAATTTTCAAGATTCCCTCCATGGAAGTTGCCCTCTGTGAAATATTCTAAATGGTTTTCCGGTTGCAAGGCAGATTGTTCAGATGATATTCTTAAACAAATTTCTTTTTCATGGTGAAAAGCATGATAACTCTAGGAAAACCTTTACTGATGGCTCCATATCCAGTGCAGGCGTTGGGTTTGGAGTGGTATACCCTGAGAGTAGTGTTTGTGGTGCACTACCAAGTTGTGCTTCTATTTTTACTGCTGAACTTTTTAGCATTTTAACAGCACTAAAGAAAATTGTAACTTTAGGAGATAATTTTACTATTTTTAGATTCCAAGAGAGCCCTGGAAGCTTTGTCATCCAGTATACCCTGTGGTACTGGAAATAACAGAGTGGCTGTTTTTATTAAAACAAAGACAGAAGGCAGTTAACTTCTGCTGGGTTCCTTAACATGTTGGTATTATTGGAAATGAACGAGCTGATGAACTGGCTAAATCAGGTACATCAAAAAATCCAAGAAGTATAGCAATTCCTTGTTCAGACTACATTTCTGAAATTAAAAAGACAGTAGAATCAGTTTGGCAATTTTATTGGACAATAGAGAGCAATAATAAAATGAGAGAACTTACTGATATAATCAACCCCTAACTTTATATGTTAGAAGACCGTCGGAAAGAGACTGCACTATGTAGGTTACGGATCGGCCACACATGCATTACTCATGGGTTTTTAATGAAAAATGACCCTGAACCATTTTGTGAGGATTGCCTTGTTCCCCTCACAGTAAAACATTTAATAGTAGAATGTCCCAGCTTAATGTCAGCAAGGAACCGCCATTTTAACATAGTTGGAAGAATGGATCTTAAACTGGATGCCATTATAAGAAGAGATTTTAATGAGGATAGCCTTTTTAGTTACCTTCAAGAAGCAGGTCTTCTTGAAAAAATTTAGGTTAGTTTGGTCATGATGTTTGAGTTTGTGTATGTGTTAGTACGTGTCAGTGTATATCATTTGCTTTCAAATCTTTTACTTCGTAAAATTTTAATGTACATAAAGTTGACCTCCAATTGATATAATATTTATTACCATATATAAAGTTTTAGTACTTTTAATATCTGTTTATTTTGACAGAACTCTGTAGAATTTGGAAGTATACAGAGTGCCTGTACTTTTGTTTACAATTGATTTGAAATAGGTGTGTAGGTTGGATGGGTATTTAGTGTGTTTTGGGGTTCTCTGTAGTTCTCTGACAGATTTTATATATACATATTTATAGCTTTTTAAATGACTTTTTCCTTTGTAATCCCTTTCAATGATACGGCGTCAATAACCTCCTGTTGCGATGCCAGAATTAACAAATCAATCAATGAATAACATTCCTCAGATCAGACATAGACCTGAGAAATCTGTGAGAAAGTGTGAGAAAAGTTTTTAAATGAGAGATTTTTGAACAAAAGGTTCTTTGAATTTATGTTCTGGGATTTTAATATTTAGGAGGCAAATGCATTTTTCAGACATCTTATTAGCAAACATCTTGAATTTTGATTGTTTCCTATTTAGAACATGTCAAGATTTGTTACATAATTAGCAATGATAAAATAACAATCTGCAAAATGGGTTCACTGACACTTCAAATTAGAATGTTTTCTTCATTTATAGGTAGAAAGATAAACGAATTTTTGTGGTAGCTTCTAAGAATCATTTGTCTTTATAAAGACAAATTAAGTGACAAACATACAAATACATTCTAGTCTGAACGCATTAATGGAGTGAAAAGAATAAAAATCTTGCCCATTTGAATGTGTTGGATTTATTAGTGCACGACTTTTCATGCTGGTCAATTTTACATGTGAACTGTATAATGAAACCACTCGAACTCAATGCAAGCTAGCATTTAAGAATGCAATTATGCACATGCCAGTGTGATTGCATACTCTCCACTCGCACCTTGACATGTGGCCTTGAGAAATGGCAAAACTTCAACCCTTGCAGTAATTTCCATTTACAGCACATTTCAAATAAAGAGAAAGACTGGAAATGATAATACAAAACGGTATGCAAGCTAAAATTTTCCTTACCCATTATGAACTCGGAAATTAGATGTAGCAGTTATAAATGTCTACTACCCTGATGATACTAAATCCGTACACCATCAACCCTTTAGGCCAGCTCAATGAGTCAGAAACTTTCATGCAGTTGTATGTCAAACAGAACACTTCAACAAAAAGAACTCAGACAATCACATCTCAGAAAGCGATAAAAATTAAAAAGAAGAGTGAAGGGAACTAGAATATGAACAAGTACTCACAATGCAAACCACTATTGTCATCATTCTGTGTGTGTGTGTGAACAAAACACACATAAGGAACTAATCCCATAAGCATGAAAGACAGGAAGGAAAACTGAAATCGGCTTAATACTTGATTCACTTGCTTTTTGCTATAGCACTCCTATGTTACCAGTAAATTAACATAAATAGATGCATGCCGAGGATGAAAATCAAAACATTCATATTATTTAAGAAAATATTAATCAACCAATCAGATATGTGAATAACATAATGGCCAACAGAAGCAACTTCATGTCTGCACTTAAAATGGAGCGATTTACATAAAAATAAGCACAAACTAACGATATAACTGTACAAGAATCATACAGAATATTGACAAAGTTGGTGCACTATTCATTTTTAATATAATCACATATAACAATGCCTTAAATATGAAAACTTAGCAATATAGTTGACACTAAAAACTGTGGTTAAATATTACTTCTTGTAGCAACAGTATTTTTCCCTAAAATTTGCAAGGAACAGTAGAATCTACACTGAATTAAAAGGACTTTCTGAAAATTCAAGCAGTTTTATTTCTTACAGAAGTATATGCACAAATTTTTCATCTGATGATACTGTCATTCCTTGGCCTTAAGAGCACACATCTATATAAATTGGGATTGAATATTTCATTAATAAACTACAAAATCACAGCCAATACTATTACAATACAGATACGGCATTACAATACTGAAAAAAGTACGTTACAGAACATCTGCTTTTCTGGGTAAAAATGTACCTAAAACCACCCTACAAAATCAATAGATGTACCTTGTCAGTTCTGTACATCTACTTACAACAATTCCATGAGATCATTTTTTGTCAGATGTCTTTTTGAAAGCTTAGTCCACTCAAAAGCAAATACTATACTTTCCTTAATGAATTTATTCACGGTTACATTAGAGTTCGGATGCATTTGGGAATTTCAGTCTTTGCTTGTGGAAGGCTGAGGACTCTCAGCACTTATTGATCCTGCTTCTACCTGAGCTTCTTGTTGCCTTCTGTATCGCCTTAAAGTCTGTTCCGTACGCTTCTGTGCAATGAGACCCTTTTTGGTCATTTTACGCTTTGAGTCCCTTGGTGTGACTTTCTCACTTATCAATTTCGTGACATCTACCTAAAAAGAGAGTATTGCAAACAGTTAGTGAGAACCAGCGGTGTACGGGCTGCCTACCTGCTGCCTCTGCCTCTGCCTCATATGAAGGATTTAAATACATATCTTATTTCTACAGACTTATGACTTATTAAACAGCCAATTTGATAGCCATCCCACAGTTTTCTACAATAAATGCAAATTATTAAAATAAAAATGGGAGCAAAGTATTACAGTACATCTACCATAGAGATGATATTAACAAGGTGAATATATGACCAAAGAAAATCTTTATTCCTCATCCTATTATACAGTCAAAAAGTCAGTTTTTTAAGGTATCAGTGAAACAGTGAGTCTTATGCGCCTCATTGAAGTGCAATCTGTTGTCCATCTGTTTAAGAGTCCTGCCCTAAGTTGGTATTCCAATATGCAGCTATATTATATGAGCATACCCAGTAACGTCATAAAATTAATCCATTTCATTTGCTTTACTATACTCCGCTGATCCATATCATTTCCATCCCTCATCTGGTAAATATGCCATTCCCATCCAACTAGCTATCATGATTTACTCTGCAACAATGCTGATACAAAAATGTCTGCATTAACAGTTTTCATCATTGTGAATTAATGAAAGAATTCCTACACAAAGCACTACTGTTCATGTGCCTACAACTTGACTGCCTGAGCAGAATAGAATGGTGGTTACTGGCTCATTTCAAAATCAATGGACATCACACTGAGGCCTCTGGTGTGCAAACATTTGGCAAAATGTATAAAGTAAAATAAGGTAGTAACATTTCTCTTGGAGAGGGGGGAAGATACCTATACCCTCCAAAATACTATGAATTTTAAGAAGGAGACCTTGATGGGTCACACAATACAAGATAGCCTCATTCTGGCCTTTAGCTGAGGCTTTGCAACTAGATACTGATCCTGGTCATTAACCCTTAAGAGCTGGGCTAAAAAAACATAAGCAGTACCCCAGGCTGGGGAAAATGATATTTTCATGATAAAATAAAGTTTCACATATACTTACCGAACAGTTACATAATCAAAGCCCACCCACCTCCCCACAGATGGACGTGTCGGCTAAACGAAAATTGACGGTAGAAGGCTAGCAGTACCCAGGGTTCCCGGATGTGGGCGGGTCTTGTATCACCTATACTTAAGATAGCAACGCCGCTGGCGCCAACAATTTGAATTTCGACTGCCGTAGGTAAGAAGCTATAAGCTATGTAACTGTTCGGTAAGTATATGTGAAACTTTATTTTATCATGAAAATATCATTTTCACATAAGTGACTTACCGAACAGTTACATAGCTGAATCCAAACTACCCGGAAGGAGGGTAGATGGACTACATAAAAATGACAGTAAGACCACATTAAACAGCAAATGTTGCAGTACCCTACCTTGTGAGAGAGCAGCTGCAGGAAAATACTGCCTCTGGTTGGCGCTCTCATCACTCGTAGGAGACGTGGCAGTATAGACCAGGGTCGTCCCTACTTAGTGGGATTTTGTAACCATGGACAAGACCGTTGGTTGACAAAATATTAAAAAACAGATAATGCCCTTGCCCTGGGCTTCAGAAACCAGATAAAAAACAACAGACCATCACCTATACCAAAAATAATGACATACTCAAAAGTAATAAATAAGATCTGGAGGTTCTCCAAAGTACTATGAGCCTCCAGTCTGCCCACGACTCAACAACCTATAACAAGGCGAGGAGACAGTAGAGGATAGAAAGTTCCCCTATGTTTCCTTTCCCAACACCATGCCCGCTACCGACAAAGGACCCAATTTACAACAACTATCATAGGTAGCCTCTACATTCTTCAGGTAAAATGAGGCGAACACAGATCTCGATCTCCAAAACGTAGATTGAAGAATCGAGGAAAGCGACATATTGTGCTTGAAGCTTAAGGATGTCGCCACTGCACGTATTTCATGTGCTTTCACCTTAAGCACATTTAGAGTCTGATCTTGGACTTGAGAGTGTGACTCCAGTATCAGACTTCTCAAAAAGAACGAAATAGCGTTCTTGGAGAGGGTTTTGCAGAATTCTTAACCGAACACCAAAGTCGGTCGGAATTACCTCTAACGGATTGTGTCCTTGACAGGTAACATTTCAGAGCTCTGACAGGACATAGTAAATATTCTTCGTCCATCGGACCCACTATATTAGATAATCCCTTAAGTACAAAAGATTTAGGCCATGGGTTAGAGGGAGATTCGTTCTTGCTAAAAATTCGTTAACAAAAGAACAAACCGCATTACGATTTTTGAACCCCACCTCTTGTGGATGGCTTGTAACTCACTCACTCTTCCTGCTGTAGCCAAAGCGAAGAGAAAAAGTGCCTTCCTCGTTACATCTCTCAAAGACGCTTCACGAAGTGGCTCGAATCGTGAAGACATCAGAAAAGTTAAAACTACGTCCAAGTTCCAGTCCACACTATCCTTCTTGGATACTTTTACTGTATTAAAAGATTTAATTAAATCTCCAATATCCTGGTTAGAGGAGATGTCAAGCCCTCTATGCTTAAACACTGAGGACAGCATAGCTCTGTACCCTTTAATTGTCGATACCGACAAGTTCTTAACTTCTTTAAGGTACAGCAAAAAATCAGCTATTTCTGTCACAGAGGTTTTAGAAGACGAGAAATTATGTCTTCTGCACCACATCCTAAAGACTCCCCACTTTGATTGGTAAAGCTTGGCAGAAGAGCTTCTTCGACAGTTAGCAATAGCCTCTGCCGCTCTACGAGAAAACCCCTTAGCTCTGACGAGTTTCCGGACAGTCTGAACCCTGTCAGTGACAGAGCGGACAAATTCTGATGATACCTGTCGAAGTGGGGCTGTTTGAGTAGCCGAGGATACTGAGGAAGAAGTCTGGGATGGTCTATAACCAACTTGAGAAGGTCTGGAAACCACTCTTTCCTGGGCCAGAATGGTGCTACCAACGTCATTGACACATTTTGATGTGAGAGGAACTTGTTCAACACCTCTCTGATCATTCCAAAATGGGGGAAAGGCGTAAACGTCTAGACCCGTCCAATCCTGAAGCATTGCGTCGGTCTTCCAAGCAAGAGGATCTGGAACTGGGGAACAAAAGATCGGAAGTCGATTGTTCCTCGACGTGGCAAACAGATCCACTGAAGGTCTTCCCCAAAGTTTCCACAGTTCCTGACAAATTTTGTCTTGCAATGTCCACTCCGTGGGAAGAACTTGGTTTACTCGACTGAGTTCGTCTGCCAGTACATTTAACTTCCCCTGTACAAACCTCGGAACGAGGGAAATATCCCGATCTTGAGACCAGAGAAGGAGATCTTCTGCGACTTTGTTGAGGGAGAATGAATGGGTTCCTCCCTGATTCCTGATATAAGATAGAGCGGTGGTGTTGTCGGAGTATACTGCCACTCTCTTTCCCACGACCAAAGGAGCGAATGCTTGCAGACCGAACCAAATCGCCTTCAACTCCTTCATGTTGATGTGATTCAACCTCTCTTTCTCTGACCATAATCCTGAGATCTTTTTGGTCCCTAGGAGAGCTCCCCAACCTCTGTCCGATGCGTCGGAGTATAATTCTACGTCTGGGTTCCTTAATGTCAGGGAGAGACCCTCTTGCAATCTTTCCCTCGACATCCACCATCTCAAGTCGTTCTTGATCTCTTCCGACACTGGGAACGAATACGTGTCTGGTTGAGACTTCCGACACCAACTCGCTTTGAGATAAAACTGAAGAGATCTCATGTGAAGACGACCCAACTTTACAAACGTCTCTACTGATGATAACGTCCCTAGAAGACTCATCCATTCCAAGGCGGAGGAGGACTGACGATTCAGGAATTGGCTCACTTTTTTGAGGCAAGATTCTATTCTTTTCGGGGACAGAAAAACCCGAAAAGTCTGAGAGTCCAGAATCATCCCCAAATAGGGGATCTTCTGGGACGGCACTAATTGAGACTTCTCCAGGTTGATGAGAATTCCCAATTGACTCGCTAATGACAGTGTCTTCCGTAAATCCTTCACGCACTGTGTCCTCGAACCCGATCTGAGAAGCCAGTCGTCCAGGTAAAATGCTGCATTTATGCCCAACATATGCAGCCATTTCCCCAATGGAGCAAGAACACGAGTAAATACTTGAGGGGCCGTCGAAAGGCCGAAACAAAGGGCTCTGAATTGATACGTGCTCCCTTCGAACACAAATCTCAGGAACTTCTTTGAACTCTGGTGAATCGGGACATGAAAGTAGGCGTCCTTCATGTCCAGGGACACCATCCAATCGCCTGGGCGAAGTGCCGACATCACAGAATGATTTGTTTCCATATTGAACTTTGTCTTCAGCACAAAAAGGTTCAATGCGCTTACATCTAGCACTGGCCTCCAACCTCAAGGCTTTGGGAACTACAAAGAGTCTGTTGTAGAATCCCTGAGAACTGTCGAGGACTTCCTCTATTGCTCCCTTCTTGATGAGTGCATTGACCTCTGCTGCTAAAGCCAAAGCTCTCTCTGATCCTGGAGAATATGCTGTTAAGCTGATTGGTGTATCGGAGAGAGGAGGATCTAAAACAAAAGGAATCGAGTATCCCTCTCGAAGAACTTGAACTACCCATTGCTCTGCACCTCTTCGACTCCATTCTTCCCAAAAAAGATGGAGTCTTGCCCCTACTTGCACGTGAAGGAACGGCTTCTCACTTGTCCGAAGGTTTGGGGGGAGGTTTCTTTGAGGACTTGTACTGTGGACGCAAATTAGTCCTGGGTCGTTGCCACTTAGGTTTATTCCCTCGAAAGGGATGCTTCTGAAGAGGAGAAGACTTAGCTCCTGTCGGAGTAGGCTCTTTCGGACGTCTGGAAGACTGAAGAAGGAGATCATTAGTAGATTTCTTTTCTAAATCCGATAGAATTTGTTGAATGGTTTCTTCAGGGAAAAGATGAGATTTACAGAGAGGAGCAAACATGAGAGCCGACTTCTGGTTATTAGTGACTCCTTTAGACACGAAAGAACACCACCTTTCTCTCTTCTTCATCACTCCCATTGTGAAAAGGGCTGCTAATTCTCCTGAACCATCTCTAACAGCCTTATCCGCACAGGACAGAACTCCTAACCAGTCTGTGGCAAAATCTTCTTCTAAAGACTGACAGTCTTCAATCTTGCGAGCTAAAGAGGCAATAGTCCAGTCCAAAAAACTAAATACCTCAAATACTTTAAAAATATTCTTCACCAAATGGTCCAGCTCTGAAGAAGAAAACAAAATTTTAGCTGACGAAAAAGCTGCTGCTCTTCGGTGTGAGTCCACTAAACCGGAGAAGTCTCCCTGGGAGGAGGCAGACACTCCCAAAGAAGGAACTTCTCCAGTTGCGTAGAAGCGATACGCTTTACTCTGAAGCTTAGAAGGTGGGAAAGCAAACGAAGCCTTACCTGTTTCCCTCTTCTTAGAAAGCCACTCCGTTGACTCCTTGAGGGCCTGCTTCGAGGACTGAGAAAGAACCAGTTTAGGTAGACACGAATACGCTGTCTTCCTATCTTTAACGAACATTGAAGGCAGTGAAGACGGAGAAGCAGGTTCAAAGTAATCTGGATAAGTGGACAGGAAAAATTTAAGAAGACTCGAATAAGCCGACGAATCCTTGTCATCTTGATCCAAAGCTTCCTCTTCAGACTGCACGGAAGCAGAGTCGAAATCAGGCTTATGTTCTACCCCGGTGGAGGATTTCAACAAACTCATAAGATCCTGGAAATGCTTCTTAAATGGAGCTAAGGTAGAATCGTCTAACACTGTAGAAGTCGATGGTCTTTCAGTCGAAGAACGATTCTTTCTAACAGGTGAAGTCTCCGCACCACGAGTCGACACAGGCGAACAACCAGTCGAAATTCCTATCGACTCACGGCGAGGGGAGTCGAACAAAGACGAGCGAATACGCTTCTCTGGACAGTAATACGGAGAGTTCGAACGAGGCGACCGAGCCGAAAACTGCGACCGAGACTCGCTTGGGAGAGTCGAGCGATCGTGAATTATCACAAAGTTTAGTCCGAGAGCCATTGCTTTTAGCCGAAAAATGCGACTGCGGAGGAGATTCACTAAATATCACATCCGGAGCAAAACTACACGAAGGTTGAGGACTCCAATGCCTCTTAGACTTCTTAACAGGAGTCGGTGACGAATCACCCGCAAGAATCGAATGTCTTTTTAACGGTCGAGACACCAACTCACCTCGCCTTTTGCGCACTGGCGATTGCACTTCCGAATCAGAAGACAGACGAGAATCACAAACACTAACACCTTTCCACATCTTTTTGGACGACACCCGCGAGTCGACGGAGTCGACGGCTGACCGTGGGCAAACTCCCCCAGACTCCTTCCGACCTCCGGTATGTCCCTCTTCTCCCGGTTGCGGGGAGCGGGACAGTGACCTTCGTCTGGGAGTCGAGGGGGAACGGACAACCGCCTCCTCAGGCGCAACATTAACACTTTGCACTGCACTAGATTTCACTGTACTATCTACGAAAGCTTTAAAAGACATTCCTAACTTCATAACTGATTCAGCTAACACTTCGAACTTTTTATCCATCTTAGACTCAAGCAAGGCAATGGTGTTGGGTTCGGAAACATGGGCAACTTGAACAGGGGTAATCAAAGGAGAAGTAGGAGGACTATTAATTGGAGAAATATTCTCTAATAAAGGAGAGGCAAGAGAAGACTTATTTGTCTCCGAAGGAACAGGAGTAGTTTCTAACCTATTCTTACTACTAGCCCTAAGAGCTGCCTTCCTCTTCCTATCTTTCTCCATTTTCTCAGCATGCGATCTAACCGCCTTCCATCCCTGTTCATCCAATTCTTTACATTCATCACATGTCACATCCATACCATTACAATTTTGTCCTCTGCATTTAGTGCACTTAGAGTGCGGATCGTGACATAACTTAGCTAATCTTGTTTTGCAGCCAGCGCTGCAAAACCTTACAGCAGATGAACTAGAATCTGACATAATTAGCAATAATGACGAAAAACTGAATAGAGATAGCTAACTGGCAAGAAAAAACCAAAAACTTGTACATCACCAAACAAAAACCAAAATCCAAAATGGCGACGCAGGAGACTGCAGCGAAAATCTCACAGGTGTTACCCCGTGAGCGGCAGAAACGAAAATTGACGGTAGAAGGCTAGCAGTACCCAGGGTTCCCGGATGTGGGCGGGTCTTGTATCACCTATACTTAAGATAGCAACGCCGCTGGCGCCAACAATTTGAATTTCGACTGCCGTAGGTAAGAAGCTATAAGCTATGTAACTGTTCGGTAAGTCACTTATGTGAAACTTTGAGGTCAGCCAAGTTAAAAAAACATATCAATGGAACATCAGTGTAAAGTGGAAGATATGCAAATGCACAAGGTGTAAGAAAAAAATTCTAATAAATTATCTACCTTCCATGAGAAGTTAAAATAAGACTATTTACCACCCCTTGTAGGGCCTCAATTACAAGACAAAAGCAAATTTTACCAAGTTATACAACAGCTCACACAATATCAAAACAGAAAAGAACTAGAATCTGTAAACAAATTCTGAGTATATTTGTTGTAAAATATTTATGTAAATTTACTGAGATCAACATGCCGTAACTTTTTTGGTTATACATGTTTTTCTAATATTTCTTTGCATAATTACAATTATAACCGACATACTATCATAAAAGATAAGAAGTAACACCAACAGCAACCCATGGGTATATTTATAAGCAAATATATAAAAAATGTTATGTGAGAGAGAGAGAGGCAGTAAATGTCTCCTTGAAGTCAAGTGCACGACTGAGTTATGAGTCATCTAGAATCAGCGAGCTGAGCCAGTCTAAAAGTTGCCATTAGTGAATTTATGGGCTACAGAAGTAATGGAACCTCTTTTCCACCTGATTTCTCCAAATAAATGACATGTAATATTGATGCTCATCATGAGTGAATCTGTCCACCACTCGAAACCTGTTATAGCTACTCATATGAGGGTATCCATCCATTAAGGGTAAAGAATCCACAAAAATTATCTGCAGATTTTTTTTATGACCAAATAAATGTTGATCATAAAAGCAGCCCAGTTCTATTCATTCAATGACCCTGATTGTTGCTAAAAAGAAAAATACAATCAATGGTTGCCTATTTGCGGTTCCACACTCGCGGACTCACTGATTCAAGGATTTCTCCATGGAACATGTAATATGTACATTACTCATGGAAAATTCACCTATGCACAGCATTTTTCACTGTGGAATATTTACTAATTATTGTACTTTCATATTTCATGACTAAATGCACATTGTGTAATTAAATTATTAAAATGCTTATGTGAAAGCATTTTTGTTGTTTTTTTTTTTTGTGTTTGAACTATCAAATTAAGCAGTTCTAAGTGTTTTTAGAGGGGTCTTAAGTATGTGTGGACTTCAGCTATTTGTGGCGGGTTGGGGTACACAGATCCCCACAAATGGCGGGGGGTCAACTGTAATAATAATCAAAGGCTATGCTTTCCGTAATGAGTAAATCTATACTGTGCTGTGTTGTCTGAAGTACTCAAAATACCAAGAGTCTGACTAAAAGGATAAATTTCTGTATCAAAAAATGATAAGATGATGAAAAGAGATCTTGGTCAAAAAGGATATGATAAACCCATCTGTTGTCATCCTGACTGGTAGAGGTGATGGCATATGAAAAATGTTATTGTGAAAAAAATTGCTTCAAATAACAATTTCTCTCTGATCCAAAGACAACAACTGAGCCTCTAACAATGGTTTAATGGCTTGGGAACTATATAAATGAATATTCTTATTAAACTATTTTAATATGTAGGATATTTTATCAATAAGATTACACAAAAATGTGACTTAAGCAGGATTACATAAAAATGATAGAGCAAACATACCTGGTCTGGTATATGAACATATCGGATTTTCCTTCCTCTAACATGAAAGTTATCCAGTAAAACAGACTTCCCATTCCCATCTGTATACCTTGCACCTTGCATTTCCATGTTCATTTTCCTGCAAATCCAAATCAACAAAGATTTTAAAT
This sequence comes from Macrobrachium nipponense, assembly GCF_015104395.2. NCBI lineage: Eukaryota > Metazoa > Arthropoda > Malacostraca > Decapoda > Palaemonidae > Macrobrachium > Macrobrachium nipponense. The sequence continues at coordinate 19,800,658 of NC_087205.1, read as the reverse complement.
GATAAAAGTAGCCCTCATTATGTATTAAAAAACTTGCTATATTTCACAGTGCATAAATCGAAATATCTTTAATACAAAAAGATTCTATTTCATTTAGTAATAATGAAAAATACCAAACAAACCAAAAAGTTGCTTGAGTAAGCACATGAAATGAAACTTACGCATCTACTTCTACAATCAAACCAGTTACAAATGCGTCATTATGAAGTTCAACTGTTGTTTTCCAACCTTCTAAACCCATAAGAAGGCAAGCCAGTGTATTGTACTGGTGCTGTATTTCTCGAGCATGTAAACCCATATTCAGTAACAGCAGTACCTAGAGTGATTGAAAGAAAAATTTTCAGTCAAATATCAACAGAAAACATACAGAAGGCTAATCTAATACATATGGAATTTCTAAAATAATAAAATATTTTGGAAGACAAAACAGAGATTTACAAATGTCCTACGATAATGATGGTTAGACATGAAGTTGGCAAAAGAAAAAAACTTCACTTAATTCCCATATATGAAATTAACTTTAGGCATGTATCTGTTGATAGTAGTACATACATATCTTGAAATGAATAGTGTTTTACCATTACCAGAAGGAAATGGCAATATGATAGTACGACATCATGCTAGTAGCAAATATAGTATAGATTTGATAATAATTAGGTTAAAATATGGAGGGTTATTATAAAAAGATTTTCCATTAAATGAATCACAAATATATTTTTCCACAAGAATTACCAATTATTAAATAGTATCAACATGGAATATTTAAAAGTTTAAGCATTTTAACCACATAAAACCTAGTGTCAAGCTGATTTATATTTGCTTCACCTTATAAGCTCTATGAGTTCCAATATCTTCTTTTTAGATTGCAAAATGTCACTTCCTGAGAGATCCCTCCCTCATGTGTGAATATGCCAAATTCACGAGGTAATTTTGTGAATAACTCCCATACATTATGATATAGTGTACAGTACATATTAGTTTATGGTCTTGTCAACCTTTTACCCAATAATATGAGGACATGTATGTCCAAAACTTTGATGTTGGCCAGTACTTTTGGCCATCTTCCTCTTATCACTTGTATAATTTCATTACCTGCATGGTCTCCACAGGTGAAGGTCACTCCCTTATCTTTGTGGAAGTAAGAATCTGCATTGTACAAAGAGTAGTATGACAGTACTCTTTCAGCCAAGGCTACAAAATTATATCGTTGTTCCATTAGCCTAATTAAATTTAAATATTATGAAGAGCTGAAGTACAGGTCTTGGAAAACCATCCTCCAATTACTAATTAACTAATAGGTTTGGCAGCCTTAAATAAGGACTTAGTTTTAGGAAGGTTACAGGGTTCCAAGGATGATAAGACATGGCATCCTAAGAGGTTACAAAGAATGCTGCACCCTAGGCAAGGTTGGGATAAGTTAGAATGCACCCATTTTCAGCGGTATTTCCCCGTTTTATTTTTGGAAGTTAGGAAGTTAAAAGATCTAAAACTGAGCAGTTGCCCCATTTACACAGAACATATCATTGTACATGACATTATCTACACAGTATAGGGGAGACCTAAGGCTGATCCTGGTGTAAGTGAGGTGAGCAGACATTTACCATATATTTTTCACAAGTTTCCATTGGATTCAGTGTAGCCTATTACTTTTAGTAATAAGCTACACTTGTTTATGTTTACCAACCATAAAATTACAACTTCTTGGCTAAGAAGCCTTGGATAATATAAGAGATAAAAACAACTAGCAAATTGACTATATTTTATTAGCCTGTTCTCAAAAAGAATTTAACATGACATTAGCTCCTAGTATAGGCTATGGTATATCATTACCTATCATTTGAGAGTATTTGCTTTGAAGATATCTGATATAGCTGTGCTAGGCTATGATAAAAAATATAAAAAATCTAGCTTTGGACAAGGCAGTTTCTGGATGACATAAATTCCTAAGAAAGGCCAACAGTCTGTTGCAAATAATTTGGGCATTTCTGCTTGAGGAGACTGAAGGGCAATGTAATAACAACAATGACAGCAACAATATTTACTGAATACAGGATGAAAGATTTGTCTCAAGTTCCTATTTTCACAGTGGATGTTTCTGGTAAGTTCTGTAACCTCACAAACATTCTTTCTAGCCTCTAGGAACCAACCATTAAAACTTTAAAGTTAACCTACCTAATCCAAACTTTCCCAGAAAACAAAGGCACTCTTTAAAACATTAAAGGTAAGCACTGTGGGCTGGGGAAGGGGTTGCAGCTAGATTTACCAAGATTTTTATATTGGTTAAGGGCAATAAAAAAGCACCTACCAGGTAGGACCTGGCATCCTAGGCTAGACTAGATTAAGAAAGGTTAGGCACAAGTATCCATATACCGACCTATGAAAAGTGAACTAACCTGCCCTACACATAGCAGGATAGGTATATCTAGTATCCTAGGTTAGATTTAGGTTAATAAGACTAAGCTAGCCTATTCTATGGAAAGTTAGGCTACATTCTCTCCATGTAGGATAGTTAAAATACTACATTTCTATACTTTTGCCCGTGTTTTTCTGTCATTCTTAAGAATGTTGGTGATTAGATATTTGAACCAATATATTTTTGGGGGGCTTCTCTTGTGTTGCAAGTAGGCTAGCCTCCCATAGTCTTTAGTTTGTTTATGATAGGTCATCACCTTTGTTTAGCCTAAGTTTTGAAAATCCTCCCTATGGCCCTAGTACTAGCTAGCCTATACATGGCACACATTTTGCACATAGCTCAACCAATAATTGTCACCTACCCTGGTCATCACCACAAACCAATTTCATCACCAAGAATACTCCATTGTGAAATCTATTTCATCACCATTAATCCCGCTTTCCTTAGACTGCGACAATACACCTCTTTCTCTTGAGTTGTACATCGATATTCACTAATTATGGTGTTGATTGCAGTATTTCTATGGGTTCAGTGTTCCGCTGAAATTGCTACATTAGTATAAGACAAACTTGGGTAGGTAATAAACTGTTAAACTGATAAACTGTTTTTTCCTCCAAAACAACTTGGGCTACGTAATTATGCTACATTGTAAGACAAACATAATAATCCTCCAAAAACAACTTTTATAATACAATTAGGTAATTACATATACCTAATTAATTACATACAATTAATTAGAAGGAAGGGAAGGGGGTAAGGAGGGAGGGAGAGCAAAATGAGTGTTGGGACAGTCACACTCCTTCTTTAGGCTAATTATCTACGTGGCAATGTTTCAAAAGGTCTGAAATTGGTAGAGACAATCTATTAATCCATTACCTCAATTTTATTTCTTAGGGTATTCACTACAGCCTTTTTATGGGTTTAGCGTTCCACTGAAATTTGCTACATTGTAAGACATACCTAGCTTGGTAGGTAGCCTATGGCCTGTAATAAATTGATAAACTGTTTGTCCTCCAAAACAACCAGCCTAGGTACTAGCCTATATTTTATGAGTAAGTTTGACTAACACTTTTGTGCACATTATAATATTTTTATGTGGTAATGAAACAGGCTCAAATGAAGGTGACGAAACTGGTTAAAAAAAATGGTCATGAACTGGACTGGTGACAAAATGGACAGATCCTAATTGTCTAGGAAGCTCGAAGGGCACACTGGTAGACTTACCTAGGATACAGACTAGGCTAATTTTTACCATACATATTAACGCTAGAGTAACCTAGAACGGAAGAAACGAAATCTTATGATTAGGCAGCCTAGGCTAAATTGTAAAAAATGCAAATGGTACCTACTATTAAAAATACTCTGTTTTTTTTCATCTGTCCATCCGCCTGTGGTGTTTTTGTATGGCAACACTGCGTCCTGGGCTTTAGATAGTTACGCTTTTTGTAAGTTTTAGGTAAATAAAAGGATATCTGGGTGTACATTTGCAACGGAAAGTGTTTTAATAATTTACTGTATGCGAATTACACCGTTAATATTCGAAATAGGATATTATTATAATCGTTGAATGTAAGCTGAATGACTATCTAAAGCCCGGGACGCAGTGTTACCATACAAAAACACCACAGGCGGATGGACAGATGAAAAAAAACAGAGTACTAGCTAGTAGATAGCCTACCTAGGCTAAAGCACCCTAAAATTTCATGAAAAAACCAATGGGTAGAAACAATCAATGGCATTTTAAAATGACTCTAACATCTTACTCTACCTGCGTTTCTCAATTAGTATAGTATGCCAAAGTTATGGCAAAAATTCTCACGTTGATCGTAGCCTTCGAGCTTCGACAGCAATATCATTCAAATATTCTTTCTTCTAATATATCAGTAGTAGTTATGGGTCGAGGCAATGCCTTTGCAACGGCGCCTCTTAATCTTGAGTTTTTTGTTTTTTGTTTATTTGCTGAGTCTTTCCTTTTCTCTCTCTCTTTTTTTTCCACATCAAGTATATGGTCTCTTTTCTTATTTCGTTGTTACCTTTAAATATAAATTTTCCAACTATGTCACTTTCCTTCTCTTCATAGGGTTGCTGTAGCCCTATTGCTTTAACACGTTCTTCTCTATAAGTATAACAATATAAGAGGAAATGAAATATGTCTTCTACTGTATTATGGCAAAAAGGACAATAGGTGTTCTCATTCTAGTGCCTTTTTTCTATATTTAAATTAAGAGAGTTGGTTCTGGCTTTGAAGAGAAGTATTGAACCAGTAGAATTATCATAAATTTCTTCATCTTTTATTTCTATTTCCACGTTTTATATATATTCACAGTCACTTCATTTTCCAAGTCTTCTTTCGATCTCGCTGTGTCCAAGATTCAGGCTTTGTATTTTATTTCTGTTTTGGACATTCCTTCCAATTTTCTTAAATTGATTTTAACTTCATGCATGTACTTTTCCATTGTTTTCCACCATTTTCTTTCCCTTTCTTGCATATCTGTAATTATTTTCTTCAGTATCTCTTTCCATCCATTTAAAGTATTATTTACATAGCTTATCTTTCCACTCATAATTCTACTTTTCATGGAAGATGCTCCTATCTCCCCCGTTAATGTGGCTACTACCGTACTTCTACATCTCCTAATATTTTCCTATATACCCCAATTCTCTATTCTTTGTAATTTTTCTATTTCTGTGTCTGTTAGATTAACCACATTGGTTCCATATAAGACTGATGGTAGAGCTATACTTTTCCAGAATGTTTTACCTATTAGAACTTTATTGCAGCTTTTTTCTATCACGGAATAGGTTAGGTTGGCGAACTTCTGTGCTTTATCCAACATTTCCTTTTTCTGTAGCTTAAACAGATTTCTAGAATCATTTATCTTTATTCCTAAATATGTTATGTTCTCCCTCACTTTTATATTCTCTATCTCTTCTGGTTTATCCTTCATATTGAAAATAATGATGCTGCTTTTCTCTTTATTTATTCCTTAGGAAGCCGACATTTATTTCCTATGTCTATTAAAATCTTTATATTTATTCTTGCATCTTCTATATTACTTGCTAAAACTAACCCATCGTCAGCAAAGTAAAGTGTCCCTATCTTTACTCATTCATTTTCAAATCCTGTCCCTTCCTCCTCCATTTTCTTAATCATTAAATACGTCATCAGTTTGAAAAGTGAAGTAGAACCTGTGCAACCTTGCCTAATTCCACTAGTAATTCCCATTTCCTGTTCAACTCCCTCCCCTAGGTCTATTAGTGTGCTATCAAGAAGAATGTTTTCAAAACAAAGTGACGTTTCTTTCGACTAATTATTGTCAATTTTATAATATCCAGAGCATACTATTTACAGTAAAATTATAAGTTTATTTGATAATAAATAATTAGTATTAATGTTTTAATGTACGATTTCACCTTCAAATTATAGTCCATCGATTACAACCGCAGGTACTACTTTTAAGTGTTTGTAAACGAACGGTACATGAATTGTTTCGAGCTAAGTTACGGAGTATTTAGTGACTGTAATCTATCACCCGAAATTGTGAAATTTGTTCCTGATATTGGCGTGATGTGCCAGCTTTTTCAGTATCCAGAACGATAATGTTCTTGGGATTCTTTGACTAACTGCATCGTAGCCCTACTTGGAGTTGGTACAGCCACGTAGAGGGCGGTCTCCCGGAGTGTTAACAGGTAGTATTCAAACTTTTGTACTGTACGACGTACGTTCAGGTCATAATAGTATTTGAATCAGTGTTGTTTATCTGCTGACTCAGGAAATATATAGAATCATATTGACCACAAGTTACAAATCCATTTCTTGTGCCATTCTTTTCAAGTCAAGCATCACCAAAGTCTGTAGCCTTTACCTGGCTTCATCTCTTGCGATTGAAAAAGTAGGTCCTTTATTTATACCCAGAAAAGTATCAACACAGGCCAAACTTAGCACTGTCCGCAGGATTTATTGTTCTTTATCGTACTACACTATACCCTCATGAAATTTTGATCTTAAAGCCCATAATCTTAACTTTACCTAAGAATACTTATTTCGCAACTTGAATCCGTACCAAACTACCGCTGTAGCATAAGTTAATGTTATCAGGTCTGTTCTGGAAGTCCATATTTTCTCTGACTATTCTTTTCATTGAACTGTATCTAAAAAGTAATAAAAAATTATTGTTTTTTGTTAAGTCAAAGTATATAACATAACACCTAATGAAGTAATATGCATATTATTGTTAACGATAAATGAATTAATCAATAAAACTGAAGAAATAATCTTGAATTTCAGTGCAAACTTTCAGCATTATAAGTAAAATTCTGTCAACCAAGGCCAGTATTTTGAATAACATCTAATCTGGTAGAAGGGCATAGACCGCATAGGTACCCAATTTTTCTTCTTAATATAACTAGTATAACATTTTCAAGCATTTCGTCTTGTATATATTACCTATATATGCAGTGACATTTGTAGAAGAAAAGGGCCAGTTTTGGGTAAATCGACACCCCCCTAAAAATAATAGTCTGGGTACGGGCCTGTAATGGAGAATTTAAATTCCTTCCTGCTTTCGGCATGCACGTCTTATATTCCACTTTTTTTTTTTTACCCCCTTCCGTGATATCAATTTTTAGAAAGGTGGTGTTACTACAGATTGATATAAAAATTCAAAGTTTTAAACGTCTAACAACCAACTAGTACTGCGCTAACAACTTAAATGTACGTTTGAACAATAGGCATTGTTGGGGAACAGGAGAACTACGAATGCTGCTTGTATGTACGTACTTCCTGTGTGCTGTGAAATGAAAACGACAAAATTGAAACCACGGGTGTAATTACTTAGTACAATAGAGGCAGTAATGGTTCCAATACGATATTTGATTTTTCGGAAAACCTTTGTTTGAAGCAAACATTTTCGGTTACTCTCGCTAAGCTTTGGCAGTAATTGACGGGTCAGACTGTGATAATAAACACAATATACAAACAACAGTTAGTCTCACGCGCAGGTTTGGTGTATTTTTATGTAACAGCCATAATGTGACGTCACACAACCCAGTCGAAGTGACAATTTACTGATGTAAACATAGGGATAAATGCCTTTTTTAACTTTGAAATGTGATTTAATAAATATCCCTCCATAGATTTAAGCGGTGGATGCGATTTTGGAAACATGAAATATTGTAGTTCTTATGAATATCGATATTGGAGAAATCGAATTGGCGAAATGTTGCACAAATAAGGTTTTTTGTGTGAAAGTTTTAGAGACTGACGGGATCATGGAGACCGAGACCACGGGATTTTTTTCCCACGGTTTTTTGAAATTTCCCTGTCTTGGCCTTGTGAGCATTTGGAACCTCGTTATCAATTGTTTTGAAGCTAATTTCCTTTTGTGAGTTGTCCGTTGGCGCTAGTCCGCCTTTCAGTTACTTTGTTAACTTTACACAGCTTAATTTAGCAAAATACATGAACTGAAAGGCGGACTAGCGCCAACGGACAACTCACAAAAGGAGATTAGCTTTAAAACAATTGATAACGAGGTTCCAAATGCACACAAGGCCAAGATAGGGAAGTTTCAAAAAACCGTGGAAAAAAGTCCCGTGACCTCGGTCTCCATGATCCCGTCAGTCTCTAAAACTTTCACACAAAAAAATCCTTACTTTTGCAACATTTTGCCTATTCGATTTCTCCAATATCGATATTCACATGAACTGCAATATTTTATGTGTCCAAAATCGCATTCACAGCTTAAATCTATGGAGGGATATTTATTAAATCTCATTTCAAAGTGTAAAAAAAAGCAATTATCCCTATGTTTACATCAGTAAATTGTCGCTTCGACTGGGTTGTGTTACGCCACAAAATGACATGCGCAAATGAGTCCCAAATTCGTCGGGTGAGCGGGACCATCTTGTCACTACTATATCGTGATAATAAAGAAATGTAAGAGAAAAGCTGTATGCAGATTTTTTCTATGTTATCATTCTTTTGTTATTTTTTTTTTTCATATACTATATTCCTTGATCTCCATATTTTTTAAGAAATAACTGCGTGGTCCTTATACTTGTTATATGAAAAGCAATATTCTTTACAAATAACGCTTGGAATAAAAAGTTACATATACGTATATATATATATATATATATATATATATATATATATATATATATTATATATATGTGTGTGTGTGTGTGTGTGTGTGTGTGTGTATGTATGTGTGTGTGTGTGTGTGCTTAAAAAATCACAGTAGATGCACGTGACTTCATTAAATAAGCGAATACCTCAGGAAAATGGTAGTCAGAAATCCAAGCTCTTTCGTCTTTACTAAGACATTGTCAAGGAGCGAATCTTTTCGCTCCTTGACAATGTCATAGTAAAGACGAAAGCGCTTTGATTTCTGACTATCATTTTCCTGTGGTATTCGCTTATATATATATATATACATATATATATATATATATATATATATATATATATATATATATACATATACATATATATATATATATATATATATATATATATATATATATATATATGTGTGTGTGTGTGTGTGTGTGTGTGCGCGTGTGTCTGTGTGTAAATTGTAAATTACTCGGCCATATATAACATAAAATAGACCAAGAAAAGGGATAAAAAGGCACACACGCGCACAAGTACATAAATTTCAAGTCGTACCTAACGCCCTCAAGTCCACCGGCTTGAAAAGTGTAGTGTTGCTGTTGTCAGAATTCAGATAACAACCTCCGAAAAATATCCTCATCATTGCAACTCTGGCCCTTCCCCTTTCTTTACCATACTGCGAGTGCCACGCCTTCTCCGTGTTAAGTAGTCTTCAGACATTTTATGAATTAGTCCGTGGAATGGCGCGATCTGTGTTCCCTGAACACTATACAATGTCTCGTAACTTGAATACGATGAGGCTATTCGTGTGTCAAAGCGTTTATCGAGGAAAGTCATAACTTTAGGTAGTTAGTGGGGTACTTGAAGGTCAGGGTCAAGATAAATATATATATATATATATATATATATATATATATATATATATATATATATATATATATATATAGTATGTATGTATACACACACACACAATATATATATATATATATATATATATATATATATATATATGTTTTCATCAATTTATTGCGCACATTGGCGTTAGACATTTGAAGAGAGAGAGAGAGAGGACGATGCAGATACTTCATATTGAACAACTAACATCTTAGGAGAACTGCCAGTAACCTTTTTAAAGCTTTTGAAGAAGAACTTGTAGATAGTGGTGAAAATGATGTTTCCGAACTGGGGTAAGGCAGATATTCGTAAGAATTCAATGCCAGAAAAAGAACGGAATACAGTAGAGGAATTATAAAAGGAGCAAAGGATCGGTTTAAATCGCCACTTGGAACACACTGCAAAACCATCGTTATTCGAGATATGTAAAAACAAAAAAGCCTACTTTTAGATAAAGCGTGCCAGATATTTTCTAGTTTCCTAACAGTGAGAAGTTCTGACTGTCCTTGACCCCGTTAGCGGATGGGGAAGAATAGAGCCAGTAACCCAGGCTACAGAGACGACGATATTATCAAGTATTTAATGCAAGATAGGAAAGAAAATGACTGACGATTAAAAGAATTCCGTTTTTCAGGATCAAAAGACGAGACGTTTGTTGACGTCAAGGCACATGCGCTCTCACCCAAATCAAAACCGGTTCAGTGACAAACACCACCAAGGAAATCCAAAACATAAACTGGAATTATACTTACGAAACGGCGAAGGTCACTTTCAATACAGTCAACTTCATTTCCCAGTCACGTATACGATTTTATTGCTGATCAGGTAAAGGATTACATTCCTGGCTGAAATATTTGTAACCTTGAATGTCCTCCCAGTTGCCCAAGCTACACGTGTTGTTTTGCAAGATGGAAGTACAAAATATAAAAGCTTTAAAGATCAAGGTTTTAATTTTATTTTATTTTATTCATTTATTTATTTATATTTTGTCCTTTTTAAGGACGGCAACATATTTGATTTTTATACATGGTAGGAAAGCATGGCTGCTCATATAAAAGGCCTGGTGAAAAAAGAAAAGTATACTCTCTCCATATCAGGACTATTATAATACCCTGTGTGACGTCTAACCAAGCTCCTGGGTCATTCTGAGGTAAATGTCGCGGCGTGCATAGTGTTGGCTTTATCAAACCATCTAAGAAAAGCATGTTAATGGACCCCCCTTGCAATGAGGCGAAAAATATAAGGTGAAGCTGAAATTTCTACCTTGAGGTGACGATAACGTCAACCTCTTGAAAATATAGGAAAGTTTGAATGATGCGGGAAATAGAGAAGCTCATTATTGGTTCACTCAAAGTGTCGATGGACTATTTGGTTTCATTTTCAGGCAATAAGGAATAGTAAGACGGCTATCAGCACTTTAGGTCCTTGTGATACATTGTCGGGCCAAAATTTTAAGAGTGCGTACGGTTAAAAATATTATCAGACTTCCGTGTCTGACCCGAAAAATAATGGGGGTTTTACTGTAGTTTACAGATTTTTTTTTTTTTTCTTATTAACTTTTGGTGGAAATATTACGTTAAAAATTGAATAGCGATCAGAAAAACAATCGCTGGTTGACATTGCCAAAGCTGAGTTGTAAAGGAACGAAACAACCAACGAGCCGTATAAGATGAGACTCATAATTGATTACCATGTAAATGTGGGAAAGAATGACTTGGTGACAGTTACCCCCGGGCTCAACGGAGACCTGGCCCTCAGTCCTGGTGTGCGTATACCGTGGGGTTTCACAAACTTTGAGCTTTAAATTGAACAATTCTGCAGAATATGTATGTAAATTTTACATCCCACTAATGCAAAATAGAATGCAATACTGCAACCACGATTACTGGTAGTAGTTGTGGTAATGTTAATGATAACAAATAATCTCCGAGTTAACTGTGGTACCATCCGCTATGGTGGTTGATGGTGTTGGCCGTTGGCTTTATGCCCATACAATCTCTTGTCACTGGTAGCCTGTCATTGTTTAAAGGCGTTAAAAGAGAGTAAGAGGCCTGGTGCAGACCTCTAGACTCGGCACCTTCAACTGAAACCTTGCCACACTTGAACAAATCTTAAAATGTACCAAACACTTCCCGGATTACGATTGGCGATACGTAAATAAGACAAAGGATGCTGAATACGAGTAGGACAAAACGACAATAAAATGAAATTCCTCCCAAGCACGAGGACGAAGGCGCCAGAGAGTAAATAGAACTCCTCGAAATCACCTCGTTTTCTGGCCATAAAAAGGAAGTTGACGTTTACATTTGCATAAGCAATCATGCCGACACGATATGCGTTAACTTGGTATGGAATGGGACGTGTGGATATGGCTCATGTAATAGTCTTCCTGGTACAGATAGATAGATAGATATGCGCAGTGCCTTTATTAAAAACGTTCTGTTGTTTTTGAAGGACGTAAATACAGTTATAATTACATATATGCTCACATACGAGATATGAACTCGAAAACATTATAGGAGCCTTAACCGTCAAAAGCTGTGACCTAGTATGACAGTTCCTAATTCTGTTTCTAAGAAATAAGACCCAAAATGCTGTATAATCGTTTCATTATTGCCTTCTTGAGGATCATTACGGTAGTACTATCCAGTACCCTCTCCTAACCGTGAACTCTCTCTCCTCCCACCCTCCTTGGCACTGTCTGACACACCCCATAATACCCTTTCAACGACTCGGCCCTCTGACAGGGCGTCTCTGATTTCAGCTGATTTCTCGTTTTCCGGAACTCTTAACTCCCGAAGTAATGGTCATAGCAGCGCCCTGTGGTTGGCTTGGCTTTCTTCTTCTTCCTCTCCTTATTCTTCTTTGTTGTTGACATTCTTCACCGCATCATTAAAGAATTGTTATGTGGCTCGATGCTCAGCATTTGAATAATCACGGTCTTCAGAAAAGAAAACGATATTAATGATATTGTCAAGAGAACCTGTATTCATTTCTTTAGGCGCAAGGTCTAGATCACATCCAGTTTGATACTGATATATATATATATATATATATATATATATATATATATATATATATATATATATATATTATATATATCTATATATATATTACGTGATGTGCTTCAGTGAGACGGGATGGTTTAGATCCCTGATTCTTTTATTTCTTAATTTTTAGTTAGAAATTAAAGAATCTGGTATCTAAACCACCCAGTGTTACTGAAGCCTAAAACGAGTAGTATAAATAATATGCACTGAAGCTGTTTGGTAATTCATTTATGTTGTATATATATATATATATATATATATATATATATATATATATATAAACAACCACACACACACACAAATATATATATATATATATATATATATATATATATATATATATATATATATAAACCTGTCTGAGAATGTCTTCCTTGACCTTTCTGTTACAACAATTAACATCTACTATAACTTCAAGACGCAGCTTGAACAACAAAATGAAAAACACTTACCGAGAAACAACTTAGTTTATGTAGAAAAGGAAAAATAAAACGTTACCATTTGATATTTGAATTTCCAGGTACTAAGAGGCGAATAAGGGCACCCCAAAAATAGAGCATCTCAGAGATTATTTCCTAAAAAGACGATGTAGATAAAAAGGCTGACGAGGATTATTTCCTAAAAAGACGATGCGAATAAAAAGAGACAAAAAACTGAAAAATGAGATCACACAAATTTCCAGGTATTCAAAGACGACTGAATTAGCAAAAACCCAACAGCCAGCCGAGACAGCCTCTTATAAATATTTCATTTTTCACATTTAGTAATTATCCCACGACGGTTCCTACGCATAAATCTTGACTTTACGACAAGCGTTAAACGCAGGCCACCAACTGGGTCCTTTTTTTTCTGGTTTAAATTTGGCATGAATAATAATTGTTGTAGCATCAAGTGAGTCTTGTCAGTTAACGGCTGAGCATTGCTTGTGAAAACATCAACATGTGTGCTTGGGATTTCGGGATGTTTCACTGGGTACTTTTGGCGTTTCTTTCGTTCTTTCTTCCTTTCTTTTTCTTTTTTCTTTTTTAAGCCTATATTATAACTATGTGCGTGCAAAAGATGTAAGTAATTATCATATAGGTATGCCAGATCAGAAATGATATCTGCCTATCAGAGTTAAAGTAAGCAAATCTGGACATGGGCTTTACGTTCTCAGAAACTAATGCAATCAAAGAGAAATCGAAGAACATCTTGAAGAAAAAGGGAAATAGCAGAAGCTAAATCGGTTTTCAAATAAAAAAAATTTTTATATACCGTGCGAAATGAAATCTCAAAATGGGTTTCATGAATAGGTGACCCACGAGATGAGGTAGATAATGTCGTAGGGGCATTGCCATCGCTTAAGGAATTTGTTAGTTTGAAATCAAACTTTTGTTCTCAAGCAATGGAGTAAATGATACTGGATGCGGCTAATCTCTCTCTCTCTCTCTCTCTCTCTCTCTCTCTCTCTCTCTCTCTCTCTCTTATTATTCCCCTGAATATCAAACGATGCAGGGCAAATTTTTGTCACGTTTACTTTTCTTATCCAGGACATACCTTTTTTTTAATGCAAATTTTTCCTTACCGTTTCATCATTTCATTTTTAATAGATGGAATGAAAAGGTCTTCACTGACCCTTTCCTTCTTTCCCTAAATTTCATCTTGCCTTATTGGTTCTTCTTTTCTCGTTTCTCTGTTCATATATTTCTTGGCAGTCTCCCCTTTCTGTAGTCTCAACTCAGCTAAATTAAAAAATATTTCATTCCATCTTAAACTAATCCGTCAACCATGTCTTTAATTCCTTGTTCTTTATACTTCAGTTCATATTCTCCTTTCATTTTACTTTCAGCACTGAATGGCCTCATGGGTCCCAGAGCTTGGCCTTTGGCCTAAATTTTCCATTCAAAGTTATATGTTTGTGTCTTACAGAGGATTTTTGCAATTGTTAACAGACCCCAGAAGCATCGTGTAAATGGTAACAAGTCTGCATGAAGATAATATTAAAATAAAGTTGATACTTATAGATAAAACACACCTCTTTGGAATTGCAGTGATCAATCTCTTTCATCGAATCCATAGATGAATTTCCTTTTAGGAATTTCCGACATAAATTAATAAAAAAAATTAAAATAGTGATTTGAACAAAACTACTTTTTTTCGGTTTGTCTGCTACATAGCTTTATACGGATATTCACTTTCATTCTGCGAGTCGTTTTAGGTCAAAGATTTCTTTTGTAATACTTCTGTCCTTTGCATATATGTGTTCATCCATTAAAATAGACTTTCTGAACTATTTTAGGTCAAGCGGCGTCTCTTCCATTCCGAGCTAGGTCACTGCGACAAAAGATGACAACGGGAGTGACGCAAGGTGCTGCGCCTCTCTGACACCGCGTGAAATTGGTGCTTGTCGTCCTGTCATTTTCTTCTTATTTACATCCACTTTTATAAATCCATTTTACTTTCCCCTTTTATAAACGCTGATCTTTACGCGACAGGTCAAAGCACTTCATTGATGGCCCCCCTTGGAGTCGTGTGCCTGCAATTTCGTTTATATTTATCTCTGTTCTCTAATGTTTTTATTAACTGCATTTCTGCATGATAATGCGAGCAAGACGATGAATGGGAGAAATTCATCACTGTGAGTTAGAACCTGCATCTGCAAATGCTCTCTCTCTCTCTCTCTCTCTCTCTCTCTCTCTCTCTCTCTCTCTCTCTCTCTCTCTCTCTCTCATGTGAGCAATGTTTCTCTCCGTGGAGGGCGTGAAATCTTGACGAAGAGTTATGAAGTTAGTGGAGAGCAGACGCCAAATAACTCGCAGGCGACGCTGAAGTGTAGAAGTTCGTTCTTTCTCTTGAAGATGAAGGCCTCAGCGAGGTGAGCTATTGCCCCGAGGAAGGTAAAAGTTCTTAGATGAGACTGCGAAAGTAACTGGACTTAAAAAAAAATGACACACGAAGATTATACGCGCCATAGATTTGCCTGCATCGTTCGGTGCTTATGGCCGCATTTGACCAATTTCCCTCTTGAGGTGGTTCTTGCAAATGCCATTTTATTAATGTCTTTCTTATGGTGACTGGTTTGTTGTACGAGGAGATTTCGAAGCGTCAGTGTGTCTGGGATACATTATTTCACATTAATTTATTTCTCTGGCCTTTCTGGCCTCTTCATGACTCACTGTCCCCTTCACCAGACTGCAAAGGTTCTTTTTAAGTTACGTCAAGCCTGTATTTTCACAAGGCAAGGGTGTTAACCTGTTATAGCCTACATGATCAGTTACTGCTGCAATGTGGGGGACTGCGGTGGGAGGTTGAAACCAACATTCTTTGGAAGTTTGAACTTCAAGTCAATGGCCCCAGTGTGCTTGTTCCATGTGAATACCTTTCATCTACTGAAATAATAAGTAAAAATTGACTATTAACTGTTATGAATGAGTTTTACATAGTATATTTCATCTCTATCAGAAAATAAAAGTGTGTTTCTGACCTCAAGTAGTAAAAGCTAAAGGCGCCTCAAAGCTGAAAGTTCATAGACTCACAATGCTAAGAATGAAGGAAATGTCGCTAAAGAGTGAGAAACTGTAGGCTTTTAGGAGGAGCAGAGGAGATTGAAAGCATTTAATGTCTGCTAAAGAAAATGGCTCTTTCTACAGTTTCGTTTCTTCAAAGATTATTTGTAATATAGTAAATTTGACGTGCTGTTTATTCCATCACATTAGGATTAATATATATTAGCATCCATAGTGTCTCTGAGTGGTCGAAGTAAATTTGAAAGTGACGGCTTTCTCTTGATCATTTAATGTAAAATGTACATCGGAAACATATTTGTATGTAACATTGGATAAATGGAGTGAAAGGCGTATCGGAACGAAAGGGCCTTAATATCCTGAGAGAACGTGCATGGTAATGGTGACTGATGCAGTGTGTGGGGATTGAGTATTTTACGTAGAAGTTTTACTGCGCGGGATGTTCATACACGGTTCAGGTGTTATATACGAAGGTAGCAGCGGTTATATACGAAGGTAGCAGCGGTTGCAGGTTTTTTTTTTTTCCTTTTTTTTTTTATTTTTGGTTGAGCCTCTTTCTGTTAGGGGAGACATCGTAATTATGGCGAATACCCACGCATTTATATATACATCGTGTGTAGTTATATAGCTAAGTACACTGAAAGAAACTTGTTCACTTCTTTAAATAAATAGAAAACAGAAGTCAAATACAATTTTCATAATTTACAATCATGAACAAACATAAACGGCTTTTTTTTCCTTGTAATTATTGCAGATCTCTATTCATTACGGTTATTGTTAGTGGAAATTCTCACCAATTTAAAACCAGTAGGAAATGTTTGTTTGTTTGAAAATTGCCATTTTCATTTTCCCCAGTTCTTGTTTTAATCCATCCTTTAAATGGAAGGCCTGTGGTATTCCACTGGCGTAACCCCCTTTCTTCTTGGTGAATTTTTCCTCCTCCTCCTGTCCCATATCACAAGGAAGTTTTAAAGTATAACCAGATTCAAGCTTATACAACAAAATAAAATTGATATTCTTCCTCTTATTTCAAAATGAAATTGAGATTGCAAGGCATAAACCTAAAATTACAAATCTTGGCTGCAAAAAGTCTAGGAATGATGTCACCTCCGACACGAAAGTTGCTATCACTGAGTGGTCAAATAACAAAACATCAATATGCATTTGAATGTACCCTAAAATATCGTCGAGTCAGCATTCCTGTTACATTAAATAATCGATATTCGAGGAGCGATTTGTCTCGAAATCACAAGGAATTCCAAGCCACTTTGAACCGACTGGTCTGACCTGCATATGCATACTGGAGACGTCTCGCCTGTTGCCGAATAAGGCTTAAAAACACGTAGCTTGCCTTCCATTATGTTGTTAAATAAATAAAACAGGGACAGGAAAATTCCCAGAAGGACGTTGTTAATTGGAGTTTAGTTCTCTCTTAAAAAAAGGCAGACATCGTTTCGTAGGATTTCCTTCAGTTTGTTTATAGAGACGCCTAGTGATTGAAAAGTCTGCGGGATTTGCACATGCATTATCGTCACCTGGAGCTACCCGTAGGTTTGGTTTTTGGTGTGTATGGTGTTTTTACGTTGCATGGAACTAGTGGTTATTAGGCAACGGGACCAACGGCTTTACGTGACTTCCGAACCACGTCGAGAGTGAATGTCTCTCACCAGAAATACACATCTTTAACACCTCAATGGAATGCCCGAGAATCGAACTCACAGCCACCGAGGTGGCAGGTCAAGACCATACCGATCAAGCCACTGAGGCGCTGACTCGTAGGAGTACCGCCAGTGCACCTCATGCGGTCGTATGCGTTAAAGTTCTTTGCATCGTCCCTAGAGTCAACTTCTTTCATTCCTTATACTGTACAGTCGTTCATATTCCCTTTCTCCGAGCAGTTGTTTTATTGGTTTTCTTCATGTTATACCTTTCAAACATTTATACTCTCGATTTCCCTTTCATTATTGAGTGACCTTAGGCCTAAATTTTATATTACATTCCGTCAAGCGGTGCGTGACCTGACGCTTGAAATCAACGTGATAGATTAATCTCAGGTCAAGAATTCCGTGAAACAGCCGGAGGTTATGATCAAGATCTTATATTTATGTTTTTTAAGAAACCGAAATAGCTTTCTATATGGCTTACGCTGCAAAATAAATGTGAAGGTTGTAAAAGATCATGTATATATATATATATATATATATATATATATATATATATATATATATATATATATATATATATATATTTATGTATATATATATATATATATATATATATATATATATATATATATATATATATATATGTGTGTGTGTGTGTGTTTTGTAACAACAGAATTCCATCTAATAAAAGGAGCCCATAAAAACACCAAAATATAGAGAGAAAAGTACTATATTTCAGAGACTGCTGTCTCCCTCTTCAGGTAGATGTATGAGAAAAGTTTACAGAAAAGGTGGTATTTAAACCAAGAGGTCCATCCACAGGCAAGCCAATTTAGGTCACCCCCGCTGATAATCTTCCTTTAATCTTCTTAAGTGTTGGTTGAATGAAAACCTTGTCGATCGTATCTGAAATCCATGCTCCTTTTGAGATGTTCATTACCTGCCTCTCTTTTATTAAAGCCGATTCCATCATTTGACTCTTGTACCGGCAGTTGCTGTTATAAATTACACGTGACAAATTCCAGTTTATTCTATGGTTATGTTCATTTATATGGTTGAAAATAGCCGAGTTCTGCTGTCCATACCTAACTGACCGTTTGTGTTGTATTAATCTCTGGGAAGTGATTTACCTGTAAATCCGATGTAAGATTGGTCACAGTCCTGGCATGGGATTTCGTAAACCCCGGTGTCCTTGGGAGATGTCATTTGTTGGACGTTAATCAGGGATTTGGCTAAGGTGTTTGGGTAAGTAAATGCAAAAGGGTTAGATTTTCCGAGGGTGTGGGTTACTCTCTTAATCGTGTCCAGGTGAGGAATTTTTATTTTATTGTTGGGTGTATCTCTGGTCTTGTCTTTAGGGGGTCGGTAGAAAATTACGTTTGCTTTGTGAATTGCTTTCTCAATTATATGGTCAGGATACTTTAAAGACGAAAGTTGCTTGCGAATTAGTTCAAATTCTTTTTCCAGGAATTCTGGGGAACAAATTCGTAAGGCTCTTAAGAACAGGTTGCTGGCTACACCTATCTTGATAGTAATGTCGTGATAGCTAAAGTAGTGAATGTATGAAAGTGAGAACGTTGGTTTTCTGTATATGGTAAATTTGTATTCTGTCGTGTCTCTGATTATTAGAACATCAAGAAAAGGAATTTTGCTGTCTGTTTCCCATTCAACTTTAAATTTGATGCTGGGCACTAATGTGTTTAATTATGAGAGGAATTCATTAAAATTGGCCCACCTATTATCCCAAAATGTTAGGATATCATCCACAGCATGTTTTTGGGTTTTATTGCATTTATTACTGTAGTTTCAAAGTATTCCATGTACAGATTGGCTAAAACGGGACTTAAAGGACTACCCATAAACTACCCCCACCAGAATTTTTGCTTGTAGAATGATTCCCAGAATGAAAATACGTTATTAGATGCACATAATTCAACTAACTTTATTATTTTGTCTAGCGCCAATGGGAAATGATCTGAATAGGGGGTATAATTTTTTCCCATTAAAAACTGCGTAACGTCCCTGTACTGGTACTTTTGTGAATAGGGAGTCTACGTCAAGGCTTAAAAGTTTTATGTTGTGAAGTGGTATATGTGCTTCTCTGAATTTGTGACAAAAATCTTCCGAATGTTTAATGTGACTGGGAGAAAAAGTGCCTGAAAAAAGGGGAAAGGAGGCCAGCTAACCATTTAGAAATTTTGTAATTGAAAGCTCCGGCACAGGAAACGATGAGTCTGAATGGAAGATTGTCTTTGTGAGTTTTGGGAAGGCCATAAAAGTATAGGGTAATTTAGGATTAATTACTTTAAATTTCTCTAATAGTTCAATACTCTTTTTGTCTTGGCCAATTAATCTTATTTTCCGAAAAAAATTCTGTGGGAACGGTTTGGAGGTGATTTTTCGTCAGTTTTTCGTAAGTGTTTGTGTCGCTAAGGAGCTGGTTGATTTTGTCGAGGAAGAAGTTTTTGTCCATTATTACGATTTTGCCGTCTTTGTCGGATCTACTTATTATAACATCTAACCTCTTTAGCGAGTGGATGGCTGTCATGAATCTGCGGGGAACAGGATATTTCTTATGTAGGCCAGTCAAAGCATTTAGTAACACTCCTTTTAAACATATCTCTTCACGGCTGTAGTTTTTGTCAGATATGAATTTATCAAAAGCCACTATGAAGTCTAGGTTGTTTTTGCGGTCTGGCATAAGGGCAAAGGATAAGCCTAAATTTAAAACTAAATGTTGATTTACAGTAAGGTGGGTGTTGGATAAGTTTAAAACTTTGTCTTGTTGCTCAAGATTATTCCATGCGCTATTGTCTATTAGATTATTTAACTTGCGTAAAAGTCTGTTGGAATGAGTCACGCTATTATAGGCAGCAATGTCGGAACAGAATGAAATCGGATACCTGTATATGTGGTCCGTAGTAAGGAGGCGAAGATTAGACTGAGTTCCATATATCACTCTGCGTAGTACGAAGATGTTGTTTTACACGTGACAAATTCACACAAGATTTTCCTGGAGGAAAGAATCACCAATACGAAAAACGACATCTTCGTACTACGCAGAGTGATATATGGAACTCAGTCTATTCACAAAAGTACCAGTACAGGACGTTCTCCAGTTTTCAAGGGAAAAATTATCCCCCTATTCAGATCATTTCCCATTGGCACTAGACAAAATAATAAAGTTAGTTGAATTATGTGCATATAATAACGTATTTTCATTCTGGGAATCATTCTGCAAGCAAAAATTCGGGTGTAGTATGGGTAGTCCTTTAAGTCCCGTTTTAGCCTATCTGTACATGGAATACTTTGAAACTATAGTAATAAATGCAATAAAACCCAAAAACATGCTGTGGATGAGATATGTGGATGATATCCTAACATTTTGGGATAATAGGTGGGCCAATTTTAATGAATTCCTCTCATAATTAAACACATTAGTGCCCAGCATCAAATTTAAAGTTGAATGGGAAACAGACAGCAAAATTCCTTTTCTTGATGTTCTAATAATCAGAGACACGACAGAATACAAATTTACCATATACAGAAAACCAACGTTCTCACTTTCATACATTCACTACTTTAGCTATCACGACATTACTATCAAGATAGGTGTAGCCAGCAACCTGTTCTTAAGAGCCTTACGAATTTGTTCCCCAGAATTCCTGGAAAAAGAATTTGAACTAATTCGCAAGCAACTTTCGTCTTTAAAGTATCCTGACCATATAATTGAGAAAGCAATTCACAAAGCAAACGTAATTTTCTACCGACCCCCTAAAGACAAGACCAGAGATACATCCAACAATAAAATAAAAATTCCTCACCTGGACACGATTAAGAGAGTAACCCACACCCTCGGAAAATCTAACCCTTTTGTATTTACTTATCCAAACACCTTAGCCAAATCCCTGATTAACGTCCAACAAATGACATCTCCCAAGGACACCGGGGTTTACGAAATCCCATGCCAGGACTGTGACCAATCTTACATCGGATTTACAGGTAAATCACTTCCCCAGAGATTAATACAACACAAACGGTCAGTTAGGTATGGACAACAGAACTCGGCTATTTTCAACCATATAAATGAACATAACCATAGAATAAACTGGAATTTGTCACGTGTAATTTATAACAGCAACTGCCGGTACAAGAGTCAAATGATGGAATCGGCCTTAATAAAAGAGAGGCAGGTAATGAACATCTCAAAAGGAGCATGGATTTCAGATTCGATCGACAAGGTTTTCATTCAACCAACACTTAAGAAGACTAAAGGAAGATTATCAGCGGGGGTGACCTAAATTGGCTTGCCTGTGGATGGACCTCTTGGTTTAAATGCCACCTTTTCTGTAAACTTTTCTCATTCATCTACCTGAAGAGGGAGACAGCAGTCTCTGAAATATAGTACTTTTCTCTTTATATTTTGGTGTTTTTATGGGCTCCTTTATTAGATGGAATTCTGTTGTTACAGAACATATCTATATATATAATATATATATATATATATATATATATATATATAGATATATATATATATATATAGATATATATATCTATAGATATATATATATATATATATATATATATATATATATATATATATATAGATAGATATAGATATATGTGTATATATCTATATATATATATATATATATATATATATATATATATATATAGATATATATATATAATATACTTATATCTATATCTAATATATATATATATATATACATATATTTCAAATATACCTAATATATATTATATAATATAATATTATAATTATATATTATATAATGAATCTATATTTTTTTCCTATATATAAGAATCACTTTTTTTGAATGACTTGACTTTTCTAAAGGTTAACATTTAGCTTGAACATAAGACCAGAATCCAGTAAAAGCATTCTCTCTCTCTCTCTCTCTCTCTCTCTCTCTCCTCTCTTTCTCTCTCTCTCTCTCTCTCTCTCTGAGCTGTGTGAACGCATCCCTTCTAAGCTGACTGACACAATCAAGCAACTGCATCAAACAAAAACAAGCGCGTTTAACTAGAATAACCAATGGAACACTGCAATATCGCTGTCCAAACAAACAAGCCTATCGGGGTGTGTTTCACTTGACGACTCCCATTTAGCTCAGACGTCAAAACAAAGGCGTCGCGACATCCATCAACACCAGGAAAGCCAGCGCGCCTGCGCTAAGGGTTCTTGAGGATAACTGCTTTGAAGACCGCCTCCTCTCTCTTCTTCTTCGTCTTCTAATCCCCTTCCGTTTGTTCTCGGGCGTCGTTGTGACCCACTACCGTTCATACAAAACTGAAAGGTCTGTATCAGGTTACAGTAATGTCTATTTTTTTTTCTTTTTTTTTTTAGATAGGTCATTAACCCTACTGTTGAGCCTCATATTTTTCCAGTCATGATGAACGCATAGGTTTTTGAGGGTGGGCTTATTAGGGGTGGGAAAGCTGCATTAAAGTTATATAGCTGGATTATTGCCAATGGGTCCTTACAGAAAATGGTGGATTTCATTTCACACAATGACAGTTCTGCGGAACAAAAAGGAATATACATTTTTCTTATTATCCAGCGAGTTAATTAAAAAAAAAAATTAATATCCTCCCCTTCGCTCAGTGCTATTTTTCAGTAGCTAATAGTCTTCGCCATTAGCATTATTGTTTATGGATTTATTTAATTACTTGACAATATCGTTTAGTCGTTACTGCGACATGAACAGTCTCTCGTTTATTCCCGAGTTCATTGCATTAATTCAAATGTATGTGTCGGTCTAACATGGGTTTTCGCTTCAGAGTTTATTTTGGGTCACGAAAATCTGCAATTCTCTCTGATATTATCTCTGATAAAGAAGCTTCAGCTTCAATAAACAAAAGAATTCTTTTGTATGTTTATTAAGGTTGGAGAGGCCAACTGATCGAGCTGATGACAGCTTCCTTATCAGCAAGAATATCGGGTTGAATTGTGAATTTGCCTCCCATTCTGAGATCACGGGAGAGTGGCGTTATTTATTTATGTATATTATCTTATGCGTGGCACATTTTAGTAAAGTTTACGATGAATATTTCGTTTAAGTGAATAATAAATATCATACTCATCGCTATTCTGTTCTCATTGAACCGAAGAAACCACACTCGGGTTTTAGGCAAACATTTCTCAGTGAAATGAGATTTCCAAGACTGTATTCATTTTTAAGCGGATAAAATGTTTTGATTAATAAGAGGTTCTTAGTGCGTTGGTCGGCTTCAAGCCCTGCTTAGGGCAAATTTGGACCCTACATGAACTGTTTCCGACAAAGACCTTTAGATTTTAAAACTTTATTTATTTACAAATTAGTTAAACTGGTTTGAAGTTCTATTCATTGTCATATTTAGTTTAGTTTATTAGATATATCAATGAATTTGTATCAACATCTCTATTTTCAAAGTTATTTCTTTCCATGCTATCTGCATTACTTTAAGATGAAGGCTGTTTCATAAAAAAAATCCTGAAATAGGTGAATACGCTGATTTGAACCTGTTCTCGTTTCAGACATCCAGAATCAGGTGACTCCAGCCTTTTATTCTCCTTAGAGAAATAAAATAGACTTGTTCATTTCTCAGGACTATGTAGTTGACAAGTTTCTTCCATCAGATCTGACAGGGTAGGAAATAGGAGCATCAACTTATTTTCGTATGATAGAATAAAACACAGTGAAAGATAATCCACCTCTTCCGGTTAGTTTCATTTTTTTACAAGTCATTTTTAAAAAAATATTTTTCATAGATTCTATTAATAACGCCAATAAATCATTACGGTATATATGAATGTTTTGCTATTCGTGTGTAGTGTCTCCCAAATGAGTCGTATTATTTCATTTGTTTCCTGTCTCATATTTCAGTATAAATATATACATATATATATATACATACATATATATATATATATATATATATATATATATATATATGTATATATATATTTATATATATATAAGTCGATGCAAGGTGAAGGACAATCCTTTATTCCCATTATATGTACTTTTATTGTCGCGACGTTTCAAGACATAAAAGTCCCATTATCAAGCTAAAAAAAGATATAACAAAAGTTAAAATCACAAACTCGGGATACAAATTAAAAGTTGAAAAAGTTTACATATATAAAAAAAAAAGTGCAAGAGTAGGGAGGCGTCAATACCATAAGGTGCTGAAAGCACAGACCGAGTGACAATGTCATGAAAACGTTGCGACAATAAATGTACATATAATCGGAATAAAGGATTGTCCTTCACCTTATGTCTACTGGTTGATAGACCCGCCTTCAATTTTCATTGTATATATATATATATATATATATATATATATATATATATATATATATATATATATATATATATATACTTATGTCTATGCACATTATTCTTGTCTGATCGAAGTTCTAAATTGTGTAGGTTTCCCTGTGATGCTCGTTATCGATCGACTATCATTAGAATGCATAAATATACACAAGCATGTATGCATATTTATTAAAAATAATAGCATGCGATTAACGCTTTCCTATTTTACGAAACGACAGTTCCTACTTATGCATATTTAGAAACATTCGAATAATACTGAACATCATACTCGAGGTGCGATATTTATCCGTTCAATAATAGATATTTAAATGTGCATTTGGATATATAACCATGCAGTAAATACCTTCCTATCAGGCTAAGTGGTATTACCCATAAACAAAAAAATCGCATTACACGACAAAATCAGAACAGTGCACGTGCGCATGCACGTTGACATGACCACCTACGGGCGCAGAAGCGATAAAACGCGAAAAGAATATTCTTTCTAAAAAGCGAAAGTCTCCCCGATTGGAGAGAGAGAGAGAGAGAAGCCAGGCAGCGTCTCAGATGACCGCCATCTTAACAGCGATCTCAATTCTAAAAACATTTAACAGCGATATAAGGCAGTAAACTAGCGTCGTAATTCTTGAAACTAGACCACCTCCTCCTCCTCCGCCTTTCAATGTGATTAAGAAAGAGAGAGAGAGAGAGAGATAGATTAATTGAGAAGCAAATTAATGGACGATGCAGGAACTAATTAAGAAACAAGCAAACATAAAAGAGCTACAAGAACGGATAGATAAATAGATAGATATAGGCTATGCAAGTATTACTTGTGTACGTGTGTTTGTGTGTGTGTGTGAGAGAGAGAGAGAGAGAGAGAGAGAGAGAGAGAGACATTAACGGAAAAACAACTAAGAACACTGAAAAACTAAGAGAAGTCGGGGGATGGACAAACACACAAATGTAAAGATAAATATGTGAATATTAAAAAGGAAAATACAGTCGTTGCATGAACGGCGTATGCGCGCGCGTGTGTGTGTGTTTGAGAGAGAGAGAGAAGGTAAAGGAAAGCAGACTACATGAACACTGAAAGAAACGGCAAACCATCATTTAGAAAAGAAAGACAGAGACCATGACAGTTCAAAGGAATAAATGAAGTGAAAATATACGTGGCGAATATTATTAGTTAATTGAAACAGTGCTCTTATCTAGATTTAGTAGCAGAAAAAAGTGCAGAGGTATTTCTTTAACTTATATAAGTATTATAATAAATAGTGTAATAATCTTACTATAATGGGCGTTATGTCTGTCCGTCGGTCATTCAATCACGGCAAAACGGCTGGTCCGATGGGCATGAAACTTGTCAGAGTTATAGCGGGGACCCCTAAGATGGCTTATAATGGGGTTTCATCCTACCTCCCCCGCCCCCTTCCGATGGGGGTGGGGGTGAGAATGGATTCCCTGAAACGGAGCTGGTTATGCCCGTAGACTTAGTTACTTTACGAATTTATCATACATAAGTTCTATATACATATGACTTATTTGGAAAAGAATACTATAGGGTAAACATCAATGACATCAAAGAGGGTGGAGTTTGAGAAGGGAGAGAGAATGAGAGGGAGAGGAAGTGAGAGAGAATAGACGGGGTGTTAGGGAGAAGATAGAGGAAAAAAGACGGGAAGGCTTAGAGAGAGAGAGACAGAGAATAGCGGGTGATTGGGAGAAGAGAGAGAGAGAGAGAGAGCTGGTACTAGTGAGAAGAAAGAGGGAAAGTGACAGTGATGGTTGGAGAGAGAAAGAGAGTAAGAGAAAAAAGGGAGAGGAAGAGATAGAGCAGAGGTGGTGTTAGATAGGAGAAAGATGGAAAAAGTGAGAAAGAGAGAGGAGGGGGGAGTTGGTATTAGCGAGAAGAAAGAGGGAAAGAGACAGAGATGGTTGGAGAGAGAAAGAGAGAGTGAGAGAAAGGAGCAAGAGAGAGAGAGAGAGAGCAAGTTTATCAGTTGTCATTCAGAGTTATCCCAATCAGAGCTGGGTCAGTCAGCTAGTGATTATAATGTTAGATAGTAAAGTGTGGCGTTATTCAAAAAAATGCACTGAAGATGGTCCTTCTGATGTAGCTTCCTTAATAACTATGGTAGAAAGAGAGCAAAGTGTGGTATCATTCAAAACGTGCACCAAAAATGGTCCTTCTAAATCGAGTAGCTTCTAAATCGAGCAGGTGGATGCGGCCAGTAGAGAGAGAGAAGAAGAGAGAGAGAGAGAGAGAGAGAAGCAGGGATATGGAAAAAAAGGAAGGTAACCGAAGCACCACTGACGAAGTCTTGAATCTTGATAGCTCCAAATCTAATACATCTCGCGTCCAGAATGATAAACGACTGTGCCACCGAAAGCAAGCATTTGCTTTAGCAACTGTCATTAACGACCTTAGTAAATCATCTCTCGGCGTTCAGCCTTTGAATCTTTTCAAAGGATCTTGTGCGTGGAAAAAGAAAGAACATAAATCAGTTTCAAAAGCCCCGTGCATCGGTGTGTCTTCCTTGTCATAAGATAAGCAGATAAAGGTGTTGTTTCCATTATAGCATTTGAAAATTCAGTAAGACTATAATTGTTATTTTGATGGTGATATATATAGGAAAATGCATAGGGTATATGAGAAAGGAAACTACTTAGATACAAAAAAAAGCGAAGATAAAGATTTTTTTGTCGCCATCTAGGTAATACTTAATTTTTTTTTTTTTTTTTTACAATTATGGTGACGTAACCTGCATGGAGCTGTAAACTGTGATATTTAGCTCTTTTTAAAACTTTATTAAACCAAGCGATCAAAAAGAACTTACCGACCATTT